>NC_083717.1:35751128-36062428 GCF_028564815.1 Eubalaena glacialis
GGAGCTGCCGAAGCTGCGGGTGCGGAGGAGCTATGGCGCCGACCCCGGGAGCCGGGAGCATGAGGACCTGGTGTCTGTGTCAGATTTGTACCTGCGGGTAAGAAACGGCCGCGACGTGGCTTGGAAGCGAGCTGGGGTCTCGGGGAACGGAGCCCTCAGAGTGGCCGCCCCGCCAAGGTGGAGGACGCGGGCCCAGCGACGTCCCACTTATCCCCGGGTCCGCAGATGCTCGCTGCGCACCCGCCGGCTACCGCGGGTTAAGCAGTTCTGCTTTGTCGGCTCCTATCCAGGGGCGCAAACTGAAATGCTATGGCGCCAGGCGGATGATATACGCCTGTGTAGCAGCGGCTGGATGTCAGGCTGCCAAGTGGGGAGACCTGATCCGACGGGGAGAGTGTATGCCCACAAAATTTATTTATTTATTTATTTATTTATGGCTGTGTTGGGTTTTCGTTTCTGTGCGAGGGCTTCCTCTAGTTGCGGCAAGCGGGGGCCACTCTTCGTCGCGGTGCGCGAGCCTCTCACTATCGCGGCCTCTCTTGTTGCGGAGCAGGGGCTCCAGACGCGCAGGCTCAGTAGCTGTGGCTCACGGGCCTAGTTGCTCCGCGGCATGTGGGATCCTCCCAGACCAGGGCTCGAACCCGCGTCCCCTGCATTAGCAGGCAGATTCTCAACCACTGCGCCACCAGGGAAGTCCCTATGCCTACAAAATTTAAAAAACATAAATAAAAGGAAACGGAAGGGGAGTAGAACGGTGTGCACGTCTATGAGTTTTCGACCCGCGTTAACGCTGTCTTCTGTTCCTAGCTTTCCATCCCGGCCTGACCATATTCCCGTTCCCAGTCCCATCCAAACTGCTTTCCTTTGGGATCTGACGGACTGAAAAGGTAGTAGGTAGTCTCCTGAAACCCAGAATTGGTCAGTGAGTCCTGCCTAACCTGTGAGCAGTCATCTCCTTCCTCAGCTTCCTTGCTGACCCAAGGATTAGACCACTATTTGCTAAATAAATATTATGAATATGTCAGTCCTGTCGTACAGTAATCCCCTCCAAAGGAAAAACACTTCACATGGTGATGGAAAGCAGTTTCCCCGTAGTTTCATGGTAAATGTTGTTTTTAATTACGAATCGGATGTAGATTCAAAGGTAAGTCGACCTTTGAGGATTTGATTCATATCTGAAAACCCTGATGTGCAAGAAAATTGATTAATTTTTTTTCTAATCTTTAAATTAATTTCTATCCAACCTAAGTTCCTTTCCCATCCAGCTATCAGGAAATTTCAGTCTTCATTATGTTGGAGGCTCCCTTTTCTCCAAGCAGTAAAATGATCCAGGGAGCAGAGGCATTGCCAATGCAAGAGGAGTCTTCTCTGGGCTTTAAACATTGGTAATGCTTCCCACTGAAATGTCTCTTGCTGAAGTTCACGTAATCCCTTCAAGAGTGGTGCCACCGCTGCTTTCAAGTTTATGTTTGAGGTACAAGAATCTTGGCAAAGCTGGGAGCCACTGTTGTAGGGTTCCACCTAGCCAACTCTTGATATCCGGCCACCTCCTGGAATACTGATAGAATGGGGCAAAGACCCCCGCTCTTCTAAGAACTCCCTCCCCCTCATCCTCTACCTCCTTCCTCTCTCTGGGGAATCATCTCCTCTTCCCTCTTTTGCAGTCCAGGACCATCTGTTTCCTCTTAGGACCTCATTTCCAGAAGGACATCTGATTTCTTCTCTTCATGAATTGTTTTTAAAAAGACAGGAGAACGTGTTGACTTCAGGCAGCTTATATCCTCGGCCCTTCCAAAAGTCCTGCAAGAAGGAAATATCAGGGTCCTGACTACCTGCTTGAAATAAAGGAGGGGAAAAAAACAAGGAGAACAAACGCATTAATATTTCAATACATTGCCTCTCTTCAGGAGGATCAAGATTGTCAAGAGACCCCTTCAGGGAAATTTTGACCTGCATCTGCTACTTTTTCATCTTGCTGTTTGAATCTTTTTTTTTTTCCATACTATGTAACTAAATCTTTTCAAATGTCTGTTTCTTTCACTACATCAGTCAAAACAACCATCTATCTCAGAACATCATTTTCTCTGCAATGTGTATATACAATTGCTCATGTGAGTTAAACTATGATAAGTTATTTATGTTTGCATAGGCGACATCATTGCCCACATGGAACCACAAGGATTTATGAAAATTCTGATGTGTCTTGTCCCACAGCTGAATGTTTGGAAAACTATCCTATGTATGGCAGTGTTCTTCCACCTCAGAGTCTGAAGCCCGAGGAAGAATTTCGAGCATATCGTGGTAAAATGGAAGGAATAACAACATTTAAGTAAATATCAAGAAACTGTTTGCTTTACCTGTTTTTCTCCCCACTCTTCTGGGTTTTTTTGTTTCTGTTTTTTGAATTTTTGAATTTTATTTTATTTATTTTTTTATACAGAAGGTTCTTATTAGTTATCCATTTTATACATATTAGGGTGTGTATGTCAATCCCAGTCCCACTCTTCTGGTTTTAATAAGTTGTTTTTGTTTTTAACTCTTTAAACTATTTAGTTGATTTAAGTTGAACCAGTGTAAGAAGCAAGAGACTAGTTGAGTCACAACTTGAGGAAAACAGAAAGATGAGAATTAAGTTAAATGAGAAAAATGAGAAGGAAAGGGGATATATAAAAAGTTCTATTGGCTTCCCTGGTGGCGCAGTGGTTGAGAATCTGCCTGCTAATGCAGGGGACACGGGTTCGAGCCCTGGTCTGGGAAGATCCCACATGCCGCGGAGCAACTAGGCCCGTGAGCCACAGCTACTGAGCCTGCGCATCTGGAGCCCCTGCTCCGCAACAAGAGAGGCCACGATAGTGAGAGGCCCACGCACCGTGATGAAGAGTGGCCCCCGCTTGCTGCAACTAGAGGAAGCCCTCGCACAGAAACGAAGACCCAACACAGCCAAAAATAAAATAAATAAATAAATAAATAAAATTAAAAAAAAAAAAAGTTCTATTGATTGTTTTTCTTAACCTCCTAAAATCTGTTGTGTTTATCTGCTTTTCATTGTGAGCAGAACCTAGAGGAATGCAGCAGCTTCCTAATGGTTATGTTTGTATCTACTCTAGCTTTTGCATCTCTGATGTGTTTTCTAACTTTAGCCAAGATGACCTTTTTATGTACTATTTATTTTTTATTTTATTTTTTTATTGAAGTATAGTTGATTTGCAATGCTGTGCCAATCTCTGCTGTACAGCAAAGTGACTCAGTTATACACATACAGACATTCTTTTTTTATATTCTTTTCCATTATGGTTTATCGACAGGATATTGACTATAGTTCCCCGTGCTATACAGTAGGACCTTGTTGTTTATCCATCCTATATATGATATTTTACATCTGTTGGGACTTCTTTGGTGGTCCAGTGGGTAAGACTCTGTGCTCCCAGGGCAGGGGGCCCGGGTTCCAACCCTCGTCGGGGAACTAGATCCCACGTGGATGCCGCAGCTCACTGTTCACGTGCCACAACTGGGAAACCTGCATGCCACAACTGGAGATCCCGCATGCTGCAGCTAAGACCCGGTGCAGCCAAAATAAATTAAAAAAAAAAAAAAAAAAGTTTACATCTGCTAATCCCAAACTCCCAGTCCATCCCTCCCCCATCCCCCACCCCCCTTGGCAACCACAAGTCTGTTCTCTATGTCTGTCAATCTGTTTCTGTTCTGTAGATAGGTTCATTTGTGCCATACTTTAGATTCCACATATAAGTGATACCACATAGTATTTGTCTTTCTCTTTCTGAGTTATTTCACTTAGTATGATAATCTCTAGTTGCATCCATATTGCTGCAAATGGCATTATTTTGATCTTTTTTATGGCTGAGTAGTATTCCATTGTATACATGTACCACATCTTCTTTATCCATTCATCTGTCGATGGACATTTAGGTTGTTTCCATGTTTTGGCTATTGTGAATAGTGCTGCTATGAACATAGGAGTGCATGTATCTTTCTGAATTAGAGTTTTGTCCGGATATATGCCCAGGAGTGGGATTGCTGGATCATATGGTAATTCTATTTTTAGTTTTCTGAGGAACTGCCACACTGTTTTCCATAGTGGCTGCACCAACTTACATTCCCACCAACAGTGTAGGAGGGTTCCCTTTTCTCCACACCCTCTCCAGCATTTTTTATTCATAGACTTTTTAATGGTGGCCATTCTGACTGGTGTGAGGTGGTACCTCATTGTAGTTTTGATTTGCATTTCTCTAAATAATTAGTGATGTTGAGCAAGATGACCTTTTAAAATGCAGATCTAATCCTGTCACCTCCCTGCTAAAACTGCTGTTATATTTTCCCATTATATTTAATGTATACCAAAATCCCTTCATTGTTTGCTCCCTGCTTTCTTCTCTGATTTATTTTCACTGTAATGCCCTTTGCACTCTTACGGTTACACCTCATAGGACATTTTTCATTTCTTGAAAGCACCAGGCTTCTCTTGTCACAGAGCCTTCCAAGATCCTACGTTACCTGCGTGGAATTTTTCCTGCCTCTTTACCCTAATTAATGCCTATTCAACCTATACATCTCAACTCAGTTATCACTCTGAAAAGCCTTCACTGACACTCATTCAGTTTTCAGGCTAGGTAAAAGTCCCCTATGTACGTTCTCAAAGCATCTGCCTATTATTTATCATTAGATTAGTTTCAGTGTTCCATGAAAGCAGGAACTATGTCTATTCTTATCTCAGCACTCTATTTCCAGAAACCTGTTACAATGCCTACTAGCTCATAGTAGGCACTCACTATTTATTCAGTGTGTGAAAGACAAAAAAGTCCTTTTAAGCCTAAACTTTTCGTTTGGACTCAGCTTTTTTGATCTTTGTCAATTCATTGGGTTCTTTTCTCTATTTTCTTACTGTGTACACTATAGTCAAGGTACAATCTTAGGCATTAAGTATAAAAATATCAATAAAGAGAGTTTCTTGCTTTCTAGGAACTCATACATCAGCTTTCTATAATTTAGGGTTTTTGAAATGCTCTGTAACCACTTTAATTTTTAGTGCTATCCATTTTCTTTTCATTTCAGAGAGAGCTTATTTTACTTACCTAGCAACGGTGGAGACCTTCAAACTTTTACTCCAATAATTGTACCTTTAACATTTCAGGCAACTCTTGCATGCCCAAATAGTTTATTACAGTCTTTAATAGGATGAATAAGGATTTTGACAAAGTGGACCCAGGCGATATAGTTAAAATTGTTTTCAATTCATTAAATCTTTAACCTGAGATTTCCTTCCAGGTTAGGAAAAAATTCAATTATTTGAAGATTTTATTTATGTAAGATCCAATTAACTGAGGATCCACTGTAAAGATGTTTTGAAAACTAGGATTTTTGACATTTATTTTTCTTATATTTAGTCACTGGATAGGACATAAAGGAATTCAATAATCTCTTTCAAGTAGCTTATCAACCATGACCATTTTAATATCTTCTTAGACTTTTCAAGTAAAAAAAAGTCTGGAAAATTTTCATACTGCATTGAAATACTTAGAAATAAAAGAACCTGTGAAGCTATGTTTCAAATGTATATATTTCAGGTCGGATTCTCGTCCTTATGAAATAGTCAAACAGCCTCGCCATGCACCAGAAGAGTATAAACCAAAGCAGGGGGAGATTGATCTTGGTACTACCTACAAACGGCATCTTAATTCTTGTAAAGTGCAGCGTGTGGCAATAGCTCGGCCTTTGGAGAGACAAGTTAAAAAAGGGAAGTGGGATACTGTCCCAACCTATAAAGGTAACTTGCCATTTCAAAAATTAAAGAGCCAAAAAACAAAAACTTACTTCCAGCTTTGAGATCTAACATCAAATCATGATTTTGGTGCATTACCAAACGTAAGTCTCCGTGGCTTAGGAAAAAACTTTTTTCTCTGTTGTCCAAATAATATTGTATAGGAGAAAAAAACAGACTGCTTGATGGAGAGTTAAGAGACCTGGATTCTTGTCCAAATTCAGACACTTAATTAGTTTTCTCTCAAACCATGAAAACAAAGGATACCACTGAACAAGCATTATGTCATATTTGTCACATTATGCCACATTTAGTCGGCACTGTTCCTTTCCTTCCATCCCAGAATGAGTTGAAACTTTACTGAGCATACTGGAGCCTTTGAGAAAGTCAAATTAAGAGCAACCCTCTTCTCCATTCAAGTTCTGAACCAACCGATAAAGCAAAAGAGTTAGCAGGTAGAGAACCAAAATACTCCCTTTATACTGATAAAGGCTGGAATAGAGGATGAAGCTTGCATCTATTAGCAGATGGTCCCTGATACTGAACCTCAGAATACAGTAGGCTTGTCCACCCAGTGAGACAGTGTTGGAGCACCACATAGTCAACCTGCTCCTCCAAGACTTCCAGCATGGAATACCTTCTGCCTCCTGGCAACTGACTTGGAAGAGTAAGGGCTGTACAACGTATGACCGGTTTCTTTCCAAAAATCAATCTGATTTTATAATAGTCTGTTGCTTTTTGGCAGGGAGTGGGGTCCTTTATTTTTAAACAATAGGCTATCTTGTTAGTTCATATTTTTTCTATTTTTTTTTTTTTGTTTGTTAATAACGTAATTGCATATTTAGGCTTAAAGCCTTTTCACTAGTTATGTGATATAACTGAATGGGTATGTCCTAATATAAAACCCTTTTGTAAGAGTGATGCCATCCACAATAAAAGTAATGATTTATACTTTAAACCGGTAATAGCTGAATACATACTTTTTCTTTAAATGTCACTCTTACCAGTTTAATGGGTAACTATAAAGTATATGGTATCAGTATGCTGTGATCTATATGTCAGCCCAGGAGGGAGATCTATACAAAGGACACATTTTTAAGACAATGCATATGGTGAACAAATATATTGTTATAATCTAATATAGCATATAGTAATTGCTAAGGTATATATTTATTGGTATGCAGAGGAGATAGTGTATTGTGTAATAATTCAACATAAAAGATAATTGGTGAAATGTCTGTACTAGGTTTTTTAAACAACCATAGTAAGATTTTCTTTTTTTTTTTCCCCACCAAGTCTATTTAAAAATACAACAATATTGATATTCCTTGATACTGTGACTATTTACATATGACACACACACATACACACCAACACTAGGTCTGGCTTCTCATTACCTGGGTTTCCTATAGATTCCTGTACTTCCACTTCCGTAATCCAATGTTGAGAATTCCTGGGTTCCTTCTGGCCTTCCCTCTCCTCATCTTCCCTGGTGAGGAAAAGTGATCCTTGTATTTCCAGGTTTTCAGGCATGAGACAACAAATACTAAGGGCCAAGGGAATAATTCGTCATTCTACGTGATGATTGTACTGCAGGTTTTGTAGATACCTACTGAAGGACAGGTCTGTAGCTGAAGAGAAATCACAATGGGAAGAGACTCTCTCACTGTCACCTAAGAATTAGAGAACAGAGCAAAGGCAGAAATGGGATATGATTAAAAACAAAAACGAAAAACTCTACAAGATGGTGAGAAGGGTGACATCTAGATTCTGGAGATGTGGTTCTATGAAACTGGTGACTCTTAGACAGAAACATACCTGCCCCTAGCAGCCTTGCTTTAGAAATTCATTCAGATTAAAATGTAGGTAATGAAAATAGGTCAGTATTTGATTTGATACTTTTTAGGGATTACTCTTCTGTGTGCTGGACGCTATAAGGAAGAGAGATCTGAATTGAGCATGGTTGTTGACATTTAGAAACATTACAGTTGAGTTGAGAAAAAAGAGCAATACTAGCCTGAAGAATTAAATAGTCATACGAGAAATAAAAATATGAGATATCACAAGGAGGGGCGAATAATTCACTAGAAAATTAATGGAACAATTAGGGCTTCGAACACTTAGACTAAGCAGGATATCACTGCAGGCTAGTCTGGGAATGCATCACAGACTAGTAAGTATTGATATATAGAAAGAGGAGGGACATCCTAAAAACTAGGATGAGATGAGCAAAAAAATCATAAAGCCAGAAAAATAAGAGGGTTCAGTGAACATGGTGGGAACCAGAGAATTTCAGGACCTGAGAGATTGGTGTATAGTTCTAAAAATGTAGGTTGAGGTCAGATTGTGAAGTCTTGGTTGTCAGACTGAGGAGCTTAACATTTTTCTCGTAGCCACTAAAAATTTTTGAGTTCTGCTACCAGATAGGATATAGCAGATGGCAGAAAGCCATTACTTCCACTGAAACAGCCTAAAAAAATACATAAATTTTAAAAAATATTTTTTTAATGGAAGCAAAGAACTAAAATTACAGAGACAGGGGAGCCCTTCCTAGATGAGCTGAGATGGCCAACTGTGTACTTCTCTGGGAGCATTTGTCAAGTCTAGGCCAGGGCTGAAGATTAGGGTAGCATCAGCAGCGGAACCCTCCTAGGGGAAGGGAAACCAGTGGAGCACCTGACATGTAGGCCGGTGTGACCAACTGGAATCTGTAAATACCCCAGATGTGTGGCTGGTTTCCCATGTGGGGTGTCTGCTGAGTGATTAGTGGGCATGGTGGGCTAGAGGACTGGGCTAGAAAGAGCCCACAGAAACATCCCAGTCTCACTTGGGAGCAGGTGCTTAGGGGAGAAAGTCCCACTAGAATGAAGGCTCTACCACAAACACATCACAGGTCTTGTCCTTGAGAAACTTGTAACTAGAGGAAGACTGTGTCTAACTGAAGGTGCCGCCAAATGCCAGCCGTGCTCGGTTCCTGACTGGATCAAGGTGACCTGCCCCATATCTTATCTTTGTAACATAGGAAAGAGCAAGCTGTCTTCTGTTGAAAATAACATCGATTTTAGTTTCTATGGTTTTCTTATACATGACATCCAGCATAGAGTAAAACATTATGAGACCTATGAAGAATCAGGAAATATTTAAAGAGGTGATGGTCAAGAAATTTCCAAAATTGATGAAGGAATCAGACTCCAGATTCAAGAAGCTCAACTAACCCCAAAATAAACACAAAGCCACGTCTGGCAAGTGTCGTCAGACTTCTGAAAACCAACTAAAGATAAATTCTGAAATTATAAATTCTAAAGATAAATTCAATTAAAGAAAGCCTGTACGCAGCAAAGACCCAATGCAGCCAAAACTAAAATAAATAAATTTATTAAAAAATAAAAAGATTGAGCCTGGACCTGGACAACAGAGGAACACCCCCTCCACACACACACCCACCAGATTACTGAGCACTGAATAACAAGCAACAACAGTGTACCATTGGAGAGACGCAAGGTTACAGAGAGACATTCTCTGAGGTGCAGGTGCAAAGAGAATGCCTAAAGCTGAGGATGGCACAGAAATTCAGAAAACCAGCCCTCCCCCCCCCCCCCCGCCCCAAAGCACAAGATAATGCCAAAGGAATTTAAAGCTGATGGTACACTGAAGGTAAGCCTAGCAACAACAAAAGCCAAACCTAGCTCAACTACTGATTGAGCTGACTTACCCCCCTCACTAAAGGCCTGGCAAATGAAGATGTATATCCATTTCTGGACATAAATACTATTTATCCCAGTCTCTACTGTGCTACACACAATATCCAGCTTTCAAATACAAATTATAAATTGCACAAAAAGTAACATTTTATTGAAACACAGCAATGCCATTCATTTACATATTATCTATGGCTGCTTTCATGCTACAGTGTCAGAACTGAGTAGTTGCAACACAGACCATATGGCCCACAAAGCCCTAAATATTTAATTAATGAAAATGAAAAAATACGATATTAAAATGTGTGGGATGTATCTAAAGCAATGCTTAGAGGGAAATTTATAGCATTAAATGTATTAGAAAAGAAGACAGTCTTAAATCAATAGCTTAAGGGTCCATCTTATGAAACTAGAAAAATGAGCAAATTAAACCCAAAGCAAAGTAGATGGAAAGAAATAATGAAGAGCAGCAATCAATGAATCTGTAAACAGAAAAACAATGAGAAAATCGATGAAACCAAAAGCTGAATCTGTTAAAAGATAATAAAGTTGAATAACCCTAACCACACTGACCAAGAAAAAAAAAGACGCTAATTACAGATATCAAGAATGAAAATAAGGATCTCACTATAGACTCTGTAGAACCTTATCTTACATTATTGTTTCTTCTATTATTCTTATCTTTGATGATTTCATCAGGTTGCTATTCATTCCATGTTTGCCTCAAGAAGGCAAAAATTAAAATTTAGGAAGTAAAATTGACAGGACTTGAAAACCACTTGAAACAGGGAGAAGGGAGTGAGGGAGAGAAGATTAGCTGGGTGAAACGTTTACCTGAGATACCAAATTCAAAATAGTGTTTTCTTGTTGTTGTATTATTTGTGGGGAATATGAGTCTGAGCAAGATGGTGAATTCAGTTGGGGCATACTAAACTTCAGTTTACCTCTTGGATATCTGAATAGAGATGTCTAGTAGGAAGATAGATATGTTAGTTTGGATTTGAAGGGAGGTCTGGAGTGGAGATTCAAGTTTGGGAGTCATCAGCTTATAGGTAGGGTTAAAACTGTGAGGTTCGTTTGATGATGTGTAGATTGAGAAAGAAAGGATAGAGCCCTCTGACTTTATAAAAATTGGCCCCAATTCCTTGGTGCCATAAGACAACACAGGGAACAGAGTCCCAACTACTAAAAGAAAGAACTCACATATGCAGCTGAGGACTTTTGTCCTCAAAGAAGAACCTAGAACAGCTCGCTATATAAGGATGGAGATGGACTTCTGCATAGAAATGTTCATGGTGAGCAAACACATGCAAGCACCTCATGGACTTAAAACTGTTCATAGGAAAGCAAGCTTCCTGTCTAGATTTTAGTGGCTAGAAAGCAAAAGAATGAGCTGAGGAAACTGAATTGCCCTTATCTAACAAGGGTAATACTGTAGCTGCCAAATGAGCAGACTGCATTGTTAGATGTGGATGGCATTATATTTTCTTTCCATAAGTGTCATAAGATACTAAGAATAGATGATGTTAATAAAGACTGTGATGTTTTAAGGCATTGCTATAGATTGTTATTAATAAATATTCTAGAGCAAATAATAAATTTTCTAGGCATATGAGCATAGGAATATTTATGAGAGGCAAATCAATTTTCTGCAGTTATCTGAAATTGATATTCTTGCTAATACATGCTGTCAAATCTTGTCTCTCAGTCTCCAAATTCTTCCTTCCTTTTTGAAAACCAAAGTTGTTTGTTAAGGGAGAAATACTCTCTTTTTCTCTCATGAAATTAACATCATTTTCTTGTAGACATTTTGGCAACAAAGGCTCTCCCTGTATGTTTATAGGGAACCATAGGTCTTCAATAGCATCCTATGGTTTCCTTTTAGTTACTGAAAAATAGTGCTATAACTTTATACTTTAGATTGCAAACAACAGAGATTCCTTCTTGGTGCCTCAAGAAAAAGCGAGTTTATGGTAAAGCTCTATGTGAACTGGAAACGGAAAGCTATCGGGTACAGAGGAAGCTTGAGGGAAGAGCTGCTCCCTCCATCTCTGCCATGAGCTACATGGCTTCTCTCACAGCATCTTCACTTCCCTTTACACGTCTTCTCTGACTGCCATTCTACTAACTGGCCTCCTCTGACTATGTATCATCTCTGTTTCCTTACAAGTCTATTTTGAAGTCTTCAACTTACCATAGCTCTCCACTTCTGCTTCATGGCATCCTTCTACATTCTTCTCCCACTTTTATCTGGCTCTGTATTTTCAAATTTAGGCTCACAAGAACGAGCATGAGCTTGACCTAGATCATCTTTTCTTGCCAAGTTGTTTCTTGCCAGGTCTCTACTATCCTACAGATCGCCTGCTCTTAGGTCAGGTATCCACTCTCATTCACACATTTGCAGCTTGAGGGTGGTGGGAGTAATCATTTGGTTTAAGACTTGGCAATCTTGGCAGAAATGCCTATGGCTGAGGACTTTGTCTCTTCAAAGGAGGTATCCACATAACAAGCATTTGAGTTTTGGCCTTTCCAATAAACAGTGCATGGACTTTAGCCTAGACTCTAATTCTTTATTTTGTATATCTTCTGCCTTTTATAAATTAATTTTTGGTATTTAGAAATACATATTTTGGGGTGAAGTCAATTCTGTAGTATTTCTCAGCTTTCCACCTTTCTTATCTAGAAATGGAAAACCTAAATAACCCTCAGTTGAAATATAAGCTCTTCAGTTTTCCATCCATGGTCTAGGTAAGCTGCAAGAAGCAGAATTAAGGTATTTAACACTAAATACCAGACTCAGCTCTGATGTTCATTTCTAAATTCCACATACAATTTCTAACACTTTAGAAAGCACTCAGTTTTGGCCCCTCACCTCTAGATGACCCTTTATCGTTCAGGAATGCCTTGAAGCCCGTTTCCTCCAGAGGAAAAGTTGAAGCCAGTGATCTTTCTGGGACAGTACAAGTTACCCTGTAGCCTGTGTCTTTGCTCAGGGAGTCCAGTAGGCTTCCTAGGGTACAATGGAGTTGAAATTTTCTCTTCTTTGAGGAGTCCCTCCAAAGCAAGGAGTAATACCTACATCATTTTCGCCCACACATCAGGGCCCTTGATTTTATGGTAATCCCTAGATTTCATGTTTTACTTTAGCATTTTGTAAGTTAGAGCAAAAATCCCAGCGAGTTCCTGGGAACACAACCATAATCTCCTAAACTCTGTCTTCACCCAAAACACAACCTTCTTGGCTTTCAAAAACTATCAACAATCAGTCTCAGATGTTCCATTCCCTGATGTAATCACAAGAATCTTAAAGTGGAAAGTTACACGTATTAAAGTGGAGAGATAGGGAAAGGAAAGTGGAAGTGAAGAAAAAAGAGTAAATCTCGGGAATCAGTGAAACTTCATGCTTGATTGGTGTTCAGATTTCTAAAAGAAATGAAAGGATGGCAATGAGAAAAGTCAGTCATGATTTTTAGAAGGTGGTGGTTTTCTTCAGTATTTAAACATGCTCTTTTTGTGTTTTTTAATTTTCAAGATGATTATAGAGCTTGGGACATTCGGAAAAGTGAACTTTATAAACAAGAACAAACTTACTATCCCCCTACTGTGAAATTGGGAAGTACAACTACATTTCAGGATGACTGTGTTCCTTGTGAGATAAAGCCTAGGCAAAGCTTTAAACCCAGCCCTGCAGTCAAACGTTCTACAGTCCCCTTAATGGTGATACAAGTCATCGCCTTGATTATGTACCTCATCAGCTAGAGTTCAAGTTTGCAAGGCCAAAAGAAGTTTACAAGCCAACCAACCAACCAACCTCTTGAGGATCTCACAACTCACCGATATGACTTTCAGGGTCTTGTTGGTGAAAATGGAAACATCTGCAGACCTCCATACACCAGAGTGTTCCAAAATGCTGAATTTGAAGGAAGCACTGAATTCCGTGACAGTTTTCAACCATGGGAAATCCCACCACCCGAAGTCAAGAAAGTACAAGAGTATGTCCCTCCCGCAGGTATCGTGCAATTACACAGCACAAGCCACATCGATTATGTTCCATATGAGGCCAGACGTGTTGTTCCTTCCCATCAGGCCAGTTTCTCGTAGAAGAAATAACAGTTTTCCTTTCCAAGGAAAAAGCACCACGAAGGAAGATTTTCCAGCGCGGGAAAGTTGTTGTCAAAGACTTATTAAGCAGGAGCAGCAGATCCCCAACCCATCTGGAAAATTTGATAGTTTGAGCACTTTCAGATCTCACTATATGCCACATGAATTGATTCCAACAGAGAGTTGCAAACCTGTAAATGTTCCCTTTAAGAGCTCTATTCCATTTGATGATGTAACCGTGTACTCTCCCGAGTGTGCACCAAAGAAACAGGAAATCTGCCCTGCTAGTTATCCTTCTCCTCCAGGTTATATCTTTGAAAATACAAATTCCCGAGGTCATAAATTCTTCCACACGATTGCTCCCACGGCGAAGGCCTTCTAATCATCAAATCATGTTTAAAAGGAAGCTAACTAACAGAACGTTGGTTTCCCAAGGGCAAAACCAATTTTCTATGGTAGAAAAAAAAGTTTATGAGAGCTGGAAAAAAATCATGTTTTAAATTTTTAGATTTAGAAATTTTGTTACAGGAAATCAGGATTTTAAAACCCATTTTGTATTAATATTTTAACCAAGATTGTTCTTTAATATGTGTTCTGAGAGTTGCATATTGTACATTCCCATCCGAACTATTTTAATCCAAACATACTTTCTGGTAGCTTGTCTCAATCTACTATCATTTGTACGTGTGTTTATAATTATGGCAATTATAGGGTTACTCATATATGAGTTATTTATAAGTGCCTTAGGACTAATAGAACACCATTGAAAATGATACATGGATTCTTTTCATTGAAAATGATACATGGATTCTTTTTTCAAGACAACAGTATTTTTTTCCTTAGATTTCAAGGCATCTGCATAGTGTACCCTGAGTCAAGTTTTGGTTGGCAGTGTCAAGATGGCTGCACCACTCCTCGCTGTGTTCAAGTTAGAAAGAGGCATTGTGGTGTGACAAGTAAAGGCTCTGTGGGTTGGGAATCAAAGCACCTGAGTTCAAGTTCCAATGACACCAGTTTCTACTTGTGCCATCCTAGGCAAGTGACTCTTGTCTTTGAGGCTCAATGTCTTCATTTGTAAAAGAATATCTGCTCTGCCTACCTCTCAAAAGTTTTGCTCTGAGCATCAGGTCATGTGATACAACATAATGCATAAAGTAAAAGTGCTAACCAAATGTCAGGGATTGTTAATAAGTCACTCAATCTCTTTCTGTACCTGTTTCTCTGTTTTCAAATTAGGAGAATTACCTACTCAACACTCACTTTCTGTCCTGTAGCAAGGATTGTAAAATAACCTAATCTGCTTCGAGCTTACGAGTAGTATGATTTCTGAGACGAGACTTGCCCTCTAAAGCTTCACAAGCACCCTAGAAGTTGTTACAGAGAATGGAGAGCTTGGATGGGGGGAATAATGTGGTTCAAATGACAGTACTGCCGAAAAGGAAAAAGCATTTGTGAGAGTAGTTTAAGGAATGACTGACAGCTCTGAAGAAAATTTTCACGGTAACCTCAGGTAATTATGCACCTAATTGCTGCTCCCAGAATCACGGTGCAGAAGAAGAATCAAGCTTGGTATGGGCACAATTATGTCCTCCTCCTCCTCCAGTGTGAAGAGAAATGCCAAGAAGGGAAGGAGGGAAGGAATGGTGCCATTAAGTGAAGTAGAAAGAACAGACTGCAGTTATAAATGCTGAGACTTCCCTAATGAATTAAACTCTTAGTGGGTGTTTTTTCTTTGATCAATGATGCATTATGGGATAATATGATTTATTTTATCTTTTTAGTCTTTAGTAGCTTTAGAACTGTTTCAAAATATATACTTAACTGAGAACAAGTCCGTCAACATTTGGTTAAAATATTTTTCATTATGTGGAAGTGGTTTGTTTTTATTTACTTTCATATTAATTAGGGAAAATTATGTTGAATTGATATATTAGTCATATTAATAAAGCATCATTAAATGAATTTTCATGAAATCATTTCTGCAACAAATATTCTCTGGAAAAGAGAACTTGTTAATAAAGTATGTTCCAGGATAAACTCTACATAATTCACACACACACACACACACAGTCACACAACATTTTAACAGCACTGGAAACTAGTAATATTATTATTTAACCATCTGCCAGATTTAGAATGAATTTCCACTAAGCCAAACTTGGATAAATCGGATGAAGGAAAGAGGGCATTTGGAGACAAAATTTCCACCCCCACCCCGTCCCATCTCCATCCTGTCTCCCTGCATGTCCCTGTTGTGGAGAATAAGACCAGAGAATGAGACAGAAAGGCTTTGTAGTTTATAAACCCTGCAGGGACAACAACGCTAAGAGTGCACCCTAATGTAAACCATGGACTTTGGGTGATTATGCTGTGTCAGTGTCAAGTCACCCATTGTGACACATGTACCCTCTGGTGCAGGCTATTAATAGTGGCAGGCTGTGCATCTGTGGGGGCAGGAGGTACAGGGTTACTCTCTGTACTCTCCACTCAATTTTGTTCTGAACCTAAAACTGCTCTAAAAAACAGAATATTAAAAACAAAGACTGCATGGCAGAAAGAAAGGAGGGTAGTGTTCACCAGTCAGAGGTTGGGAAGCCCGTACCCCAGCCCCTGAATACATCAGATTTACAGACTTTCTTTCATACAAAACTATCTAAGGCCCTCTCTGAGAATCGCTGTGTGAGAGGAGTCTGGTAATATGAAGCGAAGAGGAGACCTCTGAACATGCATCAGAGAAAGGTAAGGTGAACCTTGTCATCATAAGTTAGCAAACTTCAAAAAGGCTGTTTAAAAAGAGTGCTGATACAAAAACAGAAATATAGATCAGTGGAACAGGATAGAAAGCCCAGAGATAAACCCACACACATATGGTCACCTTATCTTTGAAAAAGGAGGCAAGCATATACAGTGGAGAAAAGACAGCCTCTTCAATAAGTGGTGCTGGGAAAATTGGACAGGTACATGTAAAAGTATGAAATTAGAACACTCCCTGACACCATACACAAAAATAAACTCAAAATGGATTAAAGACCTAAGTATAAGGCCAGACACTATCAAACTCTTAGAGGAAAACATAGGCAGAACACTCTATGACATAAATCACAGCAAGATCCTTTTTGACCCAGCTCCTAGAGAGATGGAAATAAAAACACAAATAAACAAATGGGACCTAATGAAACTTAAAGGCTTTTGCACAGCAAAGGAAACCATAAACAAGACCAAAAGACAACCCTCAGAATGGGAGAAAATATTTGCAAATGAAGCAACTGACAAAGGATTAATCTCCAAGATTTACAAGCAGCTCATGCAGCTCAATAACAAAAAAACAAACAACCAAATCCAAAAATGGGCAGAAGACCTAAATAGACATTTCTCCAAAGAAGATATACAGATTGCCAACAGACACATGAAAGAATGCTCAACATCATTAATCATTAGAGAAATGCAAATCAAAACTACAAAGATATCATCTCACACCGGTCAGAATGGCCATCATCAAAAAATCTAGAAACAATAAATGCTGGAGAGGGTGTGGAGAAAAGGGAACCCTCTTGCACTGTTGGTGGGAATGTAAATTGATACAGCCACTATGGAGAACAGTATGGAGGCTCCTTAAAAAACTAAAAATAGAACTACCATACGACCCAGCAATCCCACTACTGGGCATATACCCTGAGAAAACCATAATTCAAAAAGAGTCATGTACCAAAATGTTCATTGCAGCTCTATTTACAATAGCCAGGACATGGAAGCAACCTAAGTGTCCATCAACAGATGAATGGATAAAGAAGATGTGGCACATATATACAATGGAATATTACTCAGCCATAAAAAGAAATGAAATGGAGGTATTTGTAGTGAGGTGGATGGAATTAGAGTCTGTCATACAGAGTGAAGTAAGTCAGAAAGAGAAAAACAAATACAGTATGCTAACACATATATATGGAATCTAAGGGGGAAAAAAAGGTCATGAAGAACCTAGTGGCAAGACGGGAATGAAGACACAGACCTACTAGAGAATGGACTTGAGGATATGGGGAGGGGGAGGGGTAAGATGTGACAGGGTGAGAGAGTGGCATGGACATATATACACTACCAAATGTAAAATAGATAGCTAGTGGGAAGCAGCCGCATAGCACAGGGAGATCAGCTCGGTGCTTTGTGACCACCTAGAGGGGTGGGATAGGGAGGGTGGGAGGGAGGGAGATGCAAGAGGGAAGAGATATGGGAACATATGTATATGTATAACTGATTCACTTTGTTATAAAGCAGAAACTAACACACCATTGTAAAGCAATTATACTCCAATAAAGATGTTTATAAAAAAAAAAAAGAGTGCTGATAATGTACCTTTCAAAGGGTCACAGTGTCCAATATAACATGAAGAAACGTCCATTTTGTTAAGGCTTTAGCTTTTCTTCTCTCTCCACTCAATGGTGTTTTACGTGGATGGGCAGATTTTCACCCTATGTCACAGACCTAGGACTTTCACCAATGTCACCCCTCGCCATCCTCCCCTTCAACAGGGCACACAGTTTGATAGCTGCCAGGGCTATCTCTCCATCACCTCCAATGTCCCCATCAATACTTCTTTATTTGTAGCCATTATGGAACTATAATGACAAATGACACAGATTTGGAGCAACTGGAACACTGTATGTCGTTAGTGGGAACAGCCACTTTGGAAAACAGTTTGCTAGTTTCTTATAAACATGCACATATCATATGAGCCAGCAAATCCACTCCTCGGTATTTATCAAAGAAGAATGAAAAACTTAGTAGTTTTACACAAAAGCCTGTACGTGAATGTTTATAGAATTTTATTCATGATCACCCCACGCTGGAAACAACCCCGAGGTCTTTTAACTGGAAAAATGATACACATCTATAGTATACCCATACAAAGCCAATTCAAGGAACAAACTATTGATTCACCCAATATCACGCATGAATCTTAAATGTCTTTTGGTCAGTGAAAGAAGCCTCAAAGGCCACATAATGTATGATCCCACTTGCATGAAACTCTGGAAAAGGTAAAATTATACGGACAGAAAATAAATAATTGCCAGGGGGTGGGGGGTGGAGAAATTATTGACTACCAAGAATCAAGATAAGGGAATTTGGGAGGTGATGGAACCGTTATGTAAGAAACTGCTGGTTGACAAACAACTCTCTGAATTTGTCAAAACTCTTAGAACTGTAAACCACAGAGGCAATTTGACTGCATGTAAAATTATAAAAACCATCACCCGGGAGGTGGGGAGAACGCAAGGAGGAATGCAGACTGTGACAAATGAGGATGACTGTACTACGAATGAATCACATAACCACACTGCAGGGGGTGGGATGGAAGGGGATGACCTAAGTCACTCTGGAAGAGGGTTCTCACTGGACACCATAAGGCAGTAGACAAAAAGAATACTATACAAATACTGTACTCTAGTTGGTAATTTCTTTTTTTCCTTTCACAGGGGTATGCGTTAGCAGCTCTGAAACTACATGTATAATAAGGTCAAACCAAGAAAATATATTGCAGATAATGAAAGCCAGGCTTCTCCCTGTCAGAGAAAGAAGTTTACAAACAAGAAAAAGGTATAGACTATAATAATGACCCTATGGTGCTGGACTGGCATTCAAGGTTTCAGTATGAATGCATAGATACAGGAAAAAAAGTGTGTGTGTGTGTGCGCACGCGTGTGCGCGCACATTCAAGGATTGGTGTATATGCAATCAACCTTTTAACCCTCCCAATGGCCAAAGCTAGAAGGCTTTGAGCAACAAAATAATGATAGTGTTGGATTTCAACCCCTAAATATATATCTATATATAGGTATATAGCTATAGATATCTATATCTATATATCTATATCTAGATATATAGATATATATGCATCCCCTGGAGTCCATACGGATATACATAAAGTGAATAAATGGGGAAGAAGGGACAACTCTTCCCTTCCAAAGGATTCCAATTAGTAAAAGTAGAAGGAATGAAGAAAATAGAAGGTCACAATTAGAACATCTTTGTAATAATTGTTGTAGGCACAATCCACAGTGGACGCTAAAATTAAGGGACACTACTTTAAGAAGAAGCAGAATATTTGCACAGTGTCAACGTATTGTCTCTAAAATAAGTATTTATTAATTACAAAGGGAAAATAGTAACTTAATAGACAAGAAACTTGGCAGAAACTACCTGAACCAAGGATCAAGTCACTAGTAATAAGACTTATTGACATATTGTTCCCCCTGATAGTATGCATTAAGAAGGGCAATAATGCATAACCTCACTCTAATCTTGAGAAAACACTAGATAACCCCAGATTGAGGGACATTCTACAAAACCTCTAGCCAGTGTCATGTCAAAAGTGTCAAGGTCATGAAAGACAAGAAGAAATTGAGGAAGCATCACAGATTGGAGGAGGCTAAAGAGGCAAAGCAACAAAATGCAATGTGGGATCCTGGATTAGAACTCGGGCAGAAAAATGGACAATAGTGGAAAAATGGTAAAGTCCCAAAATGTTGATATGTAAAAGAATATTTGGGATTTCATCACACTGTACATGAGAGAGGACCCAAGCCTTACATTAGTGTTTAGATTGTAAAATGCGGACTTTTTTCGGTGTCCTTGCGTAGTTACTAAAGATTACAAAATATTTCAAACTGCCAAGAAAATAGAGGGGATTTCCTAGAAAAATTTATCTGAGTTGGAAATAAAGTTGTAACTTTTCCACTGTCCCGATAATGCTCTCCACTGCTTGTAACCTATGTAGGCCTTAGAGAAGGAAGGGAGGGAGGGAGGGAGGGAAGGAGGGAGGAAAGAAGGAGGAAGGAAGGGAGGAAGGGAGGAAAGAAGGAGGAAGGAAGGGAGGAAGGGAGGAAGAGGGAGGGAGGGAAGGAAGGGGAAAGAGGGAACGAGTCAAGGAGAGAAGGAGGAAAGGACAGAAGAAAGGAAAGAAAGAAAAGGAAAGAAGGAAGTACACTGTTGAGATATCTGAAGTGTCCCATTGCTTATCTTCTGTGTGGCTCAGCCTCATTAGGTTAACATAGTCTTACAAGTTACTGTAAAATGGTTGATTTTTGTCTTCATCAAGTGACCTTGGAAACTCCAAGGCCTGTAGCAAATGAAGGGGAATTTCAATTCCAGCACCATGAATGTTTTCTAGAAAGACTCACTGCTAACCTTGAAGCACTATACACTTGACCCTTGCACAATGTGGGAGTTGGGGCGCCACCCTTCCCTGCCATGGAAAATCCACGTATAACTTGTAGTTGGCCCTCCGTATACTCAGTTCCTCTGTATCCGAGGTTCCACATCCACATATTCAACCAACCTTGGATAGTGCAGTATTTACTAGTCATAGAAATCTGTGTACAAGTGGACCCAAGCAGTTCAAACCCATCAACTGTATAAGAGAAGGAAGCTATTAAAAGCGGTTACTCACCAACCGCTGCTAAAAAGTCTCTCTGTGCAGACATCTCAAATCCATCCCTAACCTCCTCACAATAGCCAAAAATAAAAGTGTGTTAGTGCCTCCTGCTCCTGCTCTCCCAACTACCACCCACTTCCATACCTGCTTCAGGCTGTCCGTTTGGAACTTCTTGCCACTCTTTCCTGCCCTTGACATTCTTTTAGGTGTGATTCACAGGAAGTAAATGACTGGGATGAGGCAGTGAGAGTGAATCTCTGTGTGATCCGCTCTGAATCCTGTAACCCACACCCCAAAGACAGCCCAGGGCACTGAGCCCAGCAGGGTTGCTCCTGGACTCAGAGAGGCAGCCAAGGTGACCATACCCAAGGCCACCAAAACCCGAATGCAAATAAGTCACCTGCCTTTGTAAGGATGCCACTGAATAATCAAAGTACATTTATTTCTGAATTCCTAGTCAGGATCGTGAAAGAGAAATATTAACTCTTAGGTGATAGAAACAGTAGTAAAATACAGTACACAGGAAGGTCATTTGAATGATAACAAGACAAAAGGTACAACAGCAAATGAAAAATAGCAACTTTAAATACAAAGTGAAGCAGTTTAATAAGAAATTTTGTTAATAAGAAAAATACATGTCCCCTGTCTTTATTACATACTGTACAAAATAAAATATTGCACCTTTAAGTCATATAATAAATATATACAAAGAGTATTGTACAAATGATCTCTCTTTAATTTAAAAAGCCTTCAACAATCAAGTGTGATTGATGATGAACAACTCACAGGCTGGTGTGTCCTCGTCACGTCCCCGCACCCGTTCCCAACCACCAAACCCTCCACGTACAGTAGTGCTCATCCCAGTGTCAGTGAGGCTGCAGTTAGAACAAGAGACCTGGTGCTCAGGAGATGGCAGAGAGACTCAGCAAGCTTGTCCACAGACAAATCCAAAGCCAGAACGCACTGCTCACTTACGAGTGACCAGGGACTAGGGCCAGCACACCTGCTTCAGGTAACTTTGCTGCCGACAGGCTATAGGCAACATGCGCACAGGCAGCTGGGACCCCGAATAAAGAAGTATGACCACTTATTTGGGGTTGTGTGCCATCCAAAGCCATAACTGGTAGAATGTAAGGTAAGAGCCCTCTAACCAAATCAGCTTTAGAACTTACAATTAAATACTATTCCCAACTCCTTCAGCAGCAACATCTTATCCAAACTTTACCTCCACCTGGATGCCATCACTAATGCCAGCATTGGCACGATCCAAACCCAAACCAACTCTGACCTAACCCTAATCCATAAAGCCAACTCTAGCCTTAACCCTAACTTAACCTCCATTTTTCTCACCTAACCCAAGGCTAAAACTAAACTGAACCCTAAACTTATTCACCAAATCCTAACTCTAACCCCTCATCCTAACTGTACCTTCCAGCCTAACCCTAATTCGCTTTGGATTTACTGAAAAATCAGTTCAAATTAAAACAATTATTTACTATAAACAGCTCTTTTCAGCTATCATGTTTCATAGTTAGATTACTTTCTCATAATTTTTCCAAAATAAAGATCCTTACGAATACTATCTTATGCATAAATTAGGTCTAACAAGGCTTTGGTTTTTCTGTTTTTGTGCAAGAGAATAGTGCTGAGAAAACTCTCATTCACAGCACTTAAAAGAACGCTTTGAATATACTTCAAAATCAGTAGAAGAGGTTACTTTCCCTCTCCTTTAATTTCCAAGATGCCTCATTTGGTCACAGATCGATTTCCGTAGTTGTGAAAATGGCAGCAATGTTTACTCTGTGTTTTCTTCCCTAAGTTCTCGAAGAGCAAGGATAAGATGCCATTCCCCAAGGATGCCTGGATCAGTCAAGAGTCACAAGCCTGTCCACAGTGATTGTCTCCTTTTCACAGACTAAACGTAAGGGTCCATAAAAATGCCATTAGAGCCAACATCTTAACAACTATTGGCCAGAGCTTCTAAAATGTAAATGCCTTATAAACCTGTTGCAACCCTAAAACTGAGAGAAGTCATCAGTTGCCGTGTTTCTCAAGCCTTCAGGATGTCCTACTCTGTACTAGTCTATAAATCACAGGAAGAGGCAGCTCCTGACAATGCACAGGTGATCTTGGTGATTTCCTGATTAGAAGGACACGACGAGGTCCCAAGTGCAATGGCGTACCTGCTATGGTATTTTATGTTAGTCCTGGAACATATCATTTAAAAGAGTTGGAATTAAAAACCGGCCATGGGGAAATGACAGTCCCAAATTTTAACAGTGGTGATTTTGCATCGACTTCTGTCTGACTGTAGAATCTAGAGGGATTTTTGGAAAGAAATACATGTTTTTGTGCCAGCTACGTGGGGAAGAGAGCTTTTACATTTTGTTTCATCTTCACAGCAGCATTAGGACCCCCCTGCAAAGTTTTATCCTTCTTGACACGATTGACAGCACCTTTGTTTGTAGACGTCTAGCGAACACAAATTAAGATGCTTTACAAACGTACAGTAGTGAGTTGTGTCTGTGCAGCCTCCTGCAAAAAAAAAATATATATATCCATTTAACACATAGCTCATTAGAGACCTAGTTTAAAAAAAAGTGCATGATTTTATGAAAAGCGGAAACTGAGATCACAGTGAAGCGAAGAAGCTAGGCTTGGGTTAGGGCCACTGCTTGGCACTGGAGTCAGAAGTGCCCTGGACTCACTTCTTAGCTGGGCCAAGTGGCTTCTCGATGCCCTCCGGGCACATCACAGTCCTTCAGGCCACCTGCTCCTCCCAGTGCTGACAGCAGCACTAGCTTCTGGGGTGTCATGAACCCCAGGGAAAACTTATCAAAGCTGTGGACCTCTCCCTAGAAATATATATATGATTACATTTCCCACATAACTTCAGGGCATTTACACACCTGCCCAATCCCATCCAAGGAAGCCTTGTCTGAGGGGCTGAAACTCCAAGGCAGAAAGAGGCTGTGGACAGGCTCCCAGTGCTTGTTAGAAGGCCACTGTCCACCCTACTCACTCAACTATGTTTTTCTCTAAAGAACACCAAGTTGCACCCACATCAAAGCAGCTAATCTCCTGATGTCCCAAGATACCACATACGTTCAGAATGGCCCTGCGGACGAGACCCTGACAAGGTTGGCTCCATGCGGTCCGGTTTGCACAAGGCTTCGGGGTGGTCGCAATACCTGAGAGGGGTACGTACTATCACAGGAAGGCCCCAGGCAGTGCCGCCAGGAAGAGGGTTTCTTCCCCGGCTCGCAGCGTCTCTCAGCCACCGTCTTGCAGCTCCTTGTGTGGACACAGTCCACCTTCCGAGACTGGAAGCCCTGACCACAGGCTGACGTACAGGGCCTCCAAGGGCCTGCGTGCCAACATGCATCACGAGCCCCCGACGAGCAGTTCCTCCAAAAGGTGGGTCTGAAATGAGAAAAACAAACAAAAAAGTGGACAATGGGAGAAAGTGGGGTGTCACTTCTTGCTGGGATCAAGCCTTTTACTGTACTGTACTTTCAGTATAGCAAAGCCTTGACAATTAGGACCTTATTCAACAGGAAACTCATCTGCATTGTTCCTGGCTGACTAAGCAAAGTGGTGGAGGAATCACAACCTCAATAGAGGCAAGCAAACCACGTGTTTCCATGAGCCTCCGGCACCACATCAAGGCACGCACCTCAAAAGACACACTCTCCTGATGAGCTGGAGCAGATCGATTTAGGCAAGGAAGAGAAGAATGACACATTTGTTGACAACCTGTAAGCTCCGTTTATATAAGCACTTGAAATATATTCTGCTATGAGTATGCATTTGTTTGTGAGCAATCTTCTCCGCTATGAGGAGTGCTCTAGTTTACATTTAGGACACACTATAACTCGTAGTGAGAGCTAACAAAGACCTTTTGGGAAGAGGGATCTCTCTCTAGCCTTCTTACCCTTTAAAACAGAACAGAAAGTTAATGCCCTCTGTTTTGTTGTTGTCAAAAAGGGTCCACTGTATGTGTATATTTATTTGACAACCATGTGCCAGAGAATTTTCCAAATACTTTACATAGATTGACTCCTTTAATCCTCACAACTACCCTACACAGTAGCTAGTTAATTTTTTTAATTGAAGTATCGTTGATTTACAATATTATATTAGCTTCAGGTGTACAACGTAGTGATTCAATATTTTTATACTTTATACTCCATTTAAAGTTATTATAAAATACTGACTATATTCCCTGTGCTGTGCATTACATCCTTGTACCTTATTTATTTTATACTTACTGGTTGGCACCTCTCAGTCTCTTAGCCCTGTCTTGCCCCTCCTCCATGCCTTTCCCCCCCTGGTAACCACTAGTTTGTCTCTGTATCTGTGAGTCCGTTTCTGTTATAGTCATTCGTTTTATTTTTTAGATTCCACGTATAAGTGACAGCATATGATACTTGTCTTTCTCTGTCTGACTTGCTTCCCTAAGCATATATACACTCCAGGTCTATCCATGTTGTTGCAAATGGCAAAATCTCATTTTTTATGGCTGAGTAATATTTCACTGTATATGTACCACATCTCCTTTATCCATTCATCTGTTGATGGCTACTTAGGTTGTTTCCATATCTTGGCTATTATAAATAATGCTGCTCTGAAAATTGGGGTGCATATATCTTTTTGAATTTGTGTTTTCATTTTCTTCAGATTTATACCCAGGAGTGGAATTGCTATATCATCTGGTAGTTCTCTTTTTAACTTTTTAAGGAATCTCCATACTGTTTGCCATAGCGGCTGCACTAATTGACATTCCCACTAACAGTGTACAAGTGTTCCCTTTTCCCATCCTCAGCAACATTTATTATTTGTTGTCTTTTTGACAACAGGTATTCTGACAGGTGTGAGGTGATATTTCATTCTGGTTTTGATATGCATTTCCCTGATGATTAGTGATGTTCAGCATCTTTTCATGTGCCTGTTGAATGCCCTCTGATTTTTGAAAAGATATTTACCCTGGAGGGTGAGCCACCTTAGTGGACCCACTTTGGGGTATCTGCTCTTGTTCCCTAGGGCAGGGCTCCTGGAACTGATGTACCTGTACCACATGAGAATGTCTCCCCATCCCCTAAGAGGACTGGAAGAGGGCCCTAACCTGAGCTGGTTCAATCACTGTCTTTCTCCCAGGAACTTGGAAGTTGCTGGAACAAGACATATAAACCTGAAGGCCGGAGTAGTGGTGGCCATTCTCTGCCACATGGGCCAGAGAAGTAGAATAAAATAACATTCAGAAAGAACAAAGAATGAAGCAGAAACACACGGAGCTGCAGAGCTGAGAGGAGAAATAACTCCTCATTTCTTGGTAACAGTCCTTCCTGAGGTCTCACGGCATTATCCCTTTGGATCGAGACATTTTTGTGTTCCTATAAAAGGCTCCCTATCAGCGCACATAATCCATAAGGAGTGTTGAAACACCACTGGAAATGTAATAAGGTGGAGAAAATTCTGATCACCTGAACTTCTCTAAGAGACTATTACACATAGTTGGAAGCAATACTTTGATTAGCCAGTAGGGGGAGACTCTATCAAAGGGTTTACTTAATACTGTCCCATCAGGCTGTTTATAAGATTCGTAAGAGGAAAAGGGATGAGGGTGTCCTGTTAACTGCAGGGTTTTTGTTTTCTCCAGTGGGTATGAACCTTAGGGGGCCAAAAGTTGAGTTGCTTTGGACAAGAGGGCAGAGACTGAGTACTCTTCAGCCATCCCCTATGCAGAGATCAGCTTTTCTACTGAAAACAGTTGAACAAATATTCCAAGAATACTCAAAGAGGACATTTTAAAATCTACCAAATTGTTCTATGTGAGAATGGTGGTCCTATCTTCATAAGAAATCTCCCACCCTCTCTGTATAACTCATTCCAAGTTGACTTTTGTTGTTTCCAGCCCAAAGGACCTTAACTAATACAGCCTCTGTTTCTGCTTCGTTAGAAGACAGGGCCAGTGGGATGTCAGAAGAACCTATTTAGCTTCCTAAGCATGAAAGATGAGAGAGGCACAAGGAGCTAGAGACCAAGGCAGATGCTGAAACCCAAAAGGCTGGTCATTGAGGATGCAGTAAAAGAATGCAAGATCGGTCCAGCAGAGAGCATCACTTCCTTCCGGGCAGGGATGGGACTGGGGATGGGGATGCCTGAGCTAGGGGGCCACAGTCTGGGCACCAACACTGTGCACACAATTGGAACTCATGTGTTTTTCTATGTAAAAGATGAAAGTAGAAATGGCAGCAGAAATCATAACAGTAACCCTGTTTCTACTAGTCTTTCTCAATTTCTCATTCCTATTCAGTCCAGCTCTGCTCCTACCTCAAAGAACCCTTTTCATCATCAGCC
The DNA here is from genome assembly GCF_028564815.1 of Eubalaena glacialis. Classification (NCBI taxonomy): domain Eukaryota; kingdom Metazoa; phylum Chordata; class Mammalia; order Artiodactyla; family Balaenidae; genus Eubalaena; species Eubalaena glacialis. Next base: position 35,778,493 of record NC_083717.1, read on the forward strand.
AGATGGAACTACTGATTCTGTAGGGCAGTAGATTCCAAGTCTGGCTTACTATCAGAGGTATGTGGGCAGCTTTCAAAAGATGTAGATTAAGAAAGAATTAAAAACAAAAGAAAACATAAACAAACAAACAAAAGAGATATAGATTGCCAGGTTCCACTCCCTACGAAAGATTCTTATTCATTAAGTGCCAGTTGAGGCCCAAGAATCTTTAAAGAAACTTCCCAGGGAATTCTGACTCCTGGCTGAGGTTAGGAATTACCTCTTCGGGGAACAAACCCTCTGGGTCCTCCAGCATTTCCTCAGATCCCTGTGTTGTCTTCTTGCCATAATGTGGGCTAGTTTACCCTGATAATGCTCACTCCCTTTATAACTCTCTTCAGTGGAAGCCACACCTCCCAAACCCTTCCCAGGGCCAATAACAGAGGCTAGCAGATAGCCTGCTCACCACTGATTCTCTACCAGTGGCCACTAATAATGTTACTCCTTGTAACACACCCTCTAATATTTACTGAGGCCCTACTATGGCAACTGGGGGTCTCCAGCCCGCCCACTGCATTGTAAAGTGAGATCTAGTACCTCACCTACCTTCAGCGAGCCCACAGGAAGCATGCCCAGTCAGCAGAAGAGGCCTGTGGGGGAAAATGAGGCCAGAAAACTGCAAAAGAAACCCACAGAAGCTCTCTAAACTAACCTAGTCCTTCTTCCATAAACCACCAGATATTTGGGGAAAACTAACAGCATGAAAGAAAAGTACTAGGACACTGGTACTAAAAGCTGAACAGCCAACCCTGGAGGAAGCAGAAACAATAGAGAAAATGAAAGGCAACTTGACTGTTTTCCCCCTTCAGGTCTAGGAATTTTTCTTCTACTACTTCTTTTATGTCTACCCTTTCAGTTCATTTCCATCTCACTTTCTCTAAAACCCCACTTAATCAGATATCATCCTGATAGATCCTTCCATGCCTTTTATCCTCTCTATTCTATTTTTTGCTTCTTGTTTTGGTTGGAAAGTTCATGGCATATCCAAGGGACTGAAAGAAGGACAGTGGCTGGAACACAAAGAGTGAGACAGAGTGAGGTCTCGAACGAAGCTGTGCAGGGAAGTAGGACTTGACCGTGCAATACTTTATAGGGCACATTGTGGATTTTAGTCAACCTTTTCCCTAAGAGCAAGTGAAGCCTCTAAAGTGATGTTAATCTAGCAGGGAGACGGGGTGTGGTGGTGGTATGATCAGATTTGCATTTGGGAAAAGATTACTCTGGCTGCAGTAGGGAGACTGGGTTGGAAAGGAGCATGGATGGATGGAGGGAGACCAGTTGGATGGCTTGGCCAGGGGTGATGGTGGTAAAGATGGAAAAAATGGATGGGTTGGAGAAAAAATACAAAGAGCCAAAAGTCATATAAAAAGTAACCAGAAAAGTACAAATTACAATAAGATATTTTTTCATCCATCAGATTGGCAAAATTATTAAAATACTGAAAAACCTATATAAAGTTGATGAAAAGGGGGACTCTCATATACTGTTGGTAGAGACATTTTGATGGTAATTTAGTAGTGTCCGAATGAGCATGTCTGTCAATTCAAGTCCATATCTAAAATTTATCCCATAAGAATATTACCCTTTGTGCATAAAGATGTTCCGGGATGTTTACCGCAGCATTTGTTTGTAATAGCAAAAAAATTGGAAACAATCAAATGTCCATTAGCAATGGAGTGAGGTAACATTAAGTACAACAATGCAAAAGAATAAAGTGACTCATGTACTCGGATGGGAAAAAGGTCTATAATGTATTGATAAGTAGAAAAAACAAGTTTCAGAAAAACATATCCAGTATGTTATAAAGAAAGCTCAAACCACGTAGGTGTTTGTAATATAAATATATCTTTGAGCGTGCAAAGTAAAACATCTGGGATGATACATATCAATCTGTGTGTGGTCTCCATCTTCTGAACAAAACTGGAAACTGGGTTTTCTGTTGAGAATAAGGGCAGCTGTTCCAGACATTTTCCATTCGAGGAGAATGGTTCTGGCTGGAATTGTTTTGGGAATAGGAAATGCAACTGACCCTACACTGCCAAACCTTACTGAAGGCTCAAAATAGAAGCAGAGCCAGTTGTCAAGGTCATCTCATTTTCTCCAGCAAGACTTAGGATGTGGAGGAGGAAGGAAAAGCCATAGAGTGAGCACCTTCTATGACCCAGGCTGCTTAAGTGCTTCACACTAAACCAATTAATCAAAACTTCCCCCAAACAAGATAACCTAAAGACTAGGAGAAAATATTTGCAAATGATGCGACCGACAAGGGCTTGATTTCCAAGATAAAGAAAGAGCTCATACAACTCAACAACAACAACAAAAAACAGACAACCCTATCCAAAAATGGGCAGAAGACCTAAACAGACGTTTGTCCAAAGAAGAAATACAGATAGCCAATAGGCACATGAAAAGATGCTCAACATCTCTAATTATTAGAGAAATGCAAATCAAAACTATAACGAGGTACCACCTCACACCATTCAGGATGGCCATCATTAAAACGTCTACAAATAACAAATGCTGGAGAGGGTGCGGAGAAAAGGGAACCCTCTTACACTGTTCGTGGGAATGTAAGGTGGTGCAGCCATTCTGGAAGACAGTACGGAGGTTCCTCAGAAAACTAAAAATAGAATTACCATATGATCCAGCAATCCCACTCCCAGGCATATATCTGGAGAAAACTATAATTCAAAAAGATCCATGCACCCCTATGTTCAGAGCATCACTATTCACAATAGCCAAGACATGGAAACAACCTAAGTGTCCACTGACAGATGAATGGATAAAGAAGATGTGGTACCTACATGCAATGGAATACTACACAGCCATACAAAAGAATGAAATAATGCCATTTGCAGCAACATGGATGCAACTAGAGATTATCATACTAAGTGAAGTAAGTCAGAAAGAGAAAGACAAATACCATACGATATCACTTATGTGTGGAATCTAAAGTATGACACAAATGAACCTGTCTTTGAAACAGAAACAGAATCACGGACATAAGAGAATACACTGGTGGTTGCCAAGGGGGAGGAGGTTGGGGGAGGGATGGAGTGGAAGGCTGGGGTGAGCAGATGTACGTTTGTATATATAATGGATAGACAGTAAGTTCCTACTGTATAGCACAGAGAACTATATTCAATATTCTATGATAAGCCATAATGGAAAAGACTATTTAAAAAAAAGAACGTGTATATGTGTATAACTGAATCACTTTGCTGTACAGCAGAAAATAACACAACATTGTAAATCAACTCTACTTCAATTAAAAAAAAAAACAAACCTCCAAACCAGAATTTCACACGGACACCCCACTGTGCAGAGTAGGACGTTAGGTAGTCCAAGGTTACACAAGAAGAGAGTGGCAGAACTCCGCACTTCCCCATTAGTGTGCCCTCTTGGCTTTCTCCTCACTTTCTCTGGCTGGAGCACGCTCCTCTGGGGTGGTGGAGTCGCCAGACGGAAGGGGTCTGGGTGACCTCTGAGTGACCTCAGGGAACAAAGTTCTTCTACCCCTAAATCATCTATCAGCTCAGACTTTTATAAAAGAGGGAAGCAGTTTTTTTTCTTGTGTAAGCTCCTTAACAAGATAAAAGTTAATTTTATTCTCTGCTAAAGTTAATTTTATTCTCTGCTAATAACGTTGGACGTTATTCTGTGCCAACGTCCTAATCAAACAGTTTCTAAACAAAGGAGTAAAGTAGTTCGTTGAAAACACTGGGTTACAGATTTAATCTGTAAACCTAAATGAAATATGATTAGGCTTCATCAACTTTGTATATAGAGGGAAAAATACCTGTCTATTCTCAATGCTACTTTTTCCTTTCTCTTTGGGGTGTCGCTATATGTTGAACATCCAAATAATCTGTAATGATAAATAGTACATGTTAATGAGTATTTTGGTATAATACATACTATTGAGGATGGCATCATGAGAAATCATAATTTAGTAGGAACTGTCCATTATGAGAGGTGGTATAGAGGACAGATGATGCCACTTTCAGGCGGTCATAGTCACTATCTGAGGTGGCAGAGGTTGTGTGCTGCCCTAGGGCGGGGCCGGTACCTCCTGTCATCACAGCCGGACTCAGAACGGTTGGGGTGTTGACAAATTATATGATGCTGCTGCTGCATCCTCACAGCGCGACCCAGGCAACGTCCAGGACACTGGAACAAAAGCACAATGCAGTGTAAACAACATTGTGAGCTCATGCATGCTGGGGTTCCAAAACCATGTGCTGCGGCGGCATTGCTAAGGACTAGCTACAGGGGATCAGCTGTCCCCAAGGGAAGTTAGGGAGGATGGAAGCCCAGCTCTAAGGACCAGACAGCCCTCCTTCAGAGCCAGAAGTTTCCTTTCCTCTTTTCCCCCAGAAACTGAGACCACCTCTGGGCAGAAGGGAAAAGGACAGGGCCAATCTGTAATTGACCAGGCTTAGGTTCAGAAATGACTGTGCTTAAAACCATAAGCCATGGCCAAGTTTGCATTTTCCTGCTCAGAGCAAAAATGAAGGCTATATGTTGAGGTGAGTTCAATTACAGAAAAAAAAAATTGACATGCAGCAGTTCTTAAATTTTTCTGTACTCATAACACCTATTAATTTTTCTTATAATTTCTTTTATGCTTGAAAAGGTCTTTCCCGTCCTGATAGTTCTATTTGAGTTTAATTACTTTTACACTGAGCACTTTAATCAAGTCAGAATTTATTCTGATGTACGCTGTGAGTCTGGGCTCTCATTTTACTTATTTTTCTTACATTAGCTGACCAATTTCCCTCATACAATTCACATACTCTACAAGTCACTGTTTAATGTATACAATTTAATGGTTTTTAGAGTTGTGCAACCATCACCACAATCAATTTTAAGACATTATCACCATCCCCAAAAGAAACCCTGTACCCTTTAGCATCTACTCCCAATTCCTCCCACGGCCTCTCCCCTTCAGGCCTAGACAACTGTTCAGCTACTTTTGTCTCTAGAGATTCACCTATTGTAGACACTTCATATAAATGGAATCATACAATATGTGGTCTTTTGTGTCTGCCTTACCTCCCTGACCATAAAGTCTTTAAGGTTCATCACCCTGTAATACATATTAGTACTTTATTCTTTTTAATGGCCAGATAATATTCCATTGTACAAATATACCACATTTATCTGTCAGTTATTTCCAATTTGTGGAATTTTATTATGGGTTTGATTTGAGTTGTTCCCACTTTTTGGTTCTTATAAATAATGCTGCTATGAACATTCATGTACAAGTTTTTGTGTGACCCTGTTTTCATTCTCTTCGGTACATACCTAGGAGTGGAATTACTGGGTCATATGGTAACCATACATATAACCTTTTGAAGAACTGTCAGACTGTTTTCCAAAGTGGCTAGACCATTTTACATTCCCGCTTGCAAAGTATTAAGGTTCCAATATCTCCATGTCCTCATCAACACTTACTACTATCTCTCTTTGTGATTAGCATTTCCCTAATGACTAATGATGCTAAGTATCTTTTCCTGTTCGTATGGGCCATTTGTAAGTCTTTATTGGAGAAATGTCTATTCAGATCCTTTTCAATATTTTAATTAGGTTATTTGTGTTTTTATTATTGAGTTTGAGTGTTCTTTATATATTTTACAAACAAGTTCCCTTTCATATATATGATTTTTTTTTAACATCTTTATTGGAGTATAATAGCTTTACAATGGTGTGTTGGTTTCTGCTTTATAACAAAGTGAATCAGTTATACATATACATATGTCCCCACATCTCTTCCCTGTTGCATCTCCCTCCCTCCCACCCTCCGTATCCCACCCCTCTAGGTGGTCACAAAGCACTGAGCTGATCTCCCTGTGCTATGCGGCTGCTTCCCACTAGCTAGCTATTTTACGCCTGGTAGTGTATATATGTCCATGCCACTCTCTCACTTTGTCCCAGCTTACCCTTCCCCCTCCCCATATCCTCAAGTCCATTCTCTACTAGGTCTGCATCTTTATTCCCATCTTGCCCCTAGGTTCTTCTGACCATTTTCTTTATTCTTTTCTTTTTTAGATTACATATATATGTGTTAGCATACGGTATTTGTTTTTCTCTTTCTGACTTACTTCACTCTGTATGACAGTCTCTAGGTCCATCCACCTCACTACAAATAACTCAGTTCCTTTTTATGGCTGAGTAATATTCCATTGTATATATGTGCCACATCTTCTTTATCCATTCATCTGTTGATGGACACTTAGATTGCTTCCACGTCCTGGCTATTGTAAATAGAGCTGCAATGAACATTTTGGTACATGACTCTTTTTGAATTATGGTTTTCTCAGGGTATATGCCCAGTAGTGGGATTGCTGGGTTGTATGGTAGTTCTATTTTTAGTTTTTTAAGGAACGTCCATACTGTTCTCCATAGTGGCTGTATCAATTTACATTCTCACCAACAGTGCAAGAGGGTTCCCTTTTCCCCACACCCTCTCCATCATTTATTGTTTGTAGATTTTTTGATGATGGCCATTCTGACCAGTGCGAGATGATATCTCATTGTAGTTTTGATTTGCATTTCTCTAATGATTAATGATGTTGAGCATTCTTTCATGTGTCTGTTGGCAATCTGTATATCTTCTTTGGAGAAATGTCTATTTAGATCTTCCACCCATTTTTGGATTGGGTTGTTTGTTTTTTTGATGTTGAGCTGCATGAGTTGCTTGTATGTTTTGGAGATTAATCCTTTGTCAGTTGCTTCATTTGCAAATATTTTCTCCCATTCTGAGGGTTGTCTTTTGGTCTTGTTTATGGTTTCCCTTGCTGTGCAAAAGCTTTTAAGTTTCATTAGGTCCCAATTGTTTATTTTTGTTTTTATTTCCATTTCTGTAGGAGGTGGGTCAAAAAGGATCTTGCTGTGATTTATGTCATAGAGTGTTCTGCCTATGTTTTCCTCTAAGAGTTTGATAGTGTCTGGCCTTACGTTTAGATCTTTATCCATTTTGAGTTTATTTTTGTGTACGGTGTTTGGGAGTGTTCTCATCATATGGTTTTTCTCCTTCAATTTGTTAATATGGTGTATCACGTTGATTGATTTGCGTATATTGAAGAATCCTTGCATTCCTGGGATAAACCCCACTTGATCATAGTGTATGATCCTTTTAATGTGCTGTTGCATTCTGTTTGCTAGTATTTTGAGGATTTTTGCATCTATGTTCATCAGTGATATTGGCCTGTAGTTTTCTTTCTTTGTGACATCTTTGTCTGGTTTTGGTATCAGAGTGATGGTGGCCTCGTAGAATGAGTTTGGGAGTGTTCCTCCCTCTGCTATATTTTGGAAGAGTTTGAGAAGGAAAGGTGTTAGCTCTTCTCTAAATGTTTGATAGAATTCGCCTGTGAAGCCATCTGGTCCTGAGCTTTTGTTTGTTGGAAGATTTTTAATCACAGCCTCAATTTCAGTGCTTGTGATTGGTCTGTTCGTATTTTCTATTTCTTCCTGGTTCAGCCTCAGAAGGTTGTGCATATCTAAGAATTTGTCCATTTCTTCCAGGTTGTCCATTTTATTGGCATATAGTTGCTTGTACTAATCTCTCATGATCCTTTGTTTTTCTGCAGTGTCAGTTGTTACTTCTCCTTTTTTATTTCTAATTCTATTGATTTGAGTCTTCTCCCTTTTCTTTCTTGATAAGTCTGGCTAATGGTTTATCAATTTTGTTTCTTCTCAAAGAACCAGCTTTTAGTTTTATTGATCTTTGCTATCGTTTCCTTCATTTCTTTTTCAGTTATTTCTGATCTGATTTTTATGATTCTTTCTTTCTGCTAACTTTGAGGGGGTTTTGTTCTTTCTCTAATTGCTTTAGGTGTAAGGTTAGGTTGTTTATTTGAGATTTTTCTTGTTTCGAAAGGTAGGCTTGTATAGCCATAAAATTCCCTCTTAGAACTGCTTTTGCTGCATCCCATAGGTTTTGGGTCATTGTGTTTTCATTGTCATTTGTTTCTAGGTATTTTTTGATTTCCTCTGTGATTTCTTCAGTGATCTCTTGGTTATTAAGTAGTGTGTTGTTTAGCCTCCATGTGTTTGTATTTCTTACAGATTTTTTCCTGTAATTGATATCTAGTGTCATAGCATTGTGGTTGGAAAAGATAACTTGATACAATTTCAATTTTCTTAAATTTACCAAGGCTTGATTTGTGACCCAAGATATGATCTATATTGGAGAATGTTCCATGAGCACTTGAGAAGAATGTGTATTCTGTTGTTTTTGGGTGGAATGTCCTATAAATATCAATTAAGTCCATCTTGTTTAATGTATCATTTAAAGCTTGTGTTTCCTTATTTATTTTCATTTTGGCGGATCTGTCCATTGGTGAAAGTGGGGTGTTAAAGTCCCCTACTATGATTGTGTTACTGTCGATTTCCCCTTTTATGGCTGTTAGTATTTGCCTTATGTATTGAGGTGCTCCTATGTTGGGTGCATAAATATTTACAATTGTTATATCTTCTTCTTGGATTGATCCCTTGATCATTATGTAGTGTCCTTGTCTCTTGTAATAGTCTTTGTTTTAAAGTCTATTTTGTCTGATATGAGAATTGCTACTCCAGCTTTCTTTTGATTTCCATTTGCATGGAATATCTTTTTCCATCCCCTCACTTTCAGTCTGTATGTGTCCCTAGGTCTGAAGTGGGTCTCTTGTAGACAGCATATATACAGGTCTCGTTTTTGTATCCATTCAGCCAGTCTATGTCTTTTGGTTGGAGCATTTAATCCATTTACATTTAAGGTAATTATCGATATGTATGTTCCTATTACCATTTTCTTAATTGTTTTGGGTTTATTATCGTAGGTCTTTTCCTTCTCTTGTGTTTCTTGCCTAGAGAAGTTCCTTTAGCATTTGTTGTAAAGCTGGATTGGTGGTGCTGAATTCTCTTAGCTTTTGCTTGTCTGTAAAGCTTTTAATTTCTACATCAAATCTGAATGAGATCCTTGCTAGGTAGAGTAATCTTGGTTGTAGGTTTTTCCCTTTCATCACTTTAAATCTGTCCTGCCACTCCCTTCTGGCTTTCAGAGTTTCTGCTGAAAGATCAGCTGTTAACCTTATGGATATTCCGTTGTATGCTATTTGCTGTTTTTCCCTTGCTGCTTTTAATATTTTTTCTTTGTAGTTAATTTTTGATAGTTTGATTAATATGTGTCTTGGCGTGTTTCTCCTTGGATTTATCCTGTATGGGACTCTCTGTGCTTCCTGGACTTGATTAACTATTTCCTTTCCCATATTAGAGAAGTTTTCAACTATAATCTCTTCAAATATTTTCTCAGTCCCTTTCCTTTTCTCTTCTTCTTCTGGGACCCCTATAATTCGAATGTTGGTGCACTTAATATTGTCCCAGAGGTCTCTGAGACTGTCCTCAATTCTTTTCATTCTTTTCTCTTTATTCTGCTCTGCAGTAGTTATTTCCACTATTTTATCTTCCAGGTCACTTCTCCGTTCTTCTGCCTCAGTTATTCTGCTATTGATCCCTTCTAGATAATTTTTTATTTCATTTATTGTGTTGTTCATCACTGTTTGTTTGCTCTTTAGTTCTTCTAGGTCCTTGCTAAACGTTTCTTGTATTTTCTCCATTCTGTTTCTAAGATTTTGGATCATCTTTACTATCATTATTCTGAATTCTTTTTCAGGTAGACTGCTTATTTCCTCTTCATTTGTTAGGTCTCGTGTGTTTTTACCTTGCTCCTTCATCTGCTGTGTGTTTCTCTGTCTTCTCATTTTGCTTAACTTACTGTGTTTGGGGTCTCCTTTTCGCAGGCTGCAGGTTTGTAGTTTCCATTGTTTTTGGTGTCTCTCCCCAGTGGCTAAGGTTGGTTCACTGGGTTGTGTACGTTTCCTGGTGGAGGGGACTAGTGCCTGTGTTCTGGTGGATGAGGCTGGATATTGTCTTTCTGGTGGGCAGGTCCAAGTCTGGTGGTGTGTTTTGGGGTGTCTGTGGCCTTATTATGATTTTAGGCAGCCTCTGTGCTAATGGATGGGGTTGTGTTCCTGTATTGCTAGTTGTTTGGTATAGTGTGTCCTGCACTGTAGCTTGCTGGTCGTTGAGTGGAGCTGGGTCTTGGCATTGAGATGGAGATCTCTGGGAGATGTTCGCCATTTGATATTATGTGGAGCTGGGAGGTCTCTTGTGGACCAGTGTCCTGAACCTGCTCTCCCACCTCAGTGGCACAGCCCTGACGCCTGGCTGGAGCACCAAGAGCCTGTCTTCCACATGGCTCAGTATAAAAGGGAGAGAAAAAGAAAGAAAGAAAGAAAGAAAGAAGATAAAATAAAATAAAATAAAATAATGTAAAATAAAATAAAATAAAGTTATTAATACAAAAAATAATTATTAAGAAAAAAAAATTTTTAAGTAAAAAAAAAAAAAAAAAAGGACAGACAGAACCCTAGGACAAATGGTAAAACCAAAGCTATACAGACAAAATCACACACAGAAGCATACACATACACACTCACAAAAAGAGAAAAAGGGAAAAAAAAAAAAAAAATATATATATATATATATATCGTTGCTCCCAAAGTCCACCTCCTCAATTTGGGATGATTCTTTGTTTATTCAGGTATTCCACAGATGCAGGGTACATCAACTTGATTGTGGAGATTTAATCTGCTTCTCCGGAGGCTGCTGGGAGAGATTTCTCTTTCTCTTCTTTGTTCCCACAGCTCCTGGGATTCAGCTTTGGATTTGGCCCCGCCTCTGCGTGTCGGTCGCCTGAGGGCGGCTGTTCTTCGCTCAGACAGGACGAAGTTAAAGGAGCAGCTGATTAGGGGGCTCTGGCTCACTCAGGCTGGGGGGAGGGAGGGGTACGGAGTGTGCGGCGAGCCTGGGGCAGCAGAGACTGGCGTGACGTTGCACCAGCCTGAGGTGCGCCGTGTGTTCTCCCAGGGAAGTTGTCCCTGGATCACGGGACCCTGGCAGTGCCGGGCTGCACAGGCTTCCGGAAGGGGCGGTGTGGATAGATAGCGAGCTGTGCTTGCACACAGGCTTCTTGGTGGCGGCAGCAGCAGGCTTAGCGTCTCATGCCCGTCTCTGGGGTCCGTGCTGATAGCCGCGGCTCGCGCCCGTCTCTGGAGCTCCTTTAAGTGGCGCTCTTAAGCCCCACTCCTCACTCACCAGGAAACAAAGAGGCAAGAAAGAGTCTCTTGTGTCTTCGGCAGCTCCAGACTTTTCCCCGGACTCCCTCCCGGCTAGCTGTGGCGCACTAGCCCCTTCAGGCTGTGTTCACGCCGCAAACCCCAGTCCTCTCCCTGGGATCCGACCGAAGCCCGAGCCTCAGCTCCCAGCCCCCACCCGCCCCGGCAGGTGAGCAGACAAGCCTCTCGGGCTGGTGAGTGCTGGTTGGCACCGATCCTCTGTGCAGGAATCTCTCCGCTCTGCCCTTTGCACCCCTGTTGCTGCGCTGTCCTCTGTGGCTCTGAAGCTTCCCCCCTCCGCCACCCGCAGTCTCCACCCACGAAGGGGCCTCCTAGTGTGTGGAAACCTTTCCTCCTTCACAGCTCCCTCCCACTGGTGTGGTCCCGTCCCTATTCTTTTGTCTCTGTTTTTTCTTTTGCTCTACCCAGGTACGTGGGGGAGTTTCTTGCCTTTTGGGAGGTCTGAGGTCTTCTGCCAGCATTCAGTAGGTGTTCTGTAGGAGTTGTTCCACATGTAGATGTATTTCTGATGTATTTGTGGGGAGGAAGGTGATCTCCATGTCTTACTCTTCCGCCATGTTGAAGCTCCTCCTCATATGTATGATCTTAAAATATTTTCTCCCATTCTATGGGCTGTCCACTTTCTTGATCATGTCCTTCGTAGCAAAAAAAAGTTTTTAATTTTGATGTGGTCCAATTTATTTTTGTTGTTGTTTTAGCTTATGTTTTGGCATCATATCTAAGAAACCATCTCCTAATCCAAAGCATGAAGATTTATGGCTACATTTTCTTCCAAGAGCTTTATCGTTTTAGCTCTTAAATTTAGGTCTCTGATAAATTTTGACTTAATTTTTTGTATATGTTGTAGGCTAGGAATCCAAATTCATTCTTTTAGATGTGGCTATTCAGTTGTCTTGCACCATTTGTTGAGGAGATTATTCTTTCCGCATTGAATGGTCTTGTCACCTTTGCAGAAAATCAGTTGACATAGATACATGGATTTATCTCCAGACTTTCAATTCTATTTCATCAATCTATGTGTCTCTGCTATGCTAGTACCACACTGTCTTGATTATTACAGTTTTGTAGTAAGTTTTGAAATTGAGAAGTCTGAGCCCTCCAACTTTGTTCTTTTTCTAGATTATTTTGGCTATTCTGACTCCTATATATTTTCATATGAATCTTAGGATCAGCTTGTCAATTTCTGCAAAGAAGCTGGGATTTTGAAAGGGATTGTGTTGAATCTGTAGATCAGCTTGGGGAGTGCTGTCATCTGAATAATATTAAGTCTTTTGATCCATAAATATAGGATGTCTTTTCATTTATTTAGATCTTCTTTAATGTCTGGGAAAAAAACTTTCTGTAGTTTTATACTATTTATTTTTTTTGAACTATTCTTCCCTCTATGATGAGCTGCCTTTGAACTTTAAACTCATTTTACATGGGTCTGTTTCTGTACTCTAATTATATTCCATGACTCACGTCTATTCCTGTACTAATGCTGCATTATTTTACTCACAACGGCTTTGCGGCACGCTCTGACATCAGATAAGGAAAGTCTTTCTATACCTCTAGTAATTTGTTTTTCTAAAAATTTCTTGTCCTCACTCATTCTCCCATATGAATGTCAAAATTATCATAAGTTCCGAAAAAAGAATTCTCCTGTAATCTGAATTGGAATAACATTACATGTTTCAGTTCATTTAAAGGAATGGACTGCTCAACTTTTCTGTTATGTGTTTCAATAATGTGTTAAATTTTCCTTATAAGTTCTGTGATGGTTAACTTTATGTGTCATTTCTCACCCATACCTGATCAGGTGAAACTTAATGAGGCTTTGGACTTGGAATTGGTGTTGGAATGGGTTAAGACCTCTGGGGATATTGAGATGGGGTGAGTGTATTTTGCACATGAGAAGGACGTGAATTTTGGGGGGACCAAAGGGCATAATGTTATGGACCCGTTTGTATCCCCTCAAAATTTATATATTGAAGCTCTAACCACCAGTGTGACTGTATTTGGAGATAGGGTCTCTAAGGAGGTTAGAGGATAAATGAGGCCATAGGGGTGGGGCCTTAATCTGATAGGAATAGTGTCCTTATAAGAAGAGGAAGAGACACCAGAACTCTCTGTGTGTGTGCACAGAGAAGAGACCATGTGAGGATGTAGTTAGAAGGTGGCTGTCCACAAGCCAGAAAGAGAAGTCTGACCAAGACCAACCCTGACAGAACCTTGATTTTGGACTTGTAGCCTCTAGAACTGGGAGAACATACATTTCTGCTGTTTAAGGCACCCAATCTGTGGTTTCCTCTAATGGTGCCCTGCAGGCTAAGACAGGGTCTACTACACATTTCTTAAATTTTTTTCCCAGGTATTTTTTATTATAATAGCATTCAAGGTGGTATTTGGAATACCGGTTCTGAGACTTCTGTGCACATATTACTAGTGTTCCTCTGCTCCTTTTCTTGAAGCCTGCTCTTGTCCCTATTGCCTCAAATCCGTCTATCTTGTAGCTTGTTATTGAGCTGCTGCATTCAAAGGGACCCGACCTTGGTTAACCTTTGTACTGGAAGATAGAGACACTATGATTTCCAAATGCAATCCTTGAGGTCAGATGCATATATTCATTTTAGAGACCAATCAGACTTTTCCCCCAAATTAAAAAAGACAGTATTAGAGACAAGGTGATGATTTGTATGTGTGTGTGTTCTATTATATATTAGTCTCTTAAATCAAACAGAAAACAAAAAGTGGAGCTACAAACCAAAGTTACAATAGTACTAGCTTTTCTCATCGCCCGTCTATCTACTTTTACCAGAGGTCTTTATTTCTTCATAAGGCTTTGAGTTACTGTCCAGGGTCCTTGACTCCAACCTGAAGAACTCCCTGTGGCAGGCAGGTCTGGTGGTTAAGAACTCTGTCAACTCTTGATTAACTGGGACTGTCTTGATTTCTCCCTCATTTTCGAAGGAAGGTTTTGCTAGATATAGGATTCTTGGTTGACGGTTTCTTTCCTTCAACACTTCAAGTACATTGAGCCATGCCATCTGGCCTCCGAGGCTCCTGATGAGAAATCTGCTCATGACCTACCTTCCTGGGACATTTTCTCTCAGCTTCATAGACTTTCATAATGTACCTTATCGTGTCTTATGCAACAGAACATTTTGTATTGTATCGTGAAGTCAGTTAAGTTGTAACATTATTTTGAGACCAGAATTTAAGGAAAAGGAATTGAATATTTCAAGTGTAGACATTATGAGGTCTTTAAAATTATTACACATTTTCAAACTAGAAATAAAAAGGCCACTGAAGTATCCTACAGATTTTAATTTATAACAAAGTGAATACCAATATCTAATAACACACGTGAAGAAAAATTTCTTTGGGATCCTTTTTCCTAAGTGTAAAGGGGCCTTGAACTCAAAAAGTGAGAAAACCACTGTGGTTTATCCCCAGCTGTGATGGGTCCATTTCTTGCTCTGACCTCAGAGTGCACCACTGTGATGTACTTCACAAAGCCCTATAAAAGAGAAAGGTGGGCCCAGGTTTTTGGTCCTTAGAGCCCAGGAAGCTGCTTTTGGTGACCTGATGGCCTTGGACCTACAGTTAGCTTGTTTTTTCCTTGTTTCTGCCATTTTGTTGTTTTTTTTTTTCTCTTTTCTCTACTCTTTTTTATTTGTCTCATTTTTCTTTCTACAGTTAGCATAGTCAGTATTGTTGGTATAGTTAGCACAGTTGGTATAGTTAATAGTTTATTAGCATAGTTAGTGTAGTTAGTACTAGTTAGCGCTGTTGGTACAGTTAGCATAGTTAGCGTTGTTAGTAGAGATAGCATACTTAGCACTGTTAGTACAGTTAGCATTGTTAGTTAGCATAGTTAGCATTGCTAGGTAGTGCTGTCAGTCAGTGTAGTTAGCAGATCACCATGATGCAGGGCCTCACAGCCAACTCTGCTGACAAGGAGGCTCATATTGATGACTTCGAGATCCTCCACACCATTGGTGAAGGCATCTTCGGTAAAGTGAAGTTGGCCCGGCACATTCTGACCGGGACACAGGTGGCTGTCAAGGTCATTAAGAAAAGGCGTCAGAGCTTCTAAGTGTCCAGGCACTTTTCCGGGAAGTGTGCAGTATGAAGGCTCCGTGATTGACACGGAGGAGACATTTTTCCTGGTGATGGAGTACCTCAGTGGGGGGGGACATGTACCGCTATTTGAAGATCCATGGCCGTATGACAGAGGCGGAGGTCCGAGGTCAGTTCCAGCAGCTGGTCTCCGCCCTGCAGCACTGCCACCAGAGGGGCATCGTGCACCGGGACCTGAAGCCACTGAACCTCCTCTTTGACTCCAACATGAATATCAAACTTACAGACTTAGGGCTCAGCAACAAGTGTGATGACACTGGCCAACTGGACACGATCTGCGGCACACCCCCTTATGCTGCCCCAGAACTCTTGCTGGGGCAGAGCTACAGCGGCCCTGCGGTGGACGTGTGGAGCCTGGGAGTAGTGCTCTACACCATGATAACTGGGTCCCGGCCCTTTGTGGGAAAAGACTTCCAGGAGCTGCGGAAGCAAATCCTACAAGGGCAATACCCCATCCCACCGTATCTGTCTTTGGAGATAAGGGATCTATTACAAAAAATGATTGCCCTCAACCCCAGTGACAGAGGCATCTTACCTGACCTCATGAGGTATCCATGGGTGAACATGGGCCAGAAGGAGCCACTCCACCCACCCTGTGAAGAGGACCTGGAGGTGACAATGGTGAGGACTCTGGGCTTGACTTGCGACCAGATCCAGGACACTGGAACAGGCAGTGTGAGCTCCAAGAAACCCAGGTGGGGGTCTCCATCATAACTGTGAAGCCCTTCTCTTCCGGGGACCTCAGTGGCAGTGAACTTGAGCCTTCTCCAAGCCCTGTGGTGTCCTCCCTGCAAACCAGGTGGCTCTACCAGAGAAAAAATGTGCAGGTGCAGGAAGACCAGCAGGCAGGGCAGAAGACCGGTGAGTCTGCCTGTCCCCCACCCAGCCTGGAGTCGAGGACTGCCACTCCCAGCCCAGCCCCCCAGTGTGGCACTGGGACATCCACCTCCAGCAGCAGCAGGATTGGAGCCCCAGAGGGAACCAGCTGCCCCCTGGGTGTGTCCAACACTGGAAGGTCCTCCCACACTGGGCAGCCTGAGAGTGTGTCCTCATCCACTCTCTCTGGCCACAGCCAGAAAAAGCAAGGCGTGGCTGAGAGAATCTGGAACTTTATTTTAAAACATCTTTGTTGCAAGCTGCCCAGCAAGAGGCGTCATAATAAAGTGAGCCCATGTGAACCCCATGGATGACCGAGGCAGGAAGGTCAGGCCGCCGCGCTCCCTGGGGCCCGGTCCGGTGGAAGATGAGTGTGTTCTCTGCACGGCCTTCAGAAGCATCGTATCCAAGACCCTGGCCAGCTCAGAGGATGATCCGGAGCAGCCCGGGCGACCGAAAGCGAGGCCACCGTGGCTGCAGGTCTGCCCCTCAACCCCCACCTGGGTGAAACTTCAGAGACTGGACTGTCATTCCTGGGGCACGTCTCCCCTCCCCTACTCTTCTGTCTTCCGTGTTGGTGGGGGAGGGGGATAGTTCTTGTTCCAAGAACTCCTTGGTTCTTCCAATTCTAGTTAGTAAACTTGATGCTCCAGAAAGATGTATCACACTCTGCTTTGCATCGTCCCTGCACAGAATTGGGGCTGTGCATTTTCCAGTTAGACAGTGTGTAGCCATGTAGTGCTTGGAGTTAATCAGAACAACTAAAGGGAAAAATGACCTAAGAGAATTAGCACAATGACTCCCAACAGCAACAACTGCTGCACTGCAGGGCAGAAATGCAGAAAGTGTGTATTACCTTCCTGCACTAACACTACCGAACATTTTCAGAAGGGCCGAGGGGAACTTTTGGTCCCTGCGGCCTGTGTTAATTACAACAGAGAGGCCCATTAATAGGATAACAGGGTCCCGTGGACCAGCCTGTGCGCGGTGTGGTAAGGTCCCTGTGCAGCTGAGTTTCATGACTGTCGTGCAGCAGTTGGGCTCTCCTGTTCCCCTGTGCGGAGGGGCCCTGATGCATGGATTTAGTTTAGTTTAGTTTAGTTTTTTGATGTGGACCATTTTAAAAGTCTTTATTGAATTTGTTACAATATTGCTTCCGTATTATGTTTTGGTTGTTTGGCCGCGAGGCATGTGGGATCTTAGTCCCCGACTAGGGATCGAACCTGCACCCCCTGCACTGGAAGGCGAAGTCTTAACCACTGGACCACCAGGGAAGTCTCTTTTTTAATTTTAGTTTTTTGATGCATGGGTTTCACCACAGGGAGTGGATGATTATACTAGATGATCATACTATCAAAACACTAGATTTGTCAGCGTTACCTGGTTCCCTGGTTCAATAAGCCCTTGAACACACGGGTGACTGGAGCAGGGTCTTCTTCCCAGAGGCCTCTCTCTGGGGGCACATGCTCTCGGAGGCATCACCTGCACAGTTCCATTGGCTCTCGTGCGCTTACAGGTCACTTGTCGACTGCGGAATCCTTCACCGCAAGACACAGAGCACTCTGACCACGTGCCCGTGAACCACCTAAGAACAAAAACTACAGGAGCTTAGTAAGGACTGGTAGGACAGATCCTACAGGAAGTGCCTTCCAAAGGAAAAATCGATCCTAACATGATGACTGTTTCAGGGCCCTCACACGTCTCTCTGGGAATGGGCAGCAGCACAGATAACTCCCAGCCATATGCTCAGATTTGCTTTTACTCAGAGAAGCAACAGAATCACCACGTAGAGACAACCAACATAGGGGCGGGATAGAGCCATCTTCAAGTATGTAAGGAGCCATGACCTGTGTGGCTTCATAGAGTAGAGCTAGGGCAAAATTAGGTGGAAACTTCAAAAAGGTGGATTTCAACTCACTGAAACCAAAGGGAAGAAAATATTACTAAAGCACCTATGTGCTCTTTGTGCTCTGAGATATTTGCATGTTTTCTTATGTAATTGTCATCTTGTTCCCATTCTTGCAATGAAGACAGCGATGTCCACAGGGTTAAATAGCTATGGTCACATAACTAACATGCCAACAAAGCTGGGACTGCTTCTAGATTTATCTGACCCTAAAGTTCATAATGATTATAGGAGACTGAACTTGGAAGTGGACACCTTGGAGATATTGGGTGCTCTGTCACTCAAGATGTTCGAGCTGCCACCAGGATACTGCAGAGTAGGGGTTCCTAACCTGAGCCCCATTGTTCTCCAAGGGAACCATGGACTTGGATGGGCAAAGGATTACATCTTCATTGTCACTAAGCTCTAACGGCAATTGAGTATTGCCTTCAATTGTAAAAATGTAGGCAACAACATATAGTATTAGTAGCAATACCTGTGATTTTGTTACCAATACAAATCATAGCTGTTTTCACATGACATGAAAATTGTGGCAGGCATTCAAACAGCAATTATATTCATCACCATTTCAAAATCAATTGTACTACTAGATCCTATTATTTAGTGTGTTAATAGAGAAGCAAATTTACTACTACATCACACATTTAAAACTACATCAGTAACTATATTTCAATATAATTAATTGGCTTCCTTTGCAATCAAGTATATTTTATTTTATAGATTTAAAACCCTTGTTTGAGAAGGGAGCCATAGACTTCTCTAGACTACGGAGGGGTCTGTGGCACTGAAGTGTGAAGGACCCCTGATGTAGAGGGATCTAGGGTTAGATGATCTCTACTGTTCCTTCTAGGTATGAAAGTGTATGACTCTATTTTTTCTAGGAGTGGCTAAAGGGTTGAGAGTACTTAATAAATAAGGATAAATTTCCCAATGTGAATTCTCATTGTGAGAATCAAGAATTGACATAAACCAGTTTTCTTGGATCAAATTCCTCCTAGTTATTTTAGCATCAGTTTGCTGCTTCCTGAGGGACAGATGACTCTTGCACAAGCTCTTCCTTTGAAGGACAGGAAGAGCTCATGCAAGTGTCACGGTGCCTATGGCAATGGAAGAGAGGTCAAGGTGCCTACGGTATCCATGGCTCTTCTAAGAATGTGTTCTGAGGCATCTCTTTTTTTTCACGGTGTGACCATGCCTCCCACTTCTCCTCCAAGGCACAGATCATGGATCCGGGGTGGGCATTTGCACAGGGCAGTGAGCTGTACAACATTATGTACACCTCCGATTCCTCCTCAGTAAAATGAGGTTGATAATAGTGTCTGCCTCACAGGTTTGTCCTCAGTAAGTGCTACTACTGTTTGGTTTTTGTCTTGGTTTGGTTTTTTGTTTCTTTTCACTGTGAATTTTGGCATTGTGAACTAAAATATTGCCTGCCACATCAGTAAACAAAGGATATTGTAGCCATCAAGCCATCACATTACGGCCGCCCTGATGGTGCACCACCCCGAGGAGACTCAGGATGAGAAAGCACAGGACACTGGCCCCAGATAGTGGAGGTGCACATCAAAGGAATGATTTCGGTAAGCCCAGACTCTTGCATCTTCCCATACAGACAAAGGCGCTAAATTCCTTAACTTGAGATAGCTGGTTTTCTTTAATTAACAGTAATCTTTTGATGTTCCAACTACCTGGTCTTTTGTTGCAAAAACTCCCATATATCTTGGCTCCCCAATCCCCGCCTTGCCACTTCAGAACAGTTTCTCAGCATTATCTGCGATGCTATGTCCCAAGCTTGAAGTCCTCAGAATGTCTGTCGAATAAAACATACCTCTCGACTTTTAGGTTGTGCAGTATTTTCAGTCGACGGCATCATTGGTCAATTATCTGCTAGGGACTATGCTATTCAATCATTCATTCATTCTTTTAACAAATATTTTTAGAGAGTGTGCAATGGGGAATCGCTGTGCTGAGTGCTGGGGATAACTTGTTAAACACACCAGCTGTGGATTTGTTCTCATAGAACTGATGGTCCAGTACGTGGGCAAGACAGGCAGATTGTGGTAAGAGCTGTGCAGAAGAATGACATGGAAATAGAAAAACATACAGCACAGGGGTCTGGGTGAGTTTGGGGACTAGAAGGTTTCCCTGAAAATAGATGAATAGGAATAACTAAGTGAAACGAGAGTAAGCAGTATGTGCAAAGGCCCCGAGTCAGGAGACAGAACGGTGTATCGAAGGGACGAAAGAGACTATTGTGGATGGAGATCCAATAACCAGGCTGGGAGAGACAGCCATGAGGCAGAAAGGCAGCCTGAGACCCAAGCACGGAGGGACTTTTATTCTTTCACTCACGTATTCGGTCAGGCAGCAAATAGGTACTGGGCCCTTACTATGTGCAATGCATTATTTTAGACATTGGGGGACAAAATGAACAACATAGACACAGTCCCTATGCCAGGAACTTTGACCTTTGTCCTAAGAACAATGGGAAGGCATGGAAGGGTTTTTTTTTTTTTTTTTTTAACATCTTTATTGGAGTATAACTGCTTTACAATGCTGTGTTAGTTTCTCCTTTATAACAAAGTGAATCAGCTATACGTATACATATATCCCCATATCTCCTCCCTCTTGCGTCTCTCTCCCACCCTCCCTATCCCACCCCTCTCGGTGGTCACAAAGCACCGAGCTGATCTCCCTGTGCTATGCGGCTGCTTCCCACTAGATATCTGTTTTACATTGGGTAGTGGATATATGTCCATGCCACTCTCTCAGTTCGTCCCAGCTTACCCTTCCCCCTTCCCGTGTCCTCAAGTCCATTCTCTAAGTCTGCATCTTTATTCCTGTCCTGCCCGTAGTTTCTTCAGATCCATTTTGTTTTGTTTTGTTTAGATTCCATATATATGTGTTAGCATACGGTATTTGTTTTTCCCTTTCTGACTTACTTCACTCTGTATGACAGACTCTAGGTCCATCCACTTCACTACAAATAACTCAGTTTCGTTCCTTTTTATGGCTGAGTCATATTCCATTGTATATAGGTGCCACATCTTCTTTATGCATTCATCTGTCGATGGACACTTAGGTTGCTTCCATGTCCTGGCTATTGTAAACAAAGCTGCAATGAACATTGTGGTACAGGACTCTGTTTGAACTATGGTTTTCTCAGGGTATATGCCCTGTAGTGGGATTGCTGGCTCGTACGGTAGTTCTACTGTTAGTTTTTTAAGGAACCTCCATACTGTTCTCCATAGTGGCTGTATCAATTTACATTCTCACCAACAGTGCAAGAGGGTTCCCTTTTCAACAGAAGGGCATCGTGATGAGTTTGTGTTTTGGGTTTTTTTTAAGTTTTTTTAAAAATGTGAATCATTTTTAAAGTCTTTATTGAATCTGTTACAATATTGCTTCAGTTTTATGTTTTGGTTTTTTGGCCGCAAGGCATGTGGGACCTTAGCTCCCCGACCAGGGATCGAACCCACACCCCCCTGCATTGGAAGGCAAAGTCTTACCCACTGGACTGCCAGGGAAGTCCCATGAGTTTGTGTTTTCAAAGATGGTTCTGCTTATACATTGGACAAGGCACTCTAGAAAGGAGACAAAACTCAGGAGACTCCTGGAGTGGTCCTAGTGAGGAATGATGGTGGCTTGGACTCCATTGGTAACAGTGGGAAACTGACAAGAACGGATGGAAGTGAGAGGAAAGGGGGAGTTTAGGATGCTGTCAATGTGATCTGGAACATTGGGGACGGATCAGATTTGGTGGAGATCATGAGTTTGACTTTGGACATTTTAAAAACCATTGATTTGTGTTTTCTGTGACACAGAAAGGTTATTAATGGTTGTACCCCTGGGGGTAGAGTCTAAGGAACTGTGCTTTTAGCTAGTGCCTCTCATGATCTGGCCCACTCACTGCCTTATCTCCTGGGTAAACCCATGAAATCAGCTTCACTGTGCTCTTAAGGTACATTGTGAGTGCAGGAAACAGATTTGGGTAGCAATTAAGAGCACAAGCTGTGAAATCAGACTATCTCAATTTGAATTCTGGCCCTTGTAACTGTGCAGCCTAGGGGAGTTGTGCCATCTGTAAAATAGAAAATGAACGACATCGACCTCATACGTGACTGTGAAGTGAGCCACATAAAGAACTTAGCAGAGTGCCTTGTATGGTACATGCTAAACAAATCATAGTGGTCGAGTTATTAAATCCAAGTGACTGGGCATTTTAAAACAAGCCAAAACCTGGTACTGATGAGATGACTACACATACCTCGAGGGGCAGTCCCAGATGTTACAGGGCTGGAACCCAGCCAGCGGCTTCTGGAGGTGCTCACAGAAGGCCTCACTCACTTCCTGCCCGTTGGCCATTACACACTGGGGTCTCTGAACTCGGGCTCCCAAGTGGCCGCAAGTGGCAGAACACTGTGTCCAGCTACCAAGCTCCCAGAAAGTCTCTGCGGAAAGAAAATGAATGTCATGACAGATGAGAAATGATGAGGGGCTGGAGACAACCCGGCCAAAGACCACCGCCAGCTGTTTTTCTGCTTAGCTGCCTGTCTGGTGCTCTGAGTAGCACACCGAGAATAAGCCATCATACAGTGCTAGGGAGTCCTTTAAATCTCCTTTTCCCTCAACTAGCTTATTGTAATAACTGGTGGGAATGGCAGCCAGAATGGGGCCCTTGGACCACAGCCTGGGAGAGGGGCTATTGCAGAGCAGCTGGATCTGGCAGAAAAACCCCAGAGAGAAGGAGGAGGTATCCTGTGCAGTGCGCTGGCTCCTCCGGACTCTCCAAGCAGAGCCAACAGGACAAGAGTGGAGGGTCTCTCAGGGGATGCCCTAATGGGTTCTATTTCTCCAAAGGGGATCAGGCCGAGAAATGAAAGATGTTTAGCAGGGAGCAGGGATTAAGCAGAAATGTTAAAGTTGCATTTCAATTCTATTCTTACTTTTCCATTAATTCTGAATCTAAGCTTCAGATTAGTCCTTCAACTGCGTACATAATTTGTCCTGGAGACATCTGGAAAGGTGAAAATGGGAGTTTCCTTTAGAAACGTTGAAGCTGACCCCCTCCAATAATTATAGCGGATTTTTCTTTAATCCCCATTCCAAGCAGCCTTTCCCTTCCCTTTTGACACTTGGTAAAAAGATGAGGTAGGACACGATGATGACACATTTGTGTATGATCACAGAAAGTGCCAGATTTCTTGTAATAATCACAAGTAATTGATAGCTACCAGCTGTGCCCACAGGCTCCCTCACAGAAGGACAGATTTCTTTAACTGAATTGTTTTCCCGGTTTTCCTTTTGATTTTGGAATTTTTGTCCTAAGTTGCATATGGTATCATTTGCAAAGGAGAAGAGAATATATTTTTAGTTGCCCCCCGGATTACAGTTTATTTTATACAAATTTTAAAAATAGCTAAGTTTATTGAGAATTTTCCAGGTGATAGGTACTGAGTTAAACACTTTAAAATCAATTTTCCATTTAATCCTTATGGCCATGTTGTGAATTAGATTAGTTTTACTTGCAGAGGTGGACACTTAAAAAAGCTAAGTGACTTTCCCAAGGTCCTTCAGCTGGATTGGAGCCCAGTGTGTCTGTCCCCAAACCTAACTCTTTCTAGTCTGTCACATTTCACAAAGACACCTTGATGATTCAAGGCAGGACACACGTGCATTTCTTTAAAAAAAAATATGTATTTTTTTAACTGAGGTATAATTCATACACAATAAAATGCTCAGATATGAGGCATGTGGTTCTATGAGTTTTCACAATTGTATGCACTTATGTAACCATGATCCAAAGCAAGGTATATAACATTTCATCACCCCTAAAATTTCCTCCTGCCTCTTTTGTAATCAATTTCCCTCTCCTCCAGGCAACAACTTCTTCATTTCCATTAATATACATCAGTACTATCTGTTCTCGGACTTCATACGATACGTACTCTTGTGTGTTTGGCTTTTTTTGCTTAACATAATGTTTTTGAGATAGACCCATATTGTCCTGTATATCAGTCATTCATTCTTTTATTTTTATTGCTGAATAATATTTCATTGTATGAATACACCCATAAAGTTACACCTTATTCTCATAAACATTTCTGATTTTCTTAACTCTACCTCTCTCCCTTGGCCTCCTAAAGAGTTTTGCAAGCTGGAAATACCTAGATTAGGTTCTTGTGACCAAGTATTGATATGCGTGGAAAAAAATATTTGTGAAAGAAGACAAATGAAAGAATTGATTGCACTGTTCTTAGCAAATCTTCCCTCTATTAATATTTACCAAGTTAGCAATTGTTTTGCAACTAGAAAACCAATGTCTGCATTACCACAAATAATGATGCAGATTTGAGATATGACCTTTGTGGGCTTCCTCAGGAGTGAATTTTTTTAAAAAAAGTTCAATATGGAAGGAAAAAGTTGAACCCCAGAAGGTTGAGGGGGAAGGGAAAAGCTGGCTGGACGCCTAGGAATAATTTTACTTATTGCAAAGTGCAAAACATGGAGGGTCTTTTAACTAAATCCTTTTCTTAGCACATGCCTTACCACCAGCAAATCCCCCAAAAAAGCCCAAATCCTAGACCTGAAGGTAGGGGTTTTCTTGTTGGCCCATTACTGTTGGTTCCAGTGTTGGATGCCTGGAGCATATGCTGTTTATGGTCCTTGGGAAATAAAAGTTTACTGCCTGACTGTCTTTGTTCTGAGAAAAAAAAAAGGAACACTTGTTTACCAATTAGAAGTTATCTAATTCTTGTTCCATCTTGGGTGTTCTGAAAGACGACAACTCCTGGGAAATAATTCCTTTGCAATAGAATGCTCTGTCCCAGGACATCAGGCTCACACAGATCTGGGAGCTATGTGTGGGGCTGGGTGTGCGGAGTGCCACAGGGGCTTAGCTAGAGTTCTTAACTACGCTAACATGTAGCATCTCTGCATGTTTTCAGGGTTTACAGCCTAACTAACAAGGTAGGAAAAAATACATTCACCAGAATTCCAAAAGGGACTGGAGGAAGCAGCTGGGGCTTATAGGGCTCTTCCCCTCCAGACAGCTTTGGGAACAGAAGAAGGGGTGATGTTTTACAGGGCACCTCACATGGTGAGGAGCGCATGAGTGTAAGAGCAGAAGGATGGTGGAGGAATGCTGTGTATTGTGTGATGTAAGACATTCTTGATTCCTCAGTCATGTGACCAGAGTCACGAGCTGCTTGACTGGAGAGACTTCTGAGAGAAGAGGCGTGCAGGGCAGAACTGAGACACCCACACAGACTCATGAGTGGACAGGGGGAGAGGCAAGGAATAAGGCTGGGACTTCTCAAGGAGCTTGGGGAAGGCACTCGAGAATCAGACAGGTTAAGCTACCCCATTTGTTGACAATCTTCCATATTAAGATCCTAGAGGACCACAGAGGCTCTTTGAGAAGGGCCACATGGAGGTACACCAGTGCCTTTCTGATCAGCACTGAGAGTCAAGCAGGGCAGTATGGAGAACACTGAAAGAGATGACTATATATTTGGGCTCTAGTAAAAACTTTCTTTTTCTTTTTTTTTTAATAAGTTTATTTCTTTATTCATTTATTTTTGGCTGTGTTGGGTCTTCGTTGCTGTGCACGGACTTTCTCTAGTTGTGGCGAGTGGGGGCTACTCTTCGTTGTGGTGCGCGGGCTTCTCATGGCGATGGCCTCTCTTTTTGCGGAGCACAGGCTCTAGGCACGCGGGCTTCAGTAGTTGTGGCATGTGGGCTTAGTAGTTGTGGCTCACGGGCTTAGTTGCTCTGCGGCATGCGGGATCTTCCCGGACCAGAGATCGAACCCATGTCCCCTGCATTGGCAGGCGGATTCTCAACCACTGCGCCACCAGAGAATTCCTCTAGTACAAACTTTCAATGAGTAGCAGGTTTCCTCATTTATACAACGGGATAAAAGATTACTGCCCCTAACACTGTGCTATTGTAAATATCTAAAGAGTTCATGAACATCAAAGTGCTTTGTGCATGACACCTATTCCAACTCCCCATCTATTTATGTCTCTGGGCTCCTCTAACTGCCAACAAGAAAAGCCATGGAGAAAGCTCTTTCCATCATCCGCTTAGTTTGGCAGTGGATTCTATAATCTCATACCAGTTCTGCCAGTGACTCAGTTTTATTCGTTTATGAAACACTTATTTAATACTTACACCTGTGTTAGGTGCTGGAGATACAAAGGACAATAATAAATGATCCCTAATGTCAGTCTAACTGACTTCTGTGATTAACTCTCAATCACTTCCAAACTCTGGGGGGGAAAGAGGAGTATTATTTATTGAGTCCTCAAACCCCTGCAACTTAAAGCTCATTCTGGTGACAAGACTTCCGTGAGCTCCAGATCTTATCCCTGACAGACAGCAGCAGAAGAAGCCAGCTTATCACCCTGTGCCGGGGGCTCACTGCAATGACCTTCCCCAAATTACAATACTGACCCCACTACAAGGTGTCTTAAGACTCAATTGATTAGTATTTGTTGAGCACCTACTGTGTGCCTCATACTCTATTATATTCTTAGGACTGCAAAAGAAACATTAGACATGGTCTGTACCATTAAGGGACCCACAGTTTAGCTGAGGAGACACAAATGAAAGAGGAAACAATTGGAGACCAATGTGTGTTAGGACTTAGGGACCAAGGGGTGAGACCACAGAAAGGAGAGGTCCAAAAAAATCAGAGAAGGATTCACACGGGAAATAGGAATTCAGTTGGCCCTACAGGATGGGAGGTATTGGGGCAACATGATAAAGGCAGTGAGCAGTATGAGGGCAATGAGCACTTTTCCTGGGTAAGCAATATGAATGGAAGCCACACTTCCAGGGAAGCAGCGTGGGGTGTGTGTGTGGAGGGGGGTTTGGAACACAGGGCAGGAAACCATGTTGCCTAGAACAGAGTTTAGTGCTAGCTTACAGTGGAGGTCAGGGAAAAGAATTAAGCAGATGTAAAGGCAGAATATGAAGGATCTTGATTCGGGGCAGAAAGTTTATATCCCAATGTCGGTTCTTAGGCAGAGAAGGAGCAGCAAGAAAGTCACAGCCTTCTAAGAGAAGAACTGGTAAGACAGAGTATTAGATTTAGTGCTCGTTTGTAAGTGGGCAGTGGCAGCAATAGTTAAAACCATTTAATGTCCACTTGTTTACTCCTCGACCCCAGAATCAACAAAACCAGGTCCTACTTTGTACATATTATAGGAAGCACTTGAAGGACAACAGGAATTTGACGCTTACCCAGCAAGTGGAGGATGGATGATGCCATCGCCTTTCCAAGAGCATTGGTGGCTGTACAGATGTAGGTTCCTTCACTTTCAAGGGAAACATTCTGCAACAACAGGGATCCATTGAAAAGCAAGGAAATATTGTCACTCAGAGATCCTCCTTTCTTCAACCAAGTTATATTAGGTTGAGGGACACCTTTGGAAGAAAAACAAATATGACAAAGACAAATTCCTTTAAGAATAGGGCCACAGGACCATATGCAAATACCATTTAGCATTTTGACCACAGGTCAGGAAATGGGTTTAATCACATATAATAAGAAAAACGGCTCCTTCTATTTCTATAGCTCCTCTATGGCAGGTGGGGAATGCTGCTGAAGCAAAGGGCTTTGGTCTACTGAGCACCAGGTTGGTTTATGTATATAAGTCAAGGAATAGGAGCCAAAGAGGGTGGGCTTGCTCTGTATTGGGAAGGGAGAGAAATTTTGAAGTTGAGTGGGGGTAACGGGAGAGTGGTTGGAACAGAGGAGCTGATCAAGCCAGATGAATGTGGAGGCAGAGACACAGAGAGGAATTCCTAGCAGTGGGTTGTCACAAAGAAGCCTTTTGGAAACAAAAATATCGAATATGGATGTTTAAGTTGTTCGCTGTGCAAAAGGCAATGCAACGTTCCTCCCTTCAGGCAGAATACAAAATCTTTAGGGAAGTAGATTTTGTTCATCCATGCTTTTGTGAAAGAGGATAATTTCAGGGAACAAAAAGAAGTGTTGCATTTTAAGTTTGGGTCAACGTAGGGGTGAGCAGACTGTAAGCGACATCTCTGGACACAGAGAGAAGCGTGAGGAACTGAAGGAATTTCTTCCCCCACATCTTGAGAAGTCTTGCCAGTTTACTGGGCTGTGGGACGTGAAACTAAGAGGAATCTCATTTCGTTCTTAAGAGCTGGGGCAGCCTCCGGTGATCCAGCAGGGTTACTGGTTTTGAGGATGTCCTTTCTTCCTGCAATGCTCTGGCTAGAGAGGCTATGGCAGACATGGCAAGGCTTTCTGACAAGAAAGAGATGTC
The DNA here is from genome assembly GCF_028564815.1 of Eubalaena glacialis. Classification (NCBI taxonomy): domain Eukaryota; kingdom Metazoa; phylum Chordata; class Mammalia; order Artiodactyla; family Balaenidae; genus Eubalaena; species Eubalaena glacialis. The sequence goes on from NC_083717.1 coordinate 35,806,917, forward strand.
ATCGCTCTAGTCATGACATCTGCAATGCACCTTACAAGGGGCAAAACACATGCTCCATGAACACTGAGACACTTTGATTCTCACGGTTATTCCCAACTCCTGGGAAGCAGTCATTGTTAGCTCTGTCTTACAGCTGAGGAAGCTGGTCAAGTCAAAACTAGCTCAGAACCTAAATACACAGAGCAGTGCTAATCACAAGTGCATATATATAGTTTTGTAGTTTCTTCTACAAATATAAACACATGGAGAGGTTAAACTTTCCTAAGGTCAACAGCTAGTAAGCACTGGATCTGAGATCCACACCCACGCAGTTTACTCCAGAACTTACCTTTTAACCACAATGTAGGTAGGTCTTGCATATTTCTTGATAGATTTATTCCTAGGCATCTTATACTTTTTATGGCCATAGTAAGCAGGCTCTTTTAAAATATATTTTAGAGTTGTTTATTCCTGACAATTAGGAAAGCAACGAACACTCGTGTCTTTATCTTGTATCTAATCATCTTACTAAAGTTTATTATTTTGAATAGTTTTCAAATGATTTTGTTGTTTTTTTACAGGTAAACAATCACATCACTTACATGTAATGACAATTTTATCTCTTTTTTCCTATATTTATACCTATAATTTCTATTAACTATTGCACTGTATTAGCTAATGTCTCTAGAACAATGCTGAATCATGTTACACCAGGCAAATTTGTCGTTTCCAGCTTTAAAGGGAACATTACTAATGTTTCATCCTTAAGCATGTTGTTTGCTTTTGTTTTCTGTTAGCTGTTGTCAAATCAAAGAAATTTCCTTCTGTTTCTAACGTGGAAATTTCTAAACCTTTGAGCTAATATTTAGTTTATTTTAATTGGCTTTTTAAAAAATTAAAGTGTTTAAAGTTATTAATTTTCCTTTGAGTACAGCTTGGACAATATATCTTATATTTTGAGATGAAATAAACCATTACCATTATTTCACTCATTCAAAAATGTTTACAAAGTGCTTATTATATGTGAGACTTTATGCTGGTGCTAAGGATATGTGAACTAAGTTTCCTTACGAAACTTGATTTTAGAAGCCTTAATTTTGTGGTCCTCTAGGATCTTAAGATGGAAGATTGTCAACAAATGGGGTAGGCTTAACATGTCTGATTCTCGAGTGCCTTCTCCAAGCTCCCTGAGAAGTCCCAGCCTTAATTTTTAAATTTTAATTCCCTCCTTTGGAGGGAAACAGATGATTGCAATAAAAGGACATGAGGGCTTATGATAAACGTAAACACTGGATGCCACTGGCACGTAAAAGCTGTATTTAATGCAGACTGGAGAGAGGGGAAAGATTCCCACATGAAGGAACATCTAAGCTAATACTTTAGGACAAGTAGAAACACGTCAGGTGAAGGGGGTGGATGTGGCGGTGAGACTGTTTTAGGTAGAGGGAACAGCGTGCAAAAAGGCACAGACACGAAGGAAAATATAGTGCATTTGGGGAATCATAAATTGATTTTTTATGACTGGAGCTTAAAGTACATGGAGTAGGAGTGAGGAGAGATGACTACAGAGGTCAGCAAGTACCCATAAAATGAAAATTTATTATCCACAGTAAGGAGTTTGGTGGCATTTATCCTAAAGGAAATAGGAAATAGATTCATTCTTTTAAGCAGTGGTTAAAACTATCAGATTGCTGCTTCAGAAACATCATTCTGGATGTGAGGTAAAACGGGGACGAGGGAGGCAAGGGTCAGTAGGACCACTTAGGTGGTTACGGAAGCAATTGAGGTGAGACGCAAAGGGTGCTGAAACAATGGTGGGAGCAAGGGATCTGGAGAGAATAGATTCACTTAGTAAATATTAAAGAAGAAAAATCAGTAGGATTTGGTGACTGATGTTCTACGCGGGAGTGAAGGAGAAAAAGGATTTAAGGATGACATGCAGATAGAGGGTGGTGCCATTCATTGAAACAGGGAAAATAAGAGGAAGAGCAGACCTGCATGATAAATTCTTATAAGCATGTTGCGGCCTGAGAGGCAGGCGTCGAATTTAACACATACTCCTAGGAGCCTGCGGGAACACTCCGGGGACGAGGACCGGTGGGCGCCATTGTCATGCTCTCCCTCTGCTGTGCTCCAGAGCTTCAGAATCTCCCAGAAGAGAGCTTTTACACAAGTCTGCCCTGATTTTTGTGGCTGCCACCTGCGGATGCCTCTGGCTCGCCCGGCTCTGGAGGACAGGGGAGCCTGTGTTCCTGGTCCCTTGAGACCGTAATAATTGGTGTCACCCAGAAAAGAGCTCATATTCCTATCTGGCACCCTGATTTCTGTGATTGCTGTCAGGGGACACCTCTGTATCACGTGGCTCTGGTGGCCAATGGGGCTTATACGTGTGGGTCCCACAGGACTGTGACCAATGGAGAAAGAGTTCTTAAACAGCTACCACCCCCCAGGGCACAGCAAGAGGCCACAGACGCAGGTGCTCCTTCTTTCTGTGAAGGAGGCCTATTAGCTAAGCATCATGACTGCGCCCGAGGGGCAGGCTTCTGATTAAACATGCATCTTGGGGCTGACTGTGATCCCTCCCAGAGACCTCTGAGGGTGGGAGCTGTCTTCATGCTCACCCTCTGCCATGCTCCGGGGTGCCAGTGTTTCCTGCAGGCAAGCTTTATGTGCATCCAGTGCCCTGGTTTTTACCTCTGGTATCCTGTTTTTTTATTTTTTATTTTATATTGGAGTATAGTTGACTCACGATGTTGTGATAGTTTCGGGTGTACAGCAAAGTGATTCAGTTATACATACACGTGTATCTATTCTTTTTCAAATTCTTCTCCCATTTAGGTTATTAAAGAATACTGAGCAGAATTCCCTGCGCTATACAGTAGGTCCTTGTGGGTTGTCCGTTTAAAATATAGCAGTGTGTACCTGTCAATCCCAAACTCCCAATCTATCCCTCCCCCGAACCACGCTTTCCCCAGGCTAACCATAAGTTCATTCTCTAAGTCTGTGACTGTGTTTCTGTTTTGTAAGTCAGTTCATTTGTATCTGGTACCCTGGTTTTCGGGACTGCCACCCAAGGGATGTTCCTTGATCTGGTGGCTCTGGTGGCCAGGGGTGGAAGGGGTGGGTGTAGGGTTAGGGGTGGGGTGGAGGGGTGGGAGGGTAGGGAGGAGGCAGGGGGTGGTGGCTTGCATTCCTGGGTCCCACAGGACTGTGCCAATCAGAGAGGTAGTTCTTGGCAGGCTACCACCGCCAGGGCACTGCACAGACAACGGACTGAAACACACCCCCAGTCTTTCTATGAAGGAGGTCTCTTTGCTTGTCCTGGAGCTTTGGCCTGAGGGGCTGGCTTCAGGTCTGGCTCACATTTAGTGGCTTATGGAGCTGCTTTCAAGGAATGTAGGCTGTAGAATGTAGCGCCCCTTGGCGCTCTCCCTCCGCCTCGCGCCAGCTCACAACTATCACCCAGAAAAGGAAGTTATACACTCATTTGGAGCCCTGATTTCGGCAGCTGCCACCCAGGGGACCCCTCCAAATCTTCTGACGCTCGTGGGCATCAGGGATTACACGTACAGTCCCACAGGACTGTATATATCTGCATACTTAAAGGAAAAACTGATCCTGAGTGTCTAGCTTGCAGTCAGCCTGAATCTAGGTTCTGAGAGCCTCCCGTCTGAGACACTGACAGGTCTTAGCACATCCTCAACTATGAGGAGTTATTAAATACATACAGTAAGTCCCCTACATACAAACCTTCAAGTTGCGAACTTTCAAAGATGCAAACGTGCGTTCGCGTGTTCAATCACATAAGTTAGTTCACGTGTCTAGAGAACATTGACACATTGCATGCATCTTCTACAAGTGGTTGTGCTTTTGTGTACTCTACTGTACAGTACTGTATAGAGGACAGCAGTACAGTATCTTTATTTCAAGCCCAGGATGTCTGGAAGCAAGCGTAAAAGCAGCAGTGATATAGCTGGTACTTTTCAAGGTAATGTACTGTAAGATTAAAAATGTTTTCTTTACTTTTTGTGTTCGTTTTTTATGTATTATTTGTGTGAAAAGTATTATAAACCTATTACAGTACAGTACTATATAGCCGATTGTCTTAGTTGGGTACGTAGGCTAACTCTGTTGGACTTGCCAACAAATTAAACTTACGAACGCGCTCTTGGAACGGAACTCGTTCATATGCAGGGGACTTACTGTAGTAGGTTGCTTGGACAAGCACAAAGGTTAGAGAGACAACCAGGAGCTAAAGCAGAGCTCAATGACAATGTTCATCTTCATGAGGCTACTCCTTCAAAACTGAGTAAGCTTGTTGCTTCATCTCTATAGAAGCCAACACAGAGACATAGAGTGGTTGAATGGATGAAAAAACAAGACCCATCCACATGCTGCCTACAAGAGACTCCCTTTAGATGTAAGGATACACACAGACTGAAAGTGAAGGGATGCAAAAAGATATCCCATGCAACTAGAAGTTAATTTCACGAGGAAACCTGGAAAATCACACAGATGTGGAGATTGAAAAACATGCTACTGAACAACCAATGGATCATCTTGCTTTTCTAGATTTTCTTGGGGACATAGCACATACACTACCTAAGATTGACCTTGGTGATATAGTGGATGCTCTCGTGTGCTTCTTGAGTGCTAGTTCAATGCCATTTTTACTGCCTAACTTCAGCATTCTGACTCAGAGCTCTAATAAGCAGAAATTCCTCCTGGCCCCATCTAGATAGATCCCAACCAACATCTCTGCTCCCAGTGCTGACTATACTTGGTATCTCTTTTACACACTTTATTTTTATTTCAAAGGGTAACATTAGGAAGAGCAAATCAGGTCTGCCTCTTTTCTGCCTAAAGACCACAGAAGTAAATCTGCGGTTTCCTGAAAGCCTCAGACCATACTGCTCAAAAATGTCAAGAGTAAAGATGAGAGACTAGGTTAAATTCCTCTTGGGATTCCTTTCAGCTGAAAGATATGTGTGAGATAAATTCATCCGTTCATCCATCCACCCACCTGTCACTTTATATATTTATTCAACTCACTTTTATTATGTACCTCCTATGACCAGCACTCTTCTTGAGCATTATTACTGCATTAATCTCTCACCTCTCCAGTAGATCATGAGGATAGCGCCTGGCAAAGGGTAGACAAATGAATATTTGCTGAATGCATAAATGAGTGAACTGGGGAACAGACCTACTAGAAGAAAATTATATCCCAAAGATACGTCAGCATGACTTCCTGGTTATTCACCCCAGTGTTCTCTTCCAAATGGCAAAGATAAAATGCTGACTCTATTATTAAAAATCTTCGTTAAGTTCAGATGCTATTATTTTGGAATCTGTGGTAATTTACAAAAGGGCGGTATTAGCTGGGAGGAAAATAACCTCCGTAAATATTTTGAGACGAAAAATGTGAAACATTTCAGAAATCCCTTCAAACACTTAACTGGCCTCTGTATATGTGAATTTAAATTGTTATTTATTAATTAAAGGGATTCCTTTAAGACCTCTGCTAAGTCATTCTCTCTTGAGTAACTGAACATTTTTTAAAGCAACACTAAGTTTGAAAATATTTTACAATTTAAGGATATTCAGATTTATCTCCTCCAACTAGTCCCAATTAAGGGGAGTTTTCTCAAATTATAAAACCTCTTACAGTGAGAGACCCTGAAGCACTTCACACGTATTGGCTTATTCATTATGCCTTTATCATAAGAAGCATGCAAGCAACAGTGCTGTGAATTCTAAATTGAAAAGAGGTGCACTAAAGCCCTTCAGCGAGGTAAAACAAGCCACGCGGGGTCCTCGGGGAAGAGCACTCCAGGCAGAGAGAACAGCTCACGCTTCAGCCCTGAAGCAGGGTTCTTACCATGGCGTCCCTGAACCTCATGTAGGTCCACAGACGGAATTCAGGGGTTTGTGACCTTTCCACTTACTCCAGCTGAGATTTAGCATTTCTATCAACTATGAACATAAGCAACAAACCAAGGTAGCAGTACCATGGACGCTGCAGCCAATGGAAATCACAGATATTTTCATATCACATTATAATTCTTACAGATATCTCACAATATCTTTTATACCATCACTACTTCAAAACTATGGTATTTATTGGACGAATGTTAGCTTTTCAATTGAATGCATTAGTAAAGAAACACATATATTATTAGATCGCATACTTGCTTTATTAATATTGTGATATCTGTATTTTGATTATAATTGGTTTTCTTTATAATATATAGTCTGCATCTGAAAACATTGTTCTGAGAAGCAGTCCCCTAGGCTTCATCAGACTCGACTTCAGGGCATGCTTCTCTTATTTTGGAAAAAGATAAAAGAACACTGTGGCTGCAGGGATGTGAGCAAGGCCAGAGAAATGGCAGGTCGGGTGCAGGCTCAGATGACAGAGAGCCTTATAGGTCATTGTAAGGCTCTGGTTTTTACTCTAAAGGCTTTGAAGAGTTGTGTGTTCTGACTCTTGATTTTAAAGGGTTACTTTGACTGCTACGTTGAGAGTAGATTGTAGGGGGCAAGGGCAGAGAGGGAGACCAGCGGGGAGGCTGTGATTACAATCCAGCCTAGAGATGATGGTGGGTTGGAGCAGCTTGGTAACAACTGAAGTGGTGAGAAATGTTCAGATTCTGGATATATTTTGAAGGTGGATATATTTTGAAGGATTTCTCTGGGGAATGGGGGATTGATGGATAGAGGGCTATGTCAGAGAGAAATGCAGGTCAAAAATGATGTCAAGATTTTAGGCTCACGCAACTGAAATAAAGGCACTGCCATTCTCTGAGACTCAGAGAAAAAATCCATGAAGAAGCAATTTTGGGAGCAAAACTCAGGCATTCAGTTTTGGATAAGTTAGGTTTGAAACATCTGATATTCACTGGGAGATGCTGAACAGGCACTTGGATCTGTTCACCTAGAGCTTAGAGGAAAGGTCTGGGCTGGAAATACAAATCTAGGAGTTGTCAGCATACAGATGACATTTGAATCCTTGAGCATGAATGAGATTGATGAGGGAGTGAGTACAGCTAGAGAGCAGAAAATGTCTGAGGACTAGTCCTGAGGTACCCTGACTTAGAGATCAGAGATGTGAGGCAAAGCCAGCGGAGGAGGCTGAAAAGGAACAGGTGATATGGTGGGCGTAGAACCGGGAGTGTGGCTTCCCAGAAGCTAAGAAGAAAATATTTCACGAAGGAGGGAATAGCAACTGTCAAATGCAATCACTGTCAAAGGGCCAAGTAAAAGGTCTGAGGATTGACCAATGAATTGGCAATGCACAGACTTACATGGTGGGCCTGTTGGTAACCTTGACGACAGCTCTGAAGGTTGAGTGGTGCGGATAAACTTGGCTGGAGTGAGCTCACGAGAGGATGAGGGGAGATGAAATTGGAGACTGTACAAACTACTCTTGAGGCGTTTTGCTATGATGGAAATCGAGGAATGAGGCAGTAGCTGGAGGGGGGAGTGGAGTCAAGGTCAGCCTATCTAACGGTGGCTTCACTCACCTGGAATTTGCAAAATCTTCCTAACTGTTCTCCCTGCTCCTACACTGGCCTTCCTTTCACTCTTTGATTCCCTACAGTCTATTTTCAACATGGTAGCCAGAGTGTTTCTCCTAAAACGTAGGTCAGATCATGTCATTCCTCCAATGGCTTCCATCTCATTCAGAATAAAAAACAAAGTGCTTATGATGGCTTATATGGCGCTACGTGATCTGCCTCTATCATCTCAAAAAAAACGGAAAAAAAAAAAGTGCTGAGAGCCAGAGAGACAGATTCTTGATGAAATCATTTATGTTCCTGAATCCAGATGTGTCCAAAGTTAGCTGCACCCTAGGACTTTTCAGTTTCCAGAGCCAGTAACTTCTCTATTTTTCTTAAGCCAGTTCGAGGTGGTTCTCTCACCCTTGTAACTATGGGCGTCTGGACTAAAAACGTAGGTATGAAAACAACCCAGATGGCCAAATGGCCACAGCAGCACGCACTTCTGGGAACAAACTGGCATCATCGTGTTCCAAAAGAAAATGTCAGAGATAAGTTTGCAATGAAGAGGGTGAGACCAAGCAGAATATGGCCCGACCTCTTCCTCCTCACTCTACACAACTAACCTGGCCAAGTTCATCAGCTTTTAAGAACACAGTGATAATTCCTATGCTGACAACGCCCACATCTGCCTGTCCAACCTGAACCTCTCCCTCGAGTTCAACACCAACAGCTCCTGGACGTCTGCCATCCGCGAGTCCCAAAGGTGCCTCAAACGCAGTAAGTCCCACAGCAAATTCATTCTCCCTCTCCTCTTACCTCCCCGTAGGCTTCTTCCGCATCATCATTTCAGCACCACATCTATCCAGCCTCCCCACCTCGGAGCCTCAGAGCCACGCTCGGATCTCGCCTCTGCATCCTCCATGTTTCATTTGCCACCAAGTTAGAAAAAAATCACTTCTAACTTAGGATGTTCCTGGATCATCTCCTCTTCTCCATTCTCATGGTCAGTGCTGTGGCTCAGGGCCAGAGTTCCTGCCTTAGTTACTGAAACAACCTCTTAGCTGGATTCCCTACTTGCCAACAATTTTTTTTTTTTAATTTTTATTGGTGTATAGTCGATTTACAATGTTCTGTTAGTTTCAGGTGTACAGCAAAGTGAAACAGTTATACATATATGTATATCCACTCTTCTTTAGATTCTTTTCCCAAATAGGTCATTATAGAGTATTGAGTACCTCCTAGACCAGTGGTGGGAATGTAAATTGGGACAACCGTTATGGAGAACAGTATGGAGGTTCCTTAAAAAACTAATTACAGAACTACTGTATGATCCAGCAATCCCACTCCTGGGCCAACAATTCTTCATGCAAAGTCAGAGGGAGCAAAGTGCTGGGCCCTGACTGCCTTCAGAAGCTTGTGGCCCTGGCATTGTCAGTTCCACATCACTTAGCTCCAGCCACACTCCTAGCCTCACCTTCCAGCCCTCCTGCCCGGTCTCTCCTTCCACAGACCTCACACTGTAGCCAATTCCGTGTCCTGCAGCAAGCCTGCCCTTGCATGCCAGCTGTCCTCACTCATGCTCTTCACTCTGGAATGTTCCTACCTTTTCATCTTCATGGGCCTGGTCACACCTCCTGGGACCTCCCACACTGAGCTGCTTGTCTACTCCTCCCAGTTCCTACAGTGTTTTATTCGTGCGCACACTATCGCATTGACCACGTTATGTCATGGTCAGTATCACGTCTTTCTGGGAGCTCCTTGCTGTCAGCTGAGCAGGTAGGAGGTGCTCAGTAAGAGTGTGTCGAATTGAAAGTGTTCAGGCTCTTTTTGACAACAGCCATTCTCACTGGTGTGAGGTGATACCTCATTGTAGTTTTGATCTGCATTTCTCTAATAATTAGTGATGTTGAGTAAAATTGGGTAATTTGTAGAGATGTGGATGGACCTGGAGTCTGTCATACAGGGTGAAGTCAGTCAGAAAGAGAAAAACAAATATCGTATATTAACGCATATATGTGGAATCTAGAAAAATGGTACCGATGAACCTATGTGTAGGGCAGGAATAGAGATGCAGACATAGAGAATGGACATGCGGACACGAAGGGGGAAGTGGAGGGGGAGATGAATTAGGAGATTAGGATTGACATATTTACACTACTACCATGTGTAAAACAGATAGCTAGTGGGAACCTGCTATATAGCACAGGGAGCTCAGCTTGGTGCTCTGTGATGACCTAGATGGGTGGGATGGGGGCGGCTGTGGGAGGGAGGTCCAAGAGGGAGGGGATAGATGTATACATATAGCTGATTCACTTCGGTGTACAGCAGAAACTAACACAACATTGTAAAGCAATTATACTCCAATAATAATAATTTTAAAAAAAGCGTTCAAGGCTCTTGTTATGGACTGGATGTTCATGCTTCATTCCTCCCACCTCCACCACCAAATTCATCTGTTGAAGCCCTAACCGCCCATAGGATGGCATTTGGAAATGGGGCTTTGGGAAGGTAATGAGCTTTAGATGAGTTCATGAGGGTGCATCTCCCATGATGGGATGAGTACCCTTATAAAAAAACAAAAGGAAGATACTGGAGATCTCTCTCTCTTTCCATCATGTGAGGAAACAATGAGAAGATGGCTGTCTCTAAGCCAGGAGGAGTTCTCACCAGACACTGAGCCTTCAGGCACCTTGACCTTGGACTTCCCAGCCTCCAACACTGGGAGAAATAAATGTCTGTTGTTTTAGCCACCCAGTCTATGGTATTTTGGTATAACAGCCTAAGCTAAGGCAGCTGTAGAGGAGGACTTGACTTTGGGGTTGTTGCTTGTCATGGGGCTCACCCCAAGGTCCTCAAGGCCTTAGGAAACAGATTCTGCTGCATTCACACCCCTGGCTGGCTGAGACCCTAAGGGAAGGACGTCACCTTAGAGCATCTAGCGGGGCACAGTCTCAATTCCTGCAGTGCCGTCCTGCTCTGGCCGCACCAGCTCGGAGTGACCAGGCTCCTCTGGCTACCCAGGGCTCCTGACAACCTCCAGAGCCTCTCCGCAGTTCAGCCGACCCGAAGTCTGAGCTGCAGGTGATTCCACGAGGGGAATGAGCTCCCGTTTCAGGGTGCTCCCTGAAGACACCCCACCTCAGTCGTTCTGAAACGCAGAGCAGGGGCTGGTGAGGATGGTGGTGTGAACGCTGTGCTCAGGAATTCTGCGGTTCATCTCAGCAGAACTTACCGTTCAGCAGAAATTTTTTAAAAAGGGGAAATCGCCCAGCATGATTTTTTTGGAGTCCATTTTGGTCACTAGTTATTCTGATTCTCTATGACTTCCTAGTTGCTTTCAGTCTCCCGTGCCTGTGCTTACATCACTTGGTGTAGGAGACGACACATCTGCCACTCAGACTGTCCCCCCACCAACAATCGCCTCCACCTTTACGCAGACAAGAATCCACCCATCCACTGAATGCTCTGGAAGTGCCTACTATGTGCCCGCACTCCTCTAGGTGCTGGGGTCCTAGCTTTGCTGGCATGCTGAACATCAGCTTCTCCCACCGTTAGGCTTTCAGCAGAGTACAAGGAGGGTAAGACTCCTCTCAGGAGTCGGCATCTTTTTTCAGCAATCTGAGGAAACAAACTCTATGGGCCTCTCACTTTGTATGAGGCCTCAGGCAACCATCAGTCAGTGAGTTTCCTCTGGGCTGAGACATGCAGATTGACCTCAGGAACCCCAGAGCAGTGTCTTACACACAGCAGGCATGTTGAAATAAATTGAATGGAACAAACTACAGGTCGGAGGAATTGTTCTGATCTACAGTATATAACTCTGGTTTTCTTTTTTCTTTCTTTCTTTTTTTTTTAAGCTTTAGAGCTCTTTCATTTCATTTTTTAAAAAATATTTATTTTTTAAAATTTATTTATTTTTATTTTTTGGCCGCATGGGGTCTTAGCTGCAGTGCCCAGTCTCTTCGTGGCGGCACACAGGCTTCTCTCTAGCTGAGGCGTACGGGCTCAGTAGTTGTGGCACACGGGCTTAGCTGCCCCGCGGCACGTGAGATCTTAGTTCCCCGACCAGGGATCGAACCCGTGTCCCCTGCATCGGAAGGTGGATTCTTAACCACTGGACCACCAGGGAAGTCCCTCTGGTTGTCTTTTAAAAAGGGTGATGCTTCTCCTTCAGAATATCTTGCAAGGTTTAGATGGGTGCATTTGTAGGCAGGGGCTGCGTAAGAGGGAGAGAAGAATCTAGAGTTCCTATGGCGATCCCAGGAGGTTAGGGGTGAGGACAGGAAGGCTGAGGGTGAAGGAGAACAGGGAGAAGAAGGGCTGAGTCATGACATGCCTTTGCCATGATCCCTGCATCTTCGGCCTGGCTTGAAAACCTCACCAAGTGCTTGGTATTAATGGATGTCCTCCTATGAGCAGAAACCAGTCAAGGAAGTGAGTTTTTCATCCTTGGTTGATGGAGGGCAAAAGAGAGACCATACCAGGTCGGTGCAAGAGAGAGTGAGAAGCAGAAGGTCCGGGGCAGTGTAAGCCCCCAAGAACTATCCAAAGTCACTTCCAGAGGGCTTTGGAATCTCCAAACCCTTCTGGAACTGACAGGGGTCAGAGACAATTTAAACCTAAACCTCCACATGGCAAGGGTATGATACTGAGTTTACACAGATAGTAATGTTCTACACAGATAAGGAATTTCAGAAAACAAAACTAAACTTGGCAACTTTTTAGATGTAAAGGGGGAGACAAAGGTCTCCAGTGCTGAGGAAAGGAGCTGACCCTGCAACTCAACACCTAGAGCATCACTGCACCTGTGAATGTTTTCAAAGAACTGCAGAGGCCAGAGGAAACTCAGATGGAATTCTTTATGGTCTTTCAAACCTACAAATGTTTGCTCTGTTGAAACAGCCATAAAATGTCAGAAATAGTTTAAACTTATTTATCTAACCTCAAAGACAGGCTATTTCCCCCAAGACTTAACAGCTCTGAAACATTCAACGTTCTGTTTCCACAATGCTGAAATCGTTTTTGAAAGGCAAATGTTATAGAAAAAAAGTTCAGATCTGGAGGGGCTGTGAAAAACATGTGTTGCAAAAAGTCTGCACCTCTGGGGTGTCTTTAAAATAGTCACTGTTTAAAGACAAATTTCCTTCACCCTTGAAGGGCTCATGAAATAGTCTATACTATAAAATCCTTGGCCTCTTCAGACGGCTCTAAAATGCTAGATTTTTCTGTCAATGTATCACATATATTACACTTGTATGTTTTGTTCATTGGTTTGTTTCCTCCAGCTACTCAACACTCATACTGTATTTTTTCCACAGATGAAAACTGAACATTTAAGCTACCATTAGTCACCTCCAGGGAATGGGAAGAAATGATGTTGCCAGTTTATAAGATTAGAGGCAAACTGAACACAGTGTAGGCAAAGCACAAAGGGAGTCATTACTAATCGATGAAACAAATGAACAAGAGTTCACGGTTTCAGTGTCAACGAGAATATCTCAAAGCTACTAGCACAAAAGGTACATACCCTTCTTGACTGGCGGGTCAATCTTCACAATGCAGTACATTTTGCAAGGCATTTTCCTCTTTTGAGTTCACTGCATACCCTTTTGTTCTTTTGGCAATAGATATGTAACTATGTTTTTTGGATATAAAGGATTATCCTTCAATGAGGCCATATCCAGAACTTCCTCCAAATATAAGGCTCTGGCTTTTACCATTCACAGAATTCTCTTGAATAGCTATGGAAGTACTTCCTCTTTAGTAGAATTATGTTAACAGATTGGCATAATCAGGTCCCCAAGTAATCTGATCTGAGGACCTTAGAAACAATCTGGGTCATAGCATCGATCCCCAATTCCATAATCAAGAGTTTTTCCTCAAAGGTTTTCAAAACGTGTTTATTTTGCCATAGAGGAAGGGTGCCAGCAAGTCCTCTTCCTGGTGTGGTCATCCCTGACCCCTCAGCAACCCTGGACTCCTGCTTTGCTTGGGACTGAGCAGTTCTCTTTAACTCCAACAGTCGTATCTTACAAGCACTACACAGTTCAATGTTGGATAGTGTCCTCTGGGGTCCCGTTTATAGGCTAGAAAGGACCCCTGAGAGTTATTCTATATATTATCTGAAAACCAAAAACCTCCAGTGGTTCCCTGAAGAACAAGACTCAAAGTCAAAGCTGGTGCAAATCAAGCGCAGGGATGCATGCTGGAGTTCACAAGTGGTGACAACCACTGAGCCCAGCACAGGGAATTCCTCAACAGCAGCTCAAATGGGGATAATCTTGCGACATTCGGAGGCCCTTCCTGATAAACATCAATTTTGGTAATCTATCAATGTAACGTTGGGACGTGGATGGACAAATAGCTTTGATACGTTCCTTAAAAGCTACATTCAATGTATGGCTTCTTTGGAAGTCATACACCATGACCTACAAGTTGATCTTGCTGCGGCCACCAGCAAACCCTGGGAACTACGTGTGGGCTGCTGTCAGTGGGAGTCCCGGGGTGATCTCTCAAGGCTTGGTTGACTCCCCAAGGCTCCCTTTCCTCGTCCCTCAAGGCACTGACGCTTCTCTTGTGTCTCTGAGCTGCCCCACTTACCCTGTTGAGCAGTTCCTTTCTCCTTAGGAGTGATGGGGAGTAAGATTCAGTTTTCCTAGCTCCATAGCTTTGACACTTCTTGGAGGAGAAAAGCACAAAAGCCCTTCAGTGTACGGGTACCACTGCTCACAACAGCTCATCCTCCGGCCCCGGGAGCCTCACCGTTCTCACCTCGCTGTGGGTAACGCTAAGCTTTTCTACGTGCCTTCTCTCCACTGGGGACTTAGTTGCTATTCTCTTTTATCACTTGGAAAATGTCTACTAATTCTTAAAGAGCCATCTTAAGGCCGCTCTTCCATGACCCCCTCTGACACTGAAGCTGATTCCTCCTTTGTGGACCTTTGAACATGCTGACATGCCTATTCCACCTTCAGAATGAGCCCAGAGCATGGCCCCGGCCCTGCCATTTAACCCCAGTTTCTGGTTCACTCCTTGTTACCCACTGTTTCCTGAGGGAGAGTCTCTCATTTTGAGATAACATTTGAGATAAGTTCCAGGAGACACTTTGGCCCCACTTACTGGCTAAAGCACTGGCTCTTAACCTTAGCCTTGGCTACACATTAGAATCTTCTCGGGAGCTTTAAAAAACCTTGATTCTCAGGCCATACCGCAGACAAATTAAATCAGACTCTCTCAGGGCAGCGTGGGGTGGGGTCGGAGGTGATGTCCAGGCCTGAACTGACACTATCCATGGTAATAAAATGGCTTGAGCAGATTGTCTGTCAGTCATGAAAATGAACACATGGGTGTTCAATTATCAAATACATAACTAGCGGGAATAAATGAATGAAAAATAAGAAGAAACAGAGGGGCTCCTAAATTGGGATGTTACTAAAGATGCTGAAATTCTATTCCGGTCCTCTGTTATCGCACCCTAATGTGGAGTGTTCTCCTCACAGTGACTGTTTTTCTGACATCAATAGTTCCTGAATGCCTTTTTCAGGCTGTACCGAGAAGCTTTTTAAAATTTCTGGAGGTTGAATTCCAACTAAATTTCCTATCCTCAAGTCCCCACCTTCTGTGGGTCCTGTGCACCCTGCTCTCTCTCTAGGAAGGCGCAATAGGGCAGAGGCGTGAACATGGACAAACAAGTCATCCGAGGGCTTCTGATGGTTCTGTGTGTTTAACATGAGAAGGATTCCTCCAGCCTCCACAGCTATCCTGAGCTCTCCATCCATGTCCAGGGGATCTCAGAGCATAAAAGAGCTAAAGTTGAGACCCCTGGGGGGCAGAGAGCAAGTAGGGCCTTTCTAACAAGATAAGCAGATACGATTGGTTTGAGGCGTTGCCTCTTACTGCCTTTAAAGAAAAGCTCCCCAACTGCTCCCTAGCAGATCTCAGACAGGTCTGGGGAGCTCAGCAACGACCACTCTGGCTTCCGCTCCGACAGCATCTGAGGAGCCAAGAGGACACAGGGCCCGCCCCAGGCACCACTCAGAGACCCGGGGGAGTGAAGCAACTTGTCACATTAGAAACCTGAGCTTCAGAAGATCACCCAAGAGAAGACCTGAAGTCGGAAAGCAAAGAGGAGGAGCCCAGGAGGAACCCTGCCTACAGGATCAGTATCCAGCAGGCTCCCCCAGGACCGAGTCATTACAATTTAGGTGCGCTTAATGCGTCTTCATATCAGAACTGTGGTTAATGAAAAAACCATGGGGGTAAAAGCTATTTTTTTTTTTTTTAAAGATGACAGGTTTTTTTTTTTAATCTTTGGGTTTATTTATTTAATTAATTTATTTATTTATGGCTGTGTTGGGTCTTTGTTTCTGTGCGAGGGCTTTCTCTAGTTGCGGCAAGTGGGGGCCACTCTTCATCGCGGTGCGCAGGTCTCTCACTATCGCGGCCTCTCTTGTTGCGGAGCACAAGCTCCAGACGCGCAGGCTCAGTAGTTGTGGCTCACAGGCCTAGTTGCTCCGCGGAATGTGGGATCTTCCCAGACCAGGGCTCGAATCCGTGTCCCCTGCATTGGCAGGCAGATTCTCAACCACTGCGCCACCAGGGAAACCCAGTAAAAGCTATTTTAAATCTGCTATAAAACATCATGGCAGAGGGGTCTGGGCAAGATGGCGGAAGAGTAAGACGCAGAGGTCACCTTCCTTCCCACAGATACATTAGAAATACATCTACACGTGGAACTGCTCCTACAGAACACCCACTGAACGCTGGCAGAAGACGTCAGACCTCCCAAAAGGCAAGAAACTCCCCACGTACCTGGGTAGGGCAAAAGAAAAAATAAATAACAGAGACAAAAGAATAGGGACGGGACCTGCACCAGTGGGAGGGAGCTGTGAAGGAGGAAAGGTTTCCACACACTAGGAAGCCCCTTCGCGGGCAGAGACTGCGGGTGGCGGAGGGGGGAAGCTTTGGAGCCGCGGAGGAGAGCGCAGCCACAGAGGGGTGCAGAGGGCAAAGCAGAGAGATTCCCACACAGAGGATCGGTGCCGAGCAGCACTCACCAGCCCGAGAGGCTTTTCTGCTCAGCCGCTGGGGCGGGCGGGGGCTGGGAGCTGAGGCTCGGGCTTCGGTCGGATCGCAGGGAGAGGACTTGGGTTGGCGGCCTGAACACAGCCTGAAGGGGGTTAGTGCACCACAGCTAGCGGGGAGGGAGTCTGGGGAAAGGTCTGGAGCTGCCGAACAGGCAAGAGACTTTTTCTTGCCTCTTTGTTTCCTGGTGCGTGAGGAGAGGGGCTTAAGAGCGCCACTTAAAGGAGCTCCAGAGACGGGCGCGAGCCGCGGCTATCAGTGCAGACCCCAGAGACGGGCATGAGACGCTAAGGCTGCTGCTGCCGCCACCAAGAAGCCTGTGTGCGAGCACAGCTCACTCTCCACACCGCCCCTCCCGGGAGCCTGTGCAGCCCGCCACTGCCAGGCTCCCGTGAGCCAGGGACAACTTCCCCGGGAGAACGTACGTCGCGCCTCAGGCTGCTGCAACGTCACGCCGGCTTCTGCCGCCGCAGGCTCGCCCCGCCTCCTCCGTACCCTTCCCTCCCCCCGGCCTGAGCGAGCCAGAGCCCCCTAATCAGCTGCTACTTTAACTCCGTCCTGTGTGAGCGAAGAACAGACGCCCTCAGGCGACCTACACGCAGAGACGGGTCCAAATCCAAAGCTGAACCCCGGGAGCTGTACAAACAAAGAAGGGAAAGAGAAATTTCTCCCAGCAGCCTCAGAAGCAGCGGTTAAAGCTCCACAAACAGCTTGATGTACCTGTTAAATACCTGAATAGACAACGAATCATCCCAAATTCAGGAAGTGGACTTTGGGAGCAGGAAATATTAATTTTTCCCCTTTTCCTTTTTTTGTGAGTGTATATGTGTATGCTTCTGGGTGAGATTTTGTCTGTATAGCTTTGTTTTCACTATTTGTCCTAGGGTTCGGTCCGTCTGGTTTTTTTTTTTTGTTTGTTTTTACTTTAAAATTTTTTTTTCTTAATAAATTTTTTCTTAATAATTTTTGCCTTATTTTTTATTTTAAAAAATTTTTTTGCTTAATAATTTTTTTATTTGAAAAAATTTAAAAAAATTTATCTTAATAAATTTTTTCTCAATAATTTTTTATTTTTTATTTTAAAAAATTAAAAAATTTTTTTCTTAATAAATTTTTTTCTTAATAATTTTATTTTTATTATAAAAATTAATAAATTTATTTTTAAAAAATTAAAAAAACTTTTTTCTTAATAAATTTTCTCATAATAATTTTTTTCTTATTTTTTATTATAATAGCTTTATTTTATTTTATTTTATTTTATTTTATTTTATCCTCTTTATTTCTTTCTTTCTATTTTTTCTCCCTTTTATTCTGAGCCGTCTGGATGAAAGGCTCTTGGTGCTCCAGCCAGGCATCAGGACTGTGCCTCTGAGGTGGGAGAGCCAACTTCAGGACACTGGTCCACAAGAGACCTCCCAGCTCCACGTAATACTAAACAGCGAAAATCTCTCAGAGATCTCCATCTCAACATCAAGACCCAGCTTCACTCAACGACCAGCAAGCTACAGTGCTGGACACCCTATGCCAAACAACTAGCAAGACAGGAACACAGCCCCATCCATTAGCAGAGAGGCTGCCTAAAATCATAATAAGGCCACAGACACCCCAAAACACACCACCAGACGTGGACGTGCCCACCAGAAAGACAAGATCCAGCCTCATCCACCAGAACACAGGCACTAGTCCCCTCCACTAGGAAGCCTACACAACCCACTGAACCAACCTTAGCCACTGGGGACAGATACCAAAAACAACGGGAACTACAAACCTGCAGCCTGTGAAAAGGAGACCCCAAACACAGTAAGATAAGCAAAATGAGAAGACAGAAAAACACATAGCAGATGAAGGAGCAGGGTAAAAACACACCAGACCTAACAAATGAAGAGGAAATAGGTAGTCTACCTGAAAAAGAATTCAGAATAATGATAGTAAGGATGATCCAAAATCTTGGAAATAGAATAGACAAAATGCAAGAAACATTGAACAAGGACGTAGAAGAACTAAAGAGGAACCAAGCAACGATGAAAAGCACAATAAATGAAATTAAAAATACTCTAGATGGGATCAATAGCAGAATAACTGAGGCAGAAGAACGGATAAGTGACCTGGAAGATAAAATGGTGGAAATAACTACTGCAGACCAGAAGAAAGAAAAAAGAATGAAAATAACTGAGGACAGTCTCAGAGACCTCTGGGACAACATTAAACGCACCAACATTCGAATTATAGGGGTCCCAGAAGAAGAAGAGAAAAAGAAAGGGACTGAGAAAATATTTGAAGAGATTATAGTTGAAAACTTCCCTAATATGGGACAGGAAATAGTTAATCAAGTCCTGGAAGCACAGAGAGTCCCATACAGGATAAATCCAAGGAGAAACACACCAAGACACATATTAATCAAACTATCAAAAATTAAATATAAAGAAAACATATTAAAAGCAGCAAGGGAAAAACAACAAATAACACACAAGGGAATCCCCATAAGGTTAACAGCTGATCTTTCAGCAGAAACGCTGCAAGCCAGAAGGGAGTGGCAGGATATACTTAAAGTGATGAAGGAGAAAAACCTACAACCAAGATTACTCTACCCAGCAAGGATCTCATTCAGATTTGATGGAGAAATTAAAACCTTTACAGACAAGCAAAAGCTGAGAGAGTTCAGCACCACCAAACCAGCTTTACAACAAATGCTAAAGGAACTTCTCTAGGCAAGAAACACAAGAGAAGGAAAACACCTACAATAACAAACCCAAAACATTTAAGAAAATGGCAATAGGAACATACATATCGGTAATTACCTTAAATGTAAATGGATTAAATGCTCCCACCAAAAGACACAGACTGGCTGAATGGATACAAAAACAAGACCCATATATATGCTGTCTACAAGAGACCCACTTCAGACCTAGAGACACATACAGACTGAAAGTGAGGGGATGGAAAAAGATATTCCATGCAAATGGAAATCAAAAGAAAGCTGGAGTAGCAATTCTCATATCAGACAAAATAGACTTTAAAATAAAGACTATTACAAGAGACAAAGAAGGACACTATATAATGATCAAGGGATCGATCCGAGAGGAAGGTATAACAATTGTAAATATTTATGCACCCAACATAGGAGCACCTCAATACATAAGGCAAATACTAACAGCCATAAAAGGGGAAATCGACAGTAACACAATCATAGTAGGGGACTTTGACACCCCACTTTCACCAATGGACAGATCATCCAAAATGAAAATAAATAAGGAAACACAAGCTTTAAATGATACATTAAACAAGATGGACTTAATTGATATTTATAGGACATTCCACCCAAAAACAACAGAATACACATTTTTCTCAAGTGCTCATGGAACATTCTCCAGGATAGATCATATCTTGGGTCACAAATCAAGCCTTGGTAAATTGAAGAAAATTGAAATCGTATCAAGTATCTTTTCCGACCACAACGCTATGAGACTAGATATCAATTACAGGAAAAGATCTGTAAAAAATACAAACAAATGGAGGCTACACAATACACTACTTAATAACGAAGTGATCACTGAAGAAATCACAGAGGAAATCAAAAAATACCTAGAAACAAATGACAATGGAGACACAACGGTCCAAAACCTATGGGATGCAGCAAAAGCAGTTCTAAGAGGGAAGTTTATAGCAATACAAGCCTACATCAAGAAACAGGAAACATCTCGAATAAACAACCTAACCTTGCACCTAAAGCAATTAGAGAAAGAAGAACAAAAAAACCCCAAAGCTAGCAGAAGGAAAGAAATCATAAAGATCAGATCAGAAATAAATGAAAAAGAAATGAAGGAAACAATAGCAAAAATCAATGAAACTAAAAGCTGGTTCTTTGAGAAGATAAACAAAATTGATAAACCATTAGCCAGACTCATCAAAAGAAAAAGGGAGAAGACTCAAATTAATAGAATTAGAAATGAAAAAGGAGAAGTAACCACTGACACTGCAGAAATACAAACGATCATGAGAGATTACTACAAGCAACTCTATGCCAATAAAATGGACAACCTGGAAGAAATGGACAGATTCTTAGAAATGCACAACCTGTCAAGACTGAACCAGGAAGAAATAGAAAATATGAACAGACCAATCACAAGCACTGAAATTGAAACTGTGATTAAAAATCTTCCAACACACAAAAGCCCAGGACCAGATGGCTTCACAGGCGAATTCTATCAAACATTTAGAGAAGAGCTAACACCTATCCTTCTCAAACTCTTCCAAAATATTGCAGAGGGAGGAACACTCCCCAACTCATTCTACGAGGCCACCATCACCCTGATACCAAAACCAGACAAAGATGTCACAAAGAAAGAAAACTACAGGCCAATATCACTGATGAACATAGGTGCAAAAATCCTCAACAAAATACTAGCAAACAGAATCCAACAGCACATTAAAAGGATTATACACCATGATCAAGTGGGGTTTATTCCAGGAATGCAAGGATTCTTCAATATACGCAAATCAATCAACGTGATACATCATATTAACAAATTGAAGGAGAAAAACCATATGATCATCTCAATAGATGCAGAGAAAGCTTTCGACAAAATTCAACACCCATTTATGATAAAAGTCCTGCAGAAAGTAGGCATAGAGGGAACTTTCCTCAACATAATAAAGGCCGTATATGACAAACCCACAGCCAACATTGTCCTCAATGGTGAAAAACTGAAACCATTTCCACTAAGATCAGGAACAAGACAAGGTTGCCCACTCTCACCACTATTATTCAACATAGTTTTGGAAGTGTTAGCCACAGCAATCAGAGAAGAAAAAGAAATTAAAGGAATCCAAATCGGAAAAGAAGAAGTAAAGCTGTCACTGTTTGCAGATGACATGATACTATACATAGAGAATCCAAAAGATGCTACCAGAAAACTACTAGAGCTAATCAATGAATTTGGTAAAGTAGCAGGATACAAAATTAATGCACAGAAATCTCTTGCATTCCTGTATACTAATGATGAAAAATCTGAAAGTGAAATTAAGAAAACACTCCCGTTTACCATTGCAACAAAAAGAATAAAATACCTAGGAATAAACCTACCTAAGGAGACAAAAGACCTGTATGCAGAAAATTATAGGACACTAATGAAAGAAATTAAAGATGATACAAATAGATGGAGAGATATACCATGTTCTTGGATTGGAAGAATAAACATTGTGAAAATGACTCTGCTACCCAAAGCAATCTACAGATTCAATGCAATCCCTATCAAACTACCACTGGCATTTTTCACAGAACTAGAACAAAAAATTTCACAATTTGTATGGAAACACAAAAGACCCCGAATAGCCAAAGCAATCTTGAGAACGAAAAATGGAGCTGGAGGAATCAGGCTCCCTGACTTCAGACTATATTACAAAGCTACAGTAATCAAGACAGTTTGGTACTGGCACAAAAACAGAAATATAGATCAATGGAACAGGATAGAAAGCCCAGAGATAAATCCATGCACATATGGTCACCTTATCATTGATAAAGGAGGCAAGCATATACAGTGGAGAAAAGACAGCCTCTTCAATAAGTGGTGCTGGGAAAATTGGACAGGTACATGTAAAAGTATGAAATTAGAACACTCCCTGACACCATACACAAAAATAAACTCAAAATGGATTAAAGACCTAAGTGTAAGGCCAGACACTATCAAACTCTTAGAGGAAAACATAGGCAGAACACTCTATGACATAAATCACAGCAAGATCCTTTTTGACCCAGGTCCTAGAGAAATGGAAATAAAAACACAAATAAACAAATGGGACCTAATGAAACTTAAAAGCTTTTGTACAGCAAAGGAAACCATAAACAAGACCAAAAGACAACCCTCAGAATGGGAGAAAATAATTTGCAAATGAAGCAACTGACAAAGGATTAATCTCCAAGATTTACAAGCAGCTCGTGCAGCTCAATAACAAAAAAACGAACAACCCAATCCAAAAATGGGCAGAAGACCTAAATAGACATTTCTCCAAAGAAGATATACAGATTGCCAACAGACACATGAAAGAATGCTCAACATCATTAATCATTAGAGAAATGCAAATCAAAACTACAATGAGGTATCATCTCACACCGGTCAGAATGGCCATCATCAAAAAATCTAGAAACAATAAATGCTGGAGAGGGTGTGGAGAAAAGGGAACACTCTTGCACTGTTGGTGGGAATGTAAATTGATACAGCCACTATGGAGAACAGTATGGAGGTTCCTTAAAAAACTAAAAATAGAACTACCATACGACCCAGCAATCCCACTACTGGGCATATACCCTGAGAAAACCATAATTCAGAAAGAGTCATGTACCAAAATATTCATTGCAGCTCTGTTTACAATAGCCAGGACATGGAAGCAACCTAGGTGTCCATCATCGGATGAATGGATAAAGAAGATGTGGCACATATATACAATGGAATATTACTCAGCCATAAAAAGAAATGAAATGGAGGTATTTGTAATGAGGTGGATGGAGTTAGAGTCTGTCATACAGAGTGAAGTAAGTCAGAAAGAGAAAAAGAAATACAGTATGCTAACACATATATATGGAATCTAAGGAAAAAAAAAATTAAAAAAAAAGGTCATGAAGAACCTAGTGGCAAGATGGGAATAAAGACACAGACCTACTAGAGAATGGACTTGAGGATATGGGGAGGGGGAGGGGTGAGATGTGACAGGGTGAGAGAGTGTCATGGACATATGCACACTACCAAATGTGAAATAGATAGCTAGTGGGAAGCAGCCGCATAGCACAGGGAGATCAGCTCGGTGCTTTGTGACCACCTAGAGGGGTGGGATAGGGAGGGTGGGAGGGAGGGAGATGCAAGAGGGATGAGATATGGGAACATATGTATATGTATAACTGATTCACTTTGTTATAAAGCAGAAGCTAACACACCATTGTAAAGCAATTATACTTCAATAAAGATGTTTAAAAAAAAAAAAAAAAGGAAGTCCAAGGGTTTTAGCGTGACATTAAAAGCCCTTCACAATCT
Source organism: Eubalaena glacialis (assembly GCF_028564815.1). Taxonomy (NCBI): domain Eukaryota; kingdom Metazoa; phylum Chordata; class Mammalia; order Artiodactyla; family Balaenidae; genus Eubalaena; species Eubalaena glacialis. The sequence continues at coordinate 35,830,510 of NC_083717.1, forward strand.
GGTCCCAATGTATACTTCCAAACCCACCTCTTCCCACTCTCCCTCACACCCTCTGCTTTAAGTCACGTGGATCTGCTTATGGTTTTGCAAATAAGCCAGGAGCTCTCATGTTTCTGTGCTTTTGCATATATGCTGTTTCAACAAAAATGGCCTTCCTTTTTGTTCCAAGTGGCCTGGTTATAGTGTCATCTCTTCTGTCAACCTTCTCCGATCCTTTGGGAGCCTTAACTCTTCTCTCTTCCGTGTGTCTTCATAAACACTTATACTTTTGCATTTGCTATATCATAGTTTCCGTGTCTATATATCTGCAAAAACAAGATCTTATTCATCTCTGTACACTAAGAAACTAGACTGGGCTTAGTAGATGCTTAGTGAATGCTTGCTAAATGGATGGAAAGATGGATGGAATTTCCAACCATCTGTGATTGATTGTTTGATTGAATATAGGGTTCAGAGAGGAGAATGGTGGGAAAATTTCTGTATCATAGGCAGAAGTAGGAAAAACAAGGGAGGGGGATAGGCTTTTTGAGTGGCAGAAGAGGTTTTAAACATACTTTAAAACATATTAGCTATTTCAAGGATTGTATATGGTGTAAATAAGAGATAAACATAGTACAGAAGAGGGGATACATTTCAAAAACTAGAGATGAAGCAAAATAAATTAGCTTTAATTTAGAATATGGTCAAAAGCACTAAAATGTTCGGTTCATAAAACAAGAGGAAGCAGATTATCCTCAGGTTTTCTCTTTAAGTATTCTGAAAGTTATATGGAAAATGTTGTGGGTAAATGTATTTTTCTGGAGAGAGAGTTTTTTGCGGTGGGTGGGGGGTGGTCAAAGGGATTTGTGACTTAAAGATGTTAAATCACTGCGACTGAGTTCCACACTGCATAATGTCAACCAGTAGTTGTCGGAGGAAAATAATTGTCAGACACATGAGGCTGTGTTCAGGAATTTAAGCATATAAACTTGCTGCACCACAAACATTTTCTCAAAGTCCTCCCCTGTAAGGGAAATCATTAAAGCCAGTAAAGAAAGCTAATAATTCAGTTAGACATCAACAAAACTCTAGGTATATTTCACAGCGTCGTAAGCTTAAAAAATTCTCTGGATTAAGAAGATACTTTTAAATTTATGTAATACGTTTCTTCTGAAACTGACCAGCATCTCTTAGGTATGAATGGCTTACCTTCTCTCTATTCATCTCATGGAGCAGCAAGCACCCTGCTGCTACCTGGTTAGACCCTTGCTTCCCACCATCTGCTTGTACACACACTGTGTGCACTCAATTTTGTATCTTCTACCTACTTATTCCCCCATCCTCTCCTATCAATGGGGAACTCAGAAATGACAGAGGTGTAGGGCTTAAATCTATATCGCTAGTAAGTTTAGACTTTCGAGAAAGCAATTTGCCTTATTTGCTTTAGTTCTTGTTTAAGCAATAGAGCATTACACCTACAGCTAAAGTTCTGTCCCTAAACTTTGCTTTCTTCTTTTCTCTCCCAGGAGTACCAACAATCCTGACATTGGTATATGTCCTTCCCATGAATGTTTGTATATTTTTGCCATACAGTCATACACTCAGAGATAAAATATATGATTGTGCCGTAAGTTTTAACTTTACATGCTAATATATTGTGAGGATTATGATTATGATTTTAATGAGATATAATTTAAATACTATAAAATTCACCCTCTCAAAGTATATAATTCGATGTTTTTTTTTTTTAGTGTATTCATAAAATTGTGCAGCCATCAGTACTATCTAATTCCAGAACATTTTCATCACTGCAAAAAGACACCCGTGCCTATTAGTCATTACTCTCCATTCTCTTGCATTTTCCTCTCCTCTTAGCCACTGGCAGCCTTTAATCGGTCTCTATGGATGTGCCTACTCTAGACATTTCATGGAAATGTAATCATACACTGTGTGATCTTTTGTGTCTGGCTTCTTTCACTTACCATCATTTTTAAAGATTCATCCATGTTTTAGCATGTATCAATATTTCATTCCTTTTTATGACCAAATAAAATCCCATTGTATGGATATACTACATTTTCTTTATCCATTCATTAGCTGATGGATATTTAAGTTGTTTCCACCTTTTGGCTGTTAAAAATAAAGTTGCTATGAGCATTTGGGTACAAGTTCTTGTGTGAACATATGTTTTCATTTGTCTTGGGTATATAACTAGGAGTGGAATTGTTGGGTCATATGTTTAACTTTTAGGGAAACTGCCAAACTTCCAAAGCATCTTCCTAGCTTAACTCCATTCCAACCTGTGGGCCAAAAGAGTTTCTTGGAGACTAAAGAGGAGCCCAACACACAAGAACACTTTAGAGCAGAGACTCAGATCAGCTGCACCTCTAATGAGCTTAAGGAATAAGAAAAACAAGCAACCCAACACACACCTAACACGAAATTATAGGATAAATAATGTTCTTACTAAGCATTAACACACGCAAAAATAAAATATGCAGCTCTTGATATTTACTGGTCATTTTCCTCAGACAAGCTTTCCTTTCTTACCAGAAGGTGGCAGAGAGGGTACAGTTTAAACTCCCCACCGCTCTCATTTTTAGAAGAAACTTTTTTTTTTTAAAGAATAAGACAAATAACTCTCGCAAATAACTTAGAACTTTTAACCCTTAGAAATGCAGATTCTCAGGTTCTATTACTTAATATCATGATTAGAAATATCATATAAGAGTAACTAGGGACAATCACTATTGATATCTATACCACATGTGTCAAATAAAACATATTTGGGTATAACAAAGAACTATGAATCTGTCTAAAAGGTATGAATAGATAAGCTCACTCTGATTAGTAGAAAATATTTTAAGGGTAACTGAAAAATACGAGAAAAATTGATACATTCCACTGACTGACAGTAATAATCTAATCTCAGTTTGCAATATGAAAATGTAATTTTGGAAAGCAGTATTCAAGTTTGTAAATGTTATAATGCCCTCCTCTATCAAATGGGGCTGAGTTAGATGATAACCCAGGTCCCTTCTTCCACTAATATAGTGTATTTCCTATTTTAGAGATGAAAGTAGGACGGACACGGGACTCACCTATGGTCATATACTAGCTAGTGACGGATCTGTCTGTAAAATCCAAGTCTTCCGACACTTCATCAACTTCATCATTACATCATCTTCACTTAAAAAGATGAATCTCCATAAAAAGCAAAGTTAGCTATGACATCTGCCCATAAGAAAACACAGTAAGTTCACTGCAGGCTTATTTAAAATGGCACATAACTCAAAATGAGGTGTTTATTTTGAAAAGGAAAGACCTCCTGATGAGTTCCTGGGGTGCAGGCCATAGGGGATGACTGCCAGGTAAAGCAAGACCAAATGGGCCCATTCCTAGTAAGAGCTGAAAGGGGGGGGTTGGGGGGGGGGAGGGAAGAGGCAGAGGAAGACTGCCAACACCGAGCTGCATCGCGGGCCCGAGGGGGCACAGCACAGGGTCCACGGGACTGCAAGAGTCAAGGAGTGGTCAGAGACGGCACACACGCTGACTGGGCCTGGCCAGAGAATAAACCAAGACAAGCTTAATGGTCTTAGCTGGAGGCTTCACTCACGAAAACAGTTTCCACTGAATCCAGTCCCTGACTTACGACAGCAAACAGTACACCACAGTCCTTTCAATGGCTCGTCCCCCCAAAAGCCTAATTGTAAACTATTGTGGGGAAGTAGGAAATTTAGAAATAATGTTAAAAGCTGAGGTTTCTCTTAATAGAAGTCAGATCTGTTTTGCAGAATCCTCTGCAGGTGTAGAGCCGTAGAAACTCTAGACATTTGTGGCTTGGCAACTACAGAGCTCCGTTCTGCTTCTCTCCTTGCTGCAGCCAGAGAACGCCGCCCGTTCTGTGATGGTAGGTGTGTTTTGCCAGAAAACGCACATATTTGTGGGTGGACTCAGCTGGGAGGCTGGAGGGATTTTTCAAAAGTCTGCGTAGGCCAAACACTGCAGGGACTTCCAAGGGGTGAAAAATAATACCTTGGGCGTTAGCAACTTTCCACTGCTTGTGAAGCCAAAGGTGCAGCTCTGGAAACATGGCAAGTTAACTAACTGACAATGACAGGGAGGGAGAGCCTTAGAGCTGGATGGCTGTGTCCTAGGATCCTGTCATTACGTGCACCTTTACTCTGGTACCGAGACCAGCCGTAAGGGCTCCTCCGGTTACCCTGGGCTCTCTGGCCTCGGCAAGATTCATCTTAAGTGGCTGCAACTACAGGTACCCCGTTAGAACTAGGAAACCAGGCAAATACAGTTGCCCAGAGAATTAAATCAACGTACAGTAAATGACAGGCACATGCAAGGTTACCCTAATATAGTAGATCTTAATTTTGAGGAGTTTATAAGTCTCTCTGAGAAACTGATCAAAGCTATTCACACAGGCCCCCTGGCCCCCATAAAATGTATGTGTGTACAGCGTATAATACTAATCTCAGTTGGGGCATGCATGGGCCCGGGGTAAGACTTAAGAATCCATGGCTTAAAGAGACAGAATGGCCCTAGATTAAGACAACGTCAGACTGAAAATGGCATTTCTATTAAAGAAAGAATGAGTCAGTTAGAAAGAAGGTTTAGCTGCTGTTGTAAACAAAGCAGAAAGAGCCACTGAGGCACAGACTGGTGATGCTCACCCAAGGACAGTCCAGGACAGACAGTCTAGGCCACGGGACCCTGACATTCCCACTCTCCGACCTGGCCTTGCCTAGCACAGCCTTTGTCCAGCTGGAGGACACAGCTAATGATTTCCAACAAACCTCCTTGCTCCGACTCCATACTCACCAAGCAATCACCTGCTAGAAGCTGGCCTTTTGTGCAGATCTGCCCACCGGGACAGGGTGTTCTGGTCTTGCCAATACGAGCATGCCAGTGTACAGGGCAGGTCCTGTACATGTCCTCATAGTCCTCAATGAGAATGATTAAACTGCATTCTGTTTTACACACTGGTCTCATGAGCTGGTGTCAGCTCACCCTTGAGAGATAGAGCCTCTGTTGGGTGCTGGAAAATCAGATTTTTAAGCTTGTAGGGCTGTCTGAGCTACCAAAATGCCAGCTGGCGACTCCCGGCCACACTGGGCTGGCCTTGTGCTCTCCCACTGGAAATGACCACGCTCACCTTTTACAGGACATTGGATGGTCACGTTTGCTCGCTGGGGTGCTTCCACGATGCCTCCAATCACGACGGAGAGATGGCTGTGCTCCGGTGTGGTGATATTTCTTCCAGTAGACAAGATGACAGGTGCCTCTTAATTCAAAGGGAGCAGGAAACTACGTTAGGTTCAGGCTTTTGCTCTGAGTAAACCGTGCTGCATTTGGTAAGATTTGCTGAGTTCTTTGAGAGCAGGGGCGGGGTCCTGGCTCTCTCCGTATCCCTTGTGGTGCCCCATGGAGACTTGCACATCCACAGCCTGGAGGTGCTCAGGGGATGGATGGACAGATGGATGCATTCAAAGAGGTATCTACAAAGAGGCGTTGCAACAACCGTATACAGACTGTGAGGATAGTTTGGTTTTATAACCAAAATTGAGGATAAAGTCCTCTTTGATACTTTGAAAAAGAAGGAATTCAGAAGTTCATGCAAACAAGACATGGCACGGCAGGAATAACATCTCTGCAGTGCAGCCTTGGATGAGTTAAAGCAGGACCAAAACACACGAGGGCTTGGGACCACCTGACTCTTTTCCTGGAAGGAAAATTTGAAACAAACCTGCGTAACACTTGCATGGAAAAGATGAATAATAAAAACGAGGTCATAAAGAATCAGGAATTCATTCACAGACTTTTATTTTCCTGGATTTTAAGAACCATGTACTTTTACCAGATTCATTTATGAACTCACTCAGGAAACATACTTTGTGCCTGGGCTGGACAATGGGAATATGAAGTTGGGGAAAAAACCATTCTTGCCCTCAAGCAACTCATAGACTGGTGGGAGACACCATTATCATTACAGGGTGATGGCTGTTGAGGTAGAGAAAGGTGCTGGTTGCCCAGGTGTCTCTCAGGAGCATGTGGGGGTCAGGGAAGGCCACATTCCTCTACTGCAGAACTATCACCACGGTTGGTTTCCCTCCTCCACCCCATTAGCAGGTAAGCTCTTGGAGGGAGAGGCCACATCGTATTTCTTTAAACTGTTTTATCACCAATGCATAGGACATGAAAGAATAACAACATTTTGGTGTTTGGTAACCATGTATTCTGGAGAAGAGAGCTTGGGAATGACCATGTTTGGGTGACAAAATGTTCCATTTGCTCCTGGAGTGCTTGGGGCACTGAAATGCTATCCTGAGAATTGAAAAGATAGGAACTCTTGGGCTGGGAAAGGGCTGTCATTGTCCGATGTCCTCTGGCCCCTGAGGACCTTGCACCAGCTCTCCCATGAATCTGAGCTGTTCTGGGATGGACTGAACGGGGCAATTTGTGAGCTGCAAGAGAGACTTCTATTCCTCCCAGCAATTCCAGAACCCTGGAACTGAGGTTTTCTGGAAAAGAGCTGATGCTCACAGGAGAGAACAGTCCAGGAGGATCAAGGCACAGAAAATCAAGGCCTGAAGGCCCTACCTTGGGAATGCAGCCAGGAGAGGGACTTAGCATCAAGCCTTGCACATTCAAGGAGCTTTTAAAATCAACTGGTCCAACCTCCTCTATTTAGAGATGTGATGTACTGGCTACATCAATGCTTAGTTGTCTAAATGCTGGGTTGCAATCCCTGATATTGTCTTTCTCCTCACCTTAGCTTATTTGAGCCATAGATACCAGAAACCACAGAGCAGAGAGTTGGAGGATAACTTTCTTATTTTAGTTTTAATCCCAGAACATGAGCCTGACACAAGGAAGCATTGCTTACAACTCTGCCACCTAAAAATGTTCCTTCATAAAAAAAGCACACTTTAATATTAAAGTGACTTTGTCTACATCCTGGGACAATTTACACTAATTTACGATGACAATTTCCTGAAAGTGTTTCTAAGGATTGGGGGGTATGCCATTACGAGGTATACATCAACCTTTAAAGGATATTTACGCTCTTTTGCTGGCTAGTTGCGCTTTAAAAATGAAAAGTCCATACTATCAACACTGCCGATTACACCCTGTCTCATTAATTCCCAATTCTTAGAAAGCAAACTCTAGAGCAGCTGTTTTCCAAGTGTGATCCTCAGGCCAGCAGCACTGGCATAACCTGGGGACATGTCAAATATGCACATTCTCAGACTCCATCCCAAGCCTGCTGTGTCGGAACCTCTGGGAATGGGGTCTAGAGATTTGTGTTTTAACCCCACCCCCCGGTTACTCTGCTGCATGAAGTGTGAAAACTGCTGCTCCAGAGTTTAATGTTCAAAACAAAACAAAACCCAGGCATTCCAGGTTTCAACAATAGGCATTACCTGCATACAGCACAGAAGAACTTTCCACATCCGAACCGAGATGATTAGCGACAGAACATCCATATATTCCTTGTTCTTTCTTTGTAGGTTTCTGTATCTGTATTTTCCCCATTCCATCCACAATGACTCTGTAGAACAGTCAGAAAGAGGATGCACTCGTGTAACACACCGAACTGTTCTAGAACCACAGCAACTCACGGAGAATGAAGACAGCAAAATGATTGACCTTGGGCTGGCAAGGATCCCAGAAGATGATGTTGTCAAGCTTCCTGCCTATAAGCGGACAACTATATAGACTAGAGGGTGGAAAAGTCCTTCGTCTCGGCTGAAACTCAGTGAAATGGTAGAGCTGGACTGTGCTTGGAGATCCTATCATCCTATCTCACTTTGCATGAGAACAGACTTTTCTGGATGGACTCAATGCTTAATCTACCACGTTTTAAAAAAGACAAATGAGCAAACCTTAATTCGCCGGATGTTAAGCCCTCATTTTCTGCCCCGCTCCTTCCGAACAAACTGCACACGTGGACTTTCCATTTCAGATTTTCACACTGGAAGTGAGTGGACCTTTAGTTACTGCTGCCTGGCAATGGTTATTATCTCACTATCACGGTATGAAAAAGTCAGTGGAGGTAACAAAGCTCAAGCTGCATTATATTGGATTTTGACCATGCAGTTAAGAATCAGGACTACACTGTGTGAGTTCCTTATGGCCTCCCAATATTATACCCGCATGTAAATACCACTTGATATTCACAAACACCTGCATGTAAATACCACTTGGAGAATCAGAGTTGGGCAGGTGTATCCTCACAGGTGACATAATTATTCAGGAGATGAGAAAGAGTACTTGTTCTGCTTTAATTTTATTTTAATTTTTTCTTAATGACTTGAAGTTGCTAATAGGTTGTCTGGATCAGTGGTCCATATACTATTTTTTTCCCTGCCCCTTCGCACTTTACAGATGTTAGCAATATGGACTGTTCTGACCACTAAATACCATGTTTCTTCATGAACTGAACGGGGCCACTTCATTTCCTGTCACTTCATGTTGCTCGCTCATCCTATGCTCCAGCCATAATGAACCTCTAACAGGTTCCAGGACATTCCATGATCTGTCATCACCCCGAGCTTTTGCATACGTTGTTCACTTTACTTGGAATGCCCTTCCCCGCTCCAGGCAAACGCTGACTTATCCACTGAGTCCTGGAGCCAATGTAATTTCCCCGGTAAAGCTTTCCCCAATACTCCCAGAGTTATCTTCTGCCCCCTCTGGGCTCCTTCTGCTCTGGTTCATATATTTAAAAAGATATTTATAAAATATCTTTTTATTCCCACCAGACTGTGATCTTGTCAAGAGCAGGGACCAAATCTTATTCACAGCTGTGCATTTTCTATGCTTAGCACAGTGCCTTGTATACAGCAAGTTTTCAAAAACATTCAGTGACTAAATGCATGAATGATTACAACAGAACAGAATAATGGTAGAGAATAAATGTACTAGGAAGATGCAAGCTCGCCTGCAACCTAGAAATGAAATAATCAAGGGTGGGCAGAAACCAAAACAGCTGAATTGCCCAGAACAAAAACAGGAATATGGCAGACCTAGCTATTACTAGGGCTAGACTTGCACTGTCAAATCCCTACTAAGGAATAGTTGATTAAGAACAAACTAATAGCTCTACTTGACAAATGTTTATACACTAAAATGTTTTCTTAAATTATTTCATATGTACGTTTGTATGACTTAGCAATTCTCAGATGATTCCTTTGTTTTCTTGGCCTCAGTTTTACAGCACAGTGAGAAATCACTGAGATTAGAAATAGTCGAGCACATGTGAACCTTCCTGCCAGGTGGTGCCACCCAGTATCCAGCCTAGACCAGTCTGTGGGCTGAAAGTTCTTTAATGAATCTGATCTTGGCCTTTGCTGCATAACCTTATTCTTAACTTGAAGTAACAACAAGGCTGATCTTTCCACAGACATCATCCTAGTGAATCCACCCCCAGCCTTCCCTTCCTAGCTGAGATTTCTTACTCAGCTGGCGTCCAAACATACTCCACGCCCACGCTGTTTCCTCTTATTGGAGACAGGCTCTCAGAAACATAATTCCATTTCAGAATTACTTCAGTTGAGAAGATTTGTGAAATTCAGAAAAATATAGCTAAAGGTGAGAACCTTTGTTGCGTAAAGGAATTTAAACATAAGTTGAAAAAATTAATTAGGTAAATTTGAGAAAAAAATGGAAATAAAAATAGATCTTTTAAAAATTCCCTTAAAACATTAAAAACAAAAACTCTTAATAGCCATATAGGATTGTTTCAGTATCAAATGGTTGATCCTCGGAGTATGCAGAAACACATCTGAGTGGGATGTCAGAACCTTAATAGGATTTCCAGGAGTCTCAGCCTCAGAAACGAATGTTAATTCCATTTGAACAAGTCAAACAATCTAAAATCAACTCAATTCAACAAACATTGACTTAAACTGACCGTGCTCTACTACATCCCTGTAGTACTTTATGGCCACAAGTCAACTGATCAATCTTCTCAGCCTCTGTTTCCTTATAATTTCTAAAGTGAAACTGTTGAGCCGTCCTCAAAGGGTAGTCCATGGACGCCAGGGGTCCGTGAGCTCAAAACGATTCTCATAATAGTAAATACAAAGCCATTATTTGCATTTTTCACTGTGTTGACATTTGCACTCATAGTAAAAGCAGTGGTGGGTAAAACTATTGGTACCTGAACTGGAACCAAGGCAATGGCACCAAAGGGTACCAGTAGTCACTGTATTCTTGGTACCACACACTTGCAGTAAAAACAAAAATGCCAGTTTCCCTTAAGAATGTCCTTAATGAAGCAGTAGAACTTATTAATTTTACTATAACTCGACCCTTGAGTGTAAGTTATTAAATATTCTGTACGACAAAACGGGAAATACAAAGCACTTCTGCTGCATGCCCAAGTGTGTTGGTGTGATTGTGTGAACTGCTAGCTGAACTAGCTGCTTTTTCATGGCATACCACTTTACTTGCAAGAATGACTGACAGACAAACCATGATTATTCGGAAGATAATTTTTTAAATGAACAAAAACGAGCTGGCCAATTCAAGGAAAACAACTGACAGTATTTGTTGCCAATGATAAAATTCGAGCTTTCAAGGGAAAATTAGAATTTTGGAAAATCAGTAACCTTCATTGTGAGTTTGACTGCTTTTGAAAACTCAAAGACTCTTCTGAAAAGCTGGGTAGTAATATTAAAGAATATACGTCTTTTTTGTACTGTATAATGAAATGTGTCAACATTTGGAAGATGCGTATAACTCAGTCAGCCAGTATTTTCCAAATGACCAATGTATGATGTTATAAAATCTAGTATAGTTAAAAGATCCATTCAAAGAGCAAGACAAACCAATAGATTTCATTGTAACAGAGTACCAAAATCTCATTAATATGGTTTTAGATTCCACGTTCCAGCTAACCTTTAAGAAACTACCACCTGTCTAGTTTTAGTGTAGCATTAAAAAAGAATAGCCACAATTACCTGAAAGGGCTATGAAAATATTCCTTCTCTTTCCAACTGACATATCTGTATGAAGGCAAATTCTCTCTATAAACGTCAATAAAAACAACATATCTTTTTTTTTTATCTTTTTTTTTTTAACATCTCTATTGGAGTATAATGGCTTTACAATGGTGTGTTAGTTTCACTGTATAACAAAGTGAATCAGCTATACATAAACATATATCCCCATATCTCCTCCCTCTTGCGTCGCCCTCCCACCCTCCCTATCCCAACCCTCTAGGTGGACACAAAGCACCGAGCTGAGATGTTAAAAAAAAAACAAAAAAAATCATTTGTATTCAGAACAAAAGAAATACTGTATGCAAAGAAAAACCAAAAATGCAAATTAAGGGAAATATCCATTGTGCTGGCTTTTTCTGATAATCCACTTGCACATGTTTAAAAAAGAAAATAGCACACCTAAGGAAAAAGAGAAAGCCAACAGAATATTTCAGGGAAATAAAATTTTCAAGTGAAGAAACCAAAGAAAAACAGGTTTTAGGGCTTCCCTGGTGGCCGCAGTGGTTAAGAATCTGCCTGCCAGTGCAGGGCACACGGGTTCGAGCCCTGGTCTGGGAAGATCCCACATGCCGCGGAGCAACTGAGCCCGTGAGCCACAACTACTGAGCCTGCGCGTCTGGAGCCTGTGCTCTGCAACGGGAGAGGCCGCGACAGTGAGAGGCCCGCGCACCGCGATGAAGAGTGGCCCCTGCTTGCCACAACTAGAGAAAGCCCTCGCACAGAAACGAAGACCCAACACAGCCAAAAATAAATAAATAAATACATTTATAAAAAAAAAACAAAAACAGGTTTTAAATCTGTATTTGCACTTGTACTTGAAAGATCTCAGTGTCAGGAATAATAGGGTGTAGCTTCTTTTTTTTAATTGAAGTATAGTTGATTTACCATAGTATATTAGTTTCATAACTTCTTTTCAACTATGGGAAAAACCACCAGGAAATCCAATGTGAGGTGATAGATCCCCATCTTACTAATTCTAAAGGGGAACCTTATGGCACCCCAAAGGCATGGAAATACCCCAGAAGTGCTCACATGCACACACACCGTCATACTAGTCACACTTTACTAGAGACTTTCCTAGAATATATGTGTTTTTTAGAAATCGTCTTGTTTCCCTTTCGTTAACTCGGGCTGTAGGAATGAAAGGTGAAGCTAGTGTAATGTCATGATGCATTTGTTTGTAGCCTTCTTATACCCCAATCTTACGGAAAAATGGTCTGAGAAGGGAAAGAAAATCATTAATTTTTTTGTTTCCATTTATAATTTATGCCCCCAACTGTTTCTCAAATGGGTGTGAAGTCAGAATGATCCTGGTTACTTGACCAGCTGGGAACTAAATTATTAAATTATCCTTTGAAAATTAAAAAAAAAAAAAAAACAACCTATCACAACAGATTGAATGTAGAAGCATTTAGGAGAATCCAGCTATATTTTATTAAGCCAGACATGAAAGAGATTTGCAAAGATGTAAAACAATGCCATTATCAGTAATTTTTAAAATACTGCTTTTCAAAAATTGTTATTTATGTGAACATGAATTGGGCTTATTACTTATTTCTAAATGGATTAATAAACAGCTCTTTTAAATGTTTCATGGTTTTAATTTCTAACATCACTAGATATAACTCACATTACCAAAAGCTCTTCGGGCTTCTCATCATTTTTTTAAGTTTAAAGGGGTCCTAAGACCAAAAGATTTGAGAACTGCTAAGTTAGTTGATCTGGAAGGTTAATTCCACTTCAAAAACTTCATTATACTCTTGTGTTCAGCGTTCCAGGCAAAACAATAAAAAATTAGATTTGTTCTATCTTTTCATTCTAAGACATAGCCTAACAATTTAATATAAAATTTGAATTTTACCTGCATTTCTTTTAATGTTTCACATGTTAGGTGATGCACAAAAAAACGACATGATAAAAATAAAACTTGCATTTTTAAAGTAACTTATGGTTTGCAAAACAATTTAACATCTGGTGTTTTGTGTCTCTCAACAATCCCTAGAGGCAGATAAGGTGCAGCTTGAGCTCTTAAACTCAAATTGAAAGAAAGCAAAAGGTCTATAACCCTATGTGTACAAACAGCAAGATTTGGAGACAGTAAAGAACACAAAAGCGAATTAATATTTCTGTTATCCCCTGTTATTTTGTGTAAAATGAATGAAATGTGATATTTTTGCACTGACATGGATAACTATCACAATAAAATAAGGTGACTTAATATTGTGTTTCGAACGTCTCAAAAAACTTTGATCCTTATCATCTTATTTTTGGATTTTGTGACATGAAAAACTGCATGATATAGAAAATTACTTCAGATTCTCAATCTTTCTACCAAAGCTATTATTTGTGTGATCTTCAAACATCACTGGCAGTGTTCAGGAGATAAGGTCACTGGTTCTGACTGGCCATGAATTCGTCATGAAATTCTGTTTTTCAACGACCTCATCAGAAAAGTATTAACCCCTACCCTGCCAAACTCATGGGGCTGGTGTGAGTTCAAATGAGATACCACATCTCCTAGATATGGAAGATTCTGATTTACAGTTCCTACACAATGTAAGATTACTGTAAGTATGCTTTTTTAATGGCCTTATGTTGATTTTATTTTTAAACGTTAAGTGACCTGCAAAGAGAGTCTGTACATGCTTAAATTCAATCTTAACGGTAACCAGTCTTGTATCACACCTATGTGATAGTGATTGGGACAGTACGATTTCATTTTGAGAATTCCCATGCACATGTGAAAACCATACCCTGACTTTTTTTTTTTTTTTTCATTTTAAAATTCCCTTAATTGACAGGTGATTGTATGGAATACATACAGTAGCAACACATTTTAGAGTATATAATGTAAGTAGAAGTAAAATGTATGATAAAAAATAGCACATGAGAGAGGGGAAAAGGAAGTATAATACTATTAAGTTTTTTTGTTTTGAGACACATTTTATAAATTGAACTGTAATTATCAGGCAATAAAATTCACTAACTTTAAGTGTACAATTTGATTTCTGACACATGTATACATTCGTGTAGCCACCACCACAAACAAGATAGATAACATTTCTATAACCTCAAAAAGTTTCCTTTGCTCCCTTGCAGTCAAGTCCCCTCCCCCAAAACCTTAGGACTATGACAACCATTGACCTTCTTTCTATCACTGTAATTTTGTCTTTGCTACAAGTTCATATAAATGGAATTATTATAAAGTATGTAGTCTTTTATGCTTGGTTTCTTTCACTTAACATAACGGTTTTGATATTCATCCATATTGATGTATATATCCGTACCTCCTTCCTTATCTATGATGAGCATTTGCCATCTTATGGACATACCATAATTTGTTTACAAAGCCATCAGTTGATGGACATTTGGCCTATTTCCAGTTTGGGGCTATTATGAATAAGGCTGTTAGAAACATTCAAGTATGCATTTATTTGATATGCTGCTTTCCATCCTTTTACTCTTAACCTATCTGTGTTTTTACATTTGAAGTGCACTTCTTGTTGACAACCTATATTTTAGTTGTTGCTTTGTTATCATCTGACAATCTCTGGCTTTTAGTTGGAGCTTTTGGATTATTTATATTTAATGTATAATCTTATACTTTACATAATATATACATAAATAGAAGAACACCTTGACAAACTATCAAAAATTATTCAACAATCCACAAAATAACCAAACAGAACTTCTAAAAGTTATATATGTGGTCACTGAAATGGAAAACTAAGTGGGTGGGCTAATATCCACTTAGTTTTTTACAATGCTGAAGAGACGAGTAGCAAACTAGAAAATAAAAGAGGCAATATGAAAGAGAGGTTAAAATACAGGGAAGATTGAGACAGAGAAATTCTCACATACATTTATTTGGAGTTCTAGAAAGAAAGAAGAAAAAGCTATATTCAAAAAAGAAAATGGGCTGAGAATTTTCCAGAACTGATAAAATACATGTATCCTCAGGACAGAAAGTGCAACAAATTTCAAGCAAGATAAATAAAACAAGACACTCATGTAGATTTATCATCATAAAACTGCAGAGCACCAAAGATAAGAATAAATTTTGAAAGATAAACAGAGAAAAAGGACATATTACCTACCAATGAATAATAATTACATTGGCAACACACTTTTCAACAACAAAAATGGAAGCCAGAAAACAATCTTATCTATAATAGGCTGAGAAGAAAGTAACTGTTCTCCTAGAACTGGTAGCCACTTAGCCCTCCACTTTAAAATGATGGTGAAGTAAAGACTACTTTGATTTTCTTTCTTTTTTTTTTTTTAAATAGATCTTTGTTGGAGTATAATTGCTTCACAATATTGTGTTAGTTTCTGTGGTACACCAAAGTGAATCAGCCATATGCATACACATGTCCCCATATCCCCTCCCACCCTCCCTATCCCACCCTTCTAGGTGGTCGCAAAGCACTGAGCTGATCTGCCTGTGCTACGCTGCTGCTTCCCACTAGCTATTTTACATTCCATACCCTAACATTTTTGAGTTTCTTTCCTAAAGAATCCTGTTGGAAACACATTCTTAGGAGAAGGGATTTGAAAATATTTTCAAGAAAGCCGGAAGAAGAACCATTAAGACGGTATTACAGAGGAAACACTGTATTCTTATTTTACTTACTTTTTGGAGGGTCGTAACGATGCTCCATCCTTGGTCCATGTATATGTGGCCTCACCGGGGGTAACAAGCTCACACAGTATATTGATGACCTCCGTCCTTCTTGTAACGTAGACTGTATTTCCAATCCTTGAATTTACTGTTTTATTAAAAGAAATTGAGGTGGGCTGGCTTTGCCTCAAGAGAACAGGTCCCTTTGGCTTGAATGTCAGCTTGCCTGAGTTTTTCGAATTTGAGCTTTGGGGCACACTTCCCGTTTCCCCCCTTAGGTGAGCCGCGGGAGGCGCCTCTCCCAGGATGCCCCTCCACTGCACGTGTGTGGACTGCGCCTTCGCTAACTCGGCCACCAGCTGATATATCACCTGGGACGCAAGGTCATCACTGACCTCTCCGGTCTCCATGAGCTGACTCATGTTCCTTATCAGTTCATCAAACTGGGCGGTATCCATGCTGTAGGCTCCCTGTTTAACTGCGGATTCAAACTGCTTTTTCTCAAACTCCCAGGAGTTGGCATTTCCTGCAGAATGGCTGCAGTGACCCAACAGAGCTCTTAAGAGAGGCTGGTGATGAATTTGGCCATCGTCCAAATAAAGCTCATTTTTGTTACTCCACTTCCGCCTCATCTTATGCCATGTGGCTCCCAAATTATTGGCTTCGTTGTGGTCCATCCCAGGATACTCCCCTGTGTGCCCTCTGAGGGCTGGGGGTGCAATGAGCCGGTTGTCAGTGCCAATGAGCTTGAGCACCACTGTCTCTTGGGCAGAGCCTGCAATGCACCGGTACATGCCGATGTCGGGGGCTGCAAGGCTGTGGATTTTTAGTGAGCCTGACTTGGTGATGCCGAGTCGTTTGGAGTTCTGCAGACAACGGCCATCCTTCTCCCACTGGATCAGAGATTTCTGGAATCGTCGCACTGGGCATTTAATAATCACAGATGTGTTGGGCAGCAAATAGGCTCTGCTCCCGACGGTCAGGTTAAGGCGCTTCTCTTCCCTTGTCTGAATGTAGACTCTCTGGACACCAAGGATCTGAGGCCCCTGCTTGCCAAGGTTGGTCTTCATCTCTGGTTGCATTTCTGTAGGAAAAAAAAAGAAAGAAAAGAAAACACAAATATCTCAATAATGAAAACTTTTTGACTATAATCTTCCAAGGCTGGCACAAGTCAACAAATTCTTTTTTCCTCTTTTAAAACATTTGAGAACTAAAACATAAGGAATGAGATATATCTATCTATCTATATATATATATATTATACATCCTTAGATGGGGGTAAATTTCACAACTATCTGGTACTTTAGCAGCAAAGAATGCACGTTTGAATGAATTGCACGGAAGCATGTAAATTATTTTACAAAGCTCCGGTTTGGGGAGGCATGAGGTTAAGTGGTTAAATGTTTCCATCAGTAAGGGGATGTCTGATATGTGGGGCCTCCACCACCTAGGGGAGGAGGCCCTTGAGAATCTAGTATGGCTTGGCCAGGGGTACCCCAAGTCTGAGGGAGGCAGTGATTGGGGAGATGAGTGAATGCGTTTGAAGGATCTGAAAAGGAGGATGAAGCTGGCCAACTGCAGCAGATAACCCAAGCGGGTCAGTTAAACCAGCATGGGGGCCTAAAGAAGCGAGTGATCAAAGAAGAAAAGGTAGGACAGGCACTTGGAAGCCAGATGAATCTGAGTTTGAATCTTAGCACTGCCATTTGCACAAGTCATTTAATCTCTCTGAGCCTCAGTTTTCTCACTCATAAAATGTGGGTAATGTTAGCAGCTTCGTCAGAGGAATGTGACAGGTTAGAGCATTTATATCAAGTGCACAGCACATTAGCGGGCACTTAAAAGCTCTCATATATGACTATTGTCAGCGGACAAAGGCAGGTCCAGCCAGCAAACAACAGGGCAAGCTGAGACGGATCAAGGGTCGGCTGACTCTTGCTTGTTCCTGGGCATTGGCTGCAGTTAATGGGCTAAGGCCAAAGAGGACACTCCTCAGATCCCATCCCCCAAGAGCAGTGGCTCTCTCCCTCTGTCCACCTGCGGGAAGGAAGGCCTCAATGCGTCCTAGGGTGATTCTGAAGTGAGTAGGGGGGCTTGATGCAGGTGGGAGATGGATTCCTCTTTGAAGATGTACTTAGGTCCTTGGGCAGATGGTGGAGCGTGGGCTAGAGGGCCTGGAAGGTGGAAGTGACAGAAGAGAGACTGGATCCACAGAAATGGCACTGTGGAATTCAGGTCATGAGACGGGGTGGGGGGGAGGGTGGGAATCAGAACCTTGGAGGACCCCGGTTATGGCTCCTCCTGGTTGTAGCACTGGCAGGGATACGCTGGGAGGAGAACCAGATTAAGACTCTGCTTAGATGGACTTCTCAGGCCCTGGGCACGAACTAGAGTGTGTTCACCAGTACCCTGGTTTGCCAGAATAACTCCTGGACTCCTCTCGGGTGGTTCATGATCCCTTTAGGGTCTGCCTGCCTGCTGGGGTGTGGTGGTGCCCGTACGTTCAGAAAAGCAACAGGGTTGGGTGCATAACAACAGGGTTGTGGTAGAGAATGTTCTAAGTGAGGGACAGGCATAATGAGTTTGCATGCAAATTCCACAGAGATGCAATTAATAGGCCAGGCCCCTTGTCCACAGTTCTGCCTGTGAATGCTCCCCTCGGCTCATCTCTAAGTGGAGCCGGGTGGCCTGTCATGCATACACCTTTCCCTAGTGGGACACAGACCCTTCACAGAGGATGTCAAGCTCCCCTCAGCCAGTTAAGGCATACAGATTTTCTTTCGGTTGGCAATATAGAGTTTTGGACTTACTGCTGTTCAACAGTGATCAAAAGCAGAAGGAGGATTCCTGGTAAATTTACGGTTCATCTATTATTATAGGCAGAGATGCTATGCCAAATACTTAACAATCTGCATGGCGAGGGTGCAGTCAACCAGAGCAGATGGCAGCTGTAGCACTGGACCAGGTCTTTGCAGTGTCCCCTCTCCCAACATTGGTACACTATGAGGAGGTCAGACGGCTCCCGGCAGGAGGGTCCCAGCAGCTGGGAGACAGTCGTGGGGTTCAGGCAGAGGCTACTTACTAACCATTTGGGAAGTATTTCCCTACTTTAACAACCAGTTACAACTCTGGTGTGTAGAGTTTCAATATCAACTCTGACTATAGGCAGTGGCTCTCAAACTTTGCTGCGCATTCGAAACACCTGCTATTATTGTTTTTTAATCTCAATACCCTGGGTCCCACCTCCAGAAATTCTGACTTATGGGGAACAGCCTGGGCATCAGACTTTTTAAAAGCTCCCCAGGTGACTGAGATGGGCAGCAAAGGTTGAGAACCACTGCCCCGCAGCGTCCCACTGCATTAACTCAAAGGCAATCTGATGGGATGCTACTGGTGAAGAGGGAAGGGAAAATCAGAAAGAGCATCTGTGCTTCCTGTGCAAACCCTGCCAAAGTCTTTATAACTTGCATTGTCCTCTGTAAGGAGGAGGTAGGAGGATTTCTTTGTGGTCTCACCATCAGGAACTCTTATACTTTCCTCTGAGTAATTAGTCCATTTCCTACCCAATAAACACTGAACCGTGTAATCGACCAGGTTGCCTTTTCCAAGATAGTTATGTTACCAAGTTTAGAGCTAAATTTGTGCCCACACATAACAGAAGTGCAAAATTCAAGACACAATCCTATATTAGCCTTGTTTGTTTTCCTTTTTTATTACTCACTGGTTTCTAATTTTACTTATCTGGTTGCATTTTATGAATACTTTTCAGTGGCCTATTGTTGTCACAATGGACGGTATGTATGTATGTCTATACACATACATATCCAAAATATCTACATATATGTGTTTATATGCACCTATAAAGATCTCTGTTTATTACCATTTAAAAGGATTCAGTTGAACACCCTGTCTGGTCATTGATCCCTCAGTGGCGGACAATGGGAAAGATAAATGTGCACGTGGATGGCTTTGAAACTTGTTCTTCAAAATCAGAGTTTAAGCTGGGTCAAAGTCAGACTTCTGAACTCATGCAACTGAGAGAGATGTGTGGAGACAGACTCTGAGGGCTGCTACAGATGAGGCCATAGCTTGAACGTTCCTGCTCTTACTGGGAAGGTGCAGAAGCCCACATGGGGAATGCAGCACATGCCTGGCTCGATGCTTCAGGCTGGAGATGATCTGCGGCTGGTATAAGCCCACACAGCATCCTGTGCGGAGATGGGTTCTAATTGCCATGGAGATGGTTTCTAATTACCATGGAGAAGGGTTCTAATTACATTCAGGCCCACTGGTAGCCAGATGTCCCTCAGCTGAGCTTGGGGCTTAAAGCAGATGGGACCTGACTCCTTCAAAAGCAGGCTGGGGAGTCTGCAGGTGACAGGCAGTGTTCAGCCTTGGTAAAGGGCCTGCCCATGGCTGGCTGAGCCACACAAGCAGCTCAGAGGCTCCCTCTGGCCGCATGCCCATCTGTTGGAAGGCAGGCCCTGTGGCCCCAGCTCCGTTCCCAACCAGGCCTGTTTAGCAATTACTCACGCTGGGTATGCAGCAGTTCAGTTAGCAGGTATGCCTGGGGAGGGATCTGGGATCAGGCTCTGCCAGGCTGCCAGGTCCCACGGCGTGGGCCAATTCCTCTCTTGGGACGCCGGTGAGTTCCTTTGGAGCAGTGCCTGGAGCGTGGCCTCATCAGACACAGTTCTTGGGCAAGAAACTGGTCTGGTTTCGGGTGACTGCTTCCTCCTGCATCTGGATATGCCCCCAAACTGCCACACTGGACAAGCCTGATGAGATAGAGAGTGGCCAGGCAGCGATGGCACCCTCCTGGAGGGCCTGCGGGCAGTGCGAGGGTACCAACCCATCCCTCCACTCTCCCACTGTGCTGGATAGGAGAAATGCCACATCTTCTGGCATTTCTAGAAAACGAAAAGATCTTTCTTCTGGAGGTCCTCCTTCTGGCCTCAGTGTCAGCCTGCCCTACCCAGTAAAGGCCAGCTCTGGTGCCCGAGGCTGTTTATCACAATTGCCTCTGCTCTTTGCCTGCTCGTGTCCGGCCCTAATTCCAGTTGTGTCTCTGCCACGATGCTAAGTCTTGGCGCCATGCCAGGTTTCTGCCCCAAGCCATCTGCGCTGGATGTTTACACTTGGTCTCACCATCACTTGACTCCTGCCACTCCCGAATGGGCTTTGGCTGCAAAGCAGCCTCTAAGCCTTCCTATTACCCTGTGGAACCCAGGCCCATCAGAATCCAGCCCTGGATGGGGCTGCTTGGTTGGTGCTGACTCCCATTGTTCCCACTGGCATGGAGGATCTCACAAGCCCCTTTGGGGCTCTATCAAGAACCCGGGCAGCTTTTTTTCAGATTCTCTTTAGGGTAGAAACACAGGTAGCTGAGAGGAGGCTACAAGGGATGCTATAGGCGGGACTGGTTAAATGGGCTGTGAAGCCCCATGAAGATTACACAGTTAAGTGTCTCATCAGGCTGAAAGAACAGCTTCCACACTTGGTTCTCATGCACTTTTCAACCGAGGGTAGATGAGCTTCTGCTCACAGCACCGCACTAAAAGCTCTCAGGGAAAGGCCACCGATGGTCCCCTAGTGACAAATACAATGTCTCCCTTCAGTATTCGTACTTGACCCTTCTAGGACACATGGCGCCCGTAATCACTCAGTTCATGGAAAAGTCTCGCCTCCCCACCATTTTTTTAAACCCTTCTTCTGGTCCTTTCCCACCACTGTTCGTTGCCAGCACGCTGCTGGCTGTTGCTACCACCCCTCAGGTGTCAGTGCTTGGCCACTTCCTCCCTTTCTCTTCTTGCTCTAAACTTTTCTTTGGATGATCTTGGAGTTGTAACTAACAACTCTAGGTTGATGCCTCCCAAGTTGATCTGTCTAACCTAGACCTTTCTCTAGAGCGCAAGACCTAATAGTCCACTGTTGACTGGAAATCTCTTCCTGCTACTTCAAGTTTAAAATATTGTAACCTAAACACTTTATCTCTGCCTCCCTAACCCATCCCAATAGTCCTCCTCTTCCTATATGCCCTAAGTTAATGGCTTCATCTTCTACCAACCTCCTCAAGGCAGATTCTAGAGTCATCTCGATTTTTCCCTGTCCACTGGCATGCTGGCCCTTCCTCTCACAGACTCACAGGTCGGTGACACTGTTACTATCCATTCCCAACTCTGCATTCAATGATGCCACGTCGGTAGCCAGAAACCAGCCATGACGGGAGTATCTACACCACAGAAATCAGCAAAGGTAACAAATGACAGCAACCTCTCCCTCCTCGCCACCCACCTTGCCCCAGAGCTGCTTGTTAAACACTGAAAAGCACACCGCTGTCCTTTTTTGCTCCCAACTCTAGCCAGCCATCAGGTACTTAGATGGGACATCTGAAACATTGTTAGAATGTAGCCTCACTGCTTCTATCCTCACACTCTCTCACCTAGAGATCGTCATATCCCCTTGACTAGACTCCCTGCCTGCACTCTCATGTTTTTCCAATATATCTGTATATAAAGCACTATTGACAATAGCCAGGACATGGAAGCAACCTAAACGTCCATCAACAGAAGAATGGATAAGGAAGATGTGGTACATATATACAATGGACTATTACTCAGCCATAAAAGGAACGAAATTGTGCCAGCTGCAGAGACGTGGATGGACCTAGAGAGTGCCATACAGAGTGAAGTAAGTCAGAAAGAGAAAAACAAATATCGTATAATATCGCTTACATGTGGAATCTAGAAAAATGATACAGACGAACTTATTTGCAAAGCAGAGACACAGACGTAGAGAACAAACGTGTGGATACCAGTGGGGGAAGGGAGGCTGCGATGAATTGAGAAATTGGGACTGACACATATACACTACTATGTATAAAACAGATATAATAAGAACCTGCTGTATAGCACAGGGAACTCTACTCAATGCTCTGTGGTGACCTAAATGGGAAGGAAATCCAAAAAAGATGGGATATATGTATGCGTATAGCTGATTCACTTTGCTGTACAGTAGAAATGAACACAACATTGTACAGCAACTATACTCCAATAAAAATTAATGTAAAAAATATATCTAGACAGCTGTCTGAGTAAATAAACCAAAATAAAATATGACTATGTCACTCCTTCTTTGATAAAATCTAAACTCCTCATTATGGGGTTCAAGATGCTCTACAGCTCACCTCTCAAGCTTCCCCTTTCACCGTAACCCACCTTCAACCTCAGTTCTAATCCTATGGAATTGCCGGCAGTTTCCCCAAACATACCACTCATACCCCACCTTTGCTGACACTGTTCTCTTTTCCCAGATTCTCCTGTGTCCCGTGTGGGTCTGATGAATGGACACAGCTTTCAGAATTCTGCTCAAAGCTTCCTCCTTTTTGAAACTCTTCCTCACATCCCCCAGCAGCAGTGAGCACTTCTGCATCCTTTTATGATATCATTGGCACTTTATTCTCCTTATTTGTTTATATATGTCTCTCTCCCACTAGACTATGAGTTCTTAGAGACAAGAGAAGGGATCCTTTTCATTTTGTATCATAACATCTAAAACACAGTAGCACTTGATGAATGATTCCTGAAAGAATTAATAAGGAAATGCTATCCTCTGACACTGAAAACAATATATGCCCAGGCAGAGAGATCATCTCTGTCCTTAGGGCACAACATAGTGTCTGGTACATGTAAACAAGAGTAAACAGTAAGAGTAAACAGTAAGAGAAAACTCTTACTGTTTATTGAATGAATAACAAATGAATGACTGAGCAAAAGATAAAATAAATGTACGCTGTTGGATGCTGCAGGAGGTGACACAAGCCCAAGAGGGGTGCTGGCGAGGTAGCCCTGTGCCTGTCTGGGTTTCCAAGGGCTACAGCTATGTCAGGCAGGCAGGGGTGGGTGTTACTGGAATCTGAGAAGGCGTAGAGGAAGAGTAGAAGCTCTCTATAATGAGAGCTGAAGAGGCAGACGCTGGGCTGGTACAAGGAGGAAGACCAAGAGCTGGAGAGAAGTGAGTGGGTTTGAGATAACCTGGGAAGGGGATGAGGCATATGTTTCTTGACATTTTCATCATATAGTACACACCTGGGTGCCTCCCCTCCCTCAAAAAAAATTTTTTTTTGGCCGCACCATGTGGCATGTGGGATCTTAGCTCTCCGACCAGGGATCGAACCCACGCCCCCTGCAGTGGAAGCGTGGAGTCTTACCACCGGACCGCCAGGGAAGTCCTCCAACTATTTTGATGTCAGTACTTGGGTGAAAAATAAGAATTCTTCACCAAAACTTGGGAACCTTTAAAACCAGGAGCCATAATTGAAAAAAGTCTAAACTCAAACACTGTATTCCTATTATCTTTTGTTTTCTTTAGATGCTTGATCGGAAGCCAAGATAGGTAGGCTTTTAATAGCAATTTGAGGATGATCCAAGCCTGACATATTTGAAAAGCATGTCTTTGGGTACAACTCATTATGATAAGTGCTTTGGGGGCCTACACGGAAAAACTGTCCAGAGCTACTGTCTAGCTACCCCATATAAACTTATACCCTAGTAAGCCAGAAGACACAATACTAGTTACATTTTATCCTATCTTAAAGCTATAATAGGAATTAGAGGAAAGTGGTAATGACATTAAAAATAACTAATACTTTTGAGCCTATAGTATGTGCCCGGCACTGTTTCTAAGCACTTTCTAGGCATTAATTCTCAAAACAATTCCATGAGGTAGGTACAACTACTATTCCCATTTTATAGATGAAAAACTGAGACTCAGAGAGATTAAATAACCTGCCCAATGTCACATGATGAGATACTGATAGAAATGAGATTTGAACCCAAGTTGGCTTAACCACAATGTCATATTACTCTTCAGAGATTAAGTGCAACTGAGAAAGATTACTGGGGAAGGTAGGGTTTGTACTGGTTCTTCAAGAATGGGAAGAATGTCAGTTGCTAGATATGGCGGAGGGAAGAATTTAAGCAAGGGGTAAAAGCTGGAGGTGGGAGAATGCAGGGAAGGTCTGGGGAGAAGCAGGCAGGGGGTATAACTGGACTGTATGGTGCACCGCTGGCCTCTAGGGGGAGCTCAAGACATCTTGCCTCCACCCCCCACCCCCCGCCCTCCACCCCACTGCACATTAAAAGGGTCAAAATGAGGAGCAAGAAGAGTCTCTCCTCCATAGAGGATGGGTTTTACTTAAACTCAAGGCACTGATTAGGACACATTTCTAGAAGTGGAGCCTTGAAAGGGAATAAAGATCACAGCATAGTTGGGCTTGATCTTTCTTGTCTTCACACCTCTTCCATAACTGAGGGATTAGGCCTATAAAGAAGACCATCCTTTTCCAGTCTGGTGAGCAAAGGGGGTGGATGTGACATGAAGGAGAGAGGACAGTCAGAATAGTGGAATAAAAGATGAGTTTATCCACAGAGAAATGGGAACTTGGGGCCAGTAGAGTGGTTACGAAATAGCTGCTATGATGAATTTCTTGGGAATTCTTAGGAATAGGAAAAACACCCACACATTATTGCCCAGGTAAATCAGATAGCATGAATATGAAGTATGTCTAATCAGGATGGTGATATTATTTTCTTCAGCAAATCCCAGTAGCTCAGGTCAGGGAACTAAAAAACAAGCAAATAAAAATCACCTAAAAGGTGATGTCATCCTAATTGCTTTGAGACATGACATTATGGATTCTTTTAAAGGAGATTTCACAAAGTACCTAAGCCTGCGTGTGATCTGAAGTGGTAGGTCAGAAAGTATGTATGACAAGAGATGTTCAGTTTATATCTAGAAAGATGGAATTCTGCTTGAATTGACATGGTGAAATGCATTGATTTGTACACTGTTAAAAATATTATGTATGCATATTTGTTAAATATGCATGCAAACCGATCTTTGTATAATGTTTGTTCTTTGTGTTATTTTGATTAAAATATAAAAGAGGTTTCTTAGGTTTTAAAATCATGTGGATGTGATAAATTACCATGCTTTATTATCTGAAACAGTCAACTCTGTGAAATAGGAGCCCTACTCAGCTGTTATCTGATCTGTGATACAAGATAAAATCATTAATTCCTTTACATCCCCTTGTTCTCTCAACTTATCCTGTGTGTTATCATTTATATACATGGTTGTAGTTAAAGTTAAAAATGATGACACAGTAAAAAAAGATCACCTAAAAGGTAACCCACCAGAGTTGAAGATGAGCAGGGTGATTGAGGTAGTGGGTTAAGGAAGGGCATAGTGATCTGACTCTAGAATTGGTTAAGTGAGTGATGAGGAAAGGCCAGACAATAGGAGTGGTTTCTAGTGCAAGAGCAGGAAGTTTGGGGACAACAGGGAAGGAAGAACCAGAGGTCACAGTGAAGCATTAACTAAATAAGCAGGGGCCAGGTGGGGAACAGTAGAAGAGCAGGAAGCTATTTAAGTACCAAGAAATGAGGAAGTCTATGGTGTCACCCTGCCAAGGGGATGGTTGTCAGTGAAATTGACCATGTTGGGAAATTGGGCTATCAGGGTGTGAGAAAGTCATCTGCATGGATGCTGGTTGTCCTAGGTGTTGGCAGATGTTGGAGAGAAAGAATGGACCTGGTGGTGGGGTGTCCTGGCGAAAGGTAGAAAGGATGCTGGAGGTCGGCACACAATGCATTTGAAGGTGGGACGAGGGCGGTGTACATGCTTAGTGTGTGATGACAGAGGGAAAATGGTGCAGAGGCAGGAGGGGTAGGGAGGATGGGTCTGTGCCAAGCTCATCCCTCGGCTCTGATACGGTGGTGGGGGGAAGAGGATGCCATAGGAGCGTGCAGAGGGAGAAGCCAAATTTATGCAAGCCAGGGCCATTGATCCAAGGTGATGGCATCAGGCCAGGCTACGGCTGAAGTGGAGGCCCAGCTCGGGGTGACTTGGCTGTGCTGGGAGCATGCATTCCTGTCTCTTGTCTGCTTCCATGACCTACATGTTGGCAAGCTAGAGAATGAGATAGGGTCAAGGGGAAATATGACTGTCTTTTTTTCCTGCTTTTTTTTCTCCCTAAAACTTATCCTTTTACTCTGCTTTCTACCACATGCCATAATAATTTACAATTTCATCTTCTACCACATTGCATGCCCTAATAACCACGATGTATTCCCACATGTTATTCTGTTATTATTTTAGAGGAAGCTGCCAGAATTTAATTTCACTCTCCTCTAAGACAGTTTACGGTCCAGCCACATTGCTATGCAACCATCCACAATTAATAAAAATCAGATAGGTAAGCAGCTTGAAGCATGACACTGCGCCACACGCCACAGACATTCTTGAATTCCAGGATACGATAAAACTTGGGATCTCGAATTTTTGGAATCTCAAGATTTTGAAAACTTGTTCTCAAAGAATTCCCAGGGAAAAAAAATTAATGTTGTCTATGAATCACCACAGAGAGGTGGCTAAGAGCGTGGGCTCAGGAATCAGACAGATTTGTGGTCAAAGAGGCCAAGAGGCCCAACTGGCAGCTACAGATCCTTGGTCAAATCTAGGACCTTCTCTACGTCTTGGTTCCTCATCTCTCAATGGGGATAATACCTGGCTCACAATCTTGCTGGGGACTAAATAAGACAGTGCAATAATGCCTGCAAGGAACTCCACAGAGTAAGTGCTCAATAAATGCCATGAATGCTATGACATTTTTTAAAGTTACTATCGTTTTTCTTACTTGGTAAGTTTCTTCAGGAAAGTTGCTGGTAAATTTAGTAGTATATATACATACATATACGTACATACATATATGTACGTATATGTATGTATATACACAGGATGCATTTGTTAAGCAGGTGGATATTTCTTCAAACTGACTTTTCTTAGAGCTGTATCTTGGTCTTCAATATTATACCATTTGCTGCTTATAACAATCCTGAATTCTGCTTTATTTGCTTTACCTACAGATTAGAAACGTGTTGCTCTATGGAAGATGAAGCCACTCGGGGAGAGGAACAGAATCGGCATATCTGGTGAAGCGCGGACTTTCCATACTTACTCCTGCACACAGGCATTCGGCAAGATCTCGCAAGAGGGGGCCCAGGAAGATGCCTGCACACGGTCTCACTGAGGGGGACACGTCGGCCTTTGGCCGTCAGCCTTTGGCATACCTGCTGTCTCCGCTGGGTTCCAACACCACAACTGACAGAACACTGTAATGAGAATTGGGCGACAGAGTCAAACGGAGTGTGAGCAGACACATCCCCCGCAGCAACAGCGACGTCTCCTACGGTGAAACAGGAGGGGTGTTATGTATGGGTGCACCAATAAGTAAGCATTTCCTAGGCTTGAACATCTTTTAGGAGATGCAGATTTTCCCTCACCCCACCACTCCCCATAACTCCCTTCCCCTCCCCTCTGCCTTTTCTTTTCTCTCTTCCCTTCTTCCCTCCCTTCCTTCCTTCCTTCCTCCTTACTTTCTTCTTTCTTTCTTTCTGAGATAGTAACTAATTTCTAGTAATTTATTGTCGTGCGGTTTTATGGTCTTGTAATTGATGTCTAATTTATTTTTTAGATGTCTAATCTAATTTATTTTAATTTATTTTTTAGCTATTTATTAATATAGTAGGATGACTTTGCTTTTTAAAAAATGACATAATATAGACAATAATATGGTATTAACTTTGTATGGTGACTAGAATTATTGTGGTGATCTTTTCATAACGTATACAAACATTGCATCACTATGTTGCACACCTGAAACGAATATAATATTATATGCCAATTATAGTTCAATAAAAAAATTAAAATTAAAAAATGACATACACCCATGATCAAGAATTCAAGGAGTAGAAAAGTATAAAAGGAAAGTTTTCATTTTAAAAAACACCCAAACTGGGCTTCCCTGGTGGCACAGTGGTTGAGAATCTGCCTGCCAATGCAGGGGACACGGGTTCGAGCCCTGGTCTGGGAGGATCCCACATGCCGCGGAGCAAATGGGCCCGTGAGCCACAATTGCTGAGCCTGTGCGTCTGGAGCCTGTGCTCCGCAACAAGAGAGGCCGCGATAGTGAGAGGCCCGCGCACCGCGATGAAGAGTGGCCCCCGCTTGCCGCAGCTAGAGAAAGCCCTCGCACAGAGGCGAAGATCCAACGCAGCCATAAATAAATAAATAAATAAATAAATAAAATTAAAAAAAAAAAAAAAAAAAACGTGTGGTCTATCCAGCCAATGGAATATTTAAAAAAAAAAAAAAAAGGGAAAAAACACCCAAACTGCTCTATGTAAAAGAACATTAGTATTTGATAATCACTGTGTCTATAACATTGATATTTGGTAGTCATAATTACATGTGTACATGCAATTTTAATTTAAAATTTTACTGCAATTTTATTAGGTATATTAGAAAAATATAAACTAAAATAAGATTAAAAGAGTTGCTGAATGGCGGATTTTTTTCCACTATTAAGTGATTAATTCCCAAAAGAACTCTCCGAAGGTAAGAAAGAAGATGAAAGAAACCAACAAGAGGTTTGGGTAGTTATTTTTACTGACATATTTTGACTTAACGAGAGTATCTGGTAAGCACATTTACATTTCCTCTCACCCATCTCTCCTCTGCAAACATTCAATTTGTTTTTGTTAAATTATTTAGCTAATGTCAAGATTTTCTGATATTTACGTTCTGTTCTGAGATGCAATTGCTGGTTGATTACTCTTAATTCTGTGCTTAAGTGAATTTACGATTCATCTTCCATCTTTTTTCACCAGCATCTGTGCCTTCCTGGATTTTTTATTTTTAGTCATCTTGCTGCTTCATCATGGCCCTGCAAGTTTTTCGAGACGGGCTTATGGGTATGTATGCTCTGACTGCCTCTCTTGCCTTTCCACATGAAGAACAAACAAGATGAAGAGAAAATACTTGGGTCATACTTCCTTTCCTTTTGAATTGTGCAGATACTGCTTCACTGTCTTCTTGCATCTAATGCTACTGTGAAGGTGTAGGAGGCCAAGCAGGGAATTTTTGTTGTTTATTTGTTTGCCTTTTATGCTCAGAGGCCTTTGGCTCCTTTCTTTACCAATGAAGTTCAGCACCTAAGCAGGCTATGTCTTAGTGGGTCATACTTTAGTGGCACGTGGTATACCATTATGACTTGCAAATTAAAGCTTTTATTAAAGGAAACTAATTCCCCTTAATTATCTCTGAATATTTTTCTGTTTCATTTGTTTTGTTCTTCTCACAAATACCAATTACACTTATGTCTAATCTCCTCTCTCTGCCTTTCCATATCCATCATTGCCTCTAAAAACCAATTTTACATCTTACTCTTTTTCATATCATTTTATATGAGTTATTCCAGCTTGTATAGCATAGCTCTCTGTTTCCAGTCGTTTTAATTACTTTTTGTTGCTTGTAAAGTAACTTTTACGTCTGCTGTCTAAAGTTCTTCTTTTCACTTTTTTTTCCCTGACTATTCCAAGTTGTCTTTTCATCTCCTTCTGTTGACTCATAATCTCTTTCTGAACTCAAACCTCATTTTAAAGCCACTTTCCCCCCAGACATCATGACTATAATTTCCTTGGGAATATGGAGCCTATTTTTCAGAACTTTTCTCTGGGTAATACCTTTGTGATACTATGCTGTTCATGTGACTCTTGCTTCCTGTTCTTTTCCCCACACCTTAACTTCTTTCTTCCCCTTCAATTTTTTTCCCCCAGTTTTGATGCATAGTTTTTATGCCAGAGCTTTTTAAATGCAGCTGGCTGTTTGTGAATACCACGGGTTTGGGGAACGAGCTAGGGCATTTCCATAAGTTTGTTGTCTTCAACAGTCTGTCACCAAATTTTTATGTCCTTTGCCCATATATCTCTTCAGATTTTGGCATTGGAAGGGTCGGTGTGACTCAGGGAACAGCCTCTTAAGTAACTCGTTCACTGTGTAATCATCCAGCAATTGCTGCCCTTCTTCCTTCACACCACTCCATTTCTGCAGCCTTCCTTGGCTGGGAAGCCTAAACATGTGGCTTCTCCTGCAGCTCCATCTCCCCCACGGCTCTGCAGGGACAATCACGGTGTTTTCAGGGTCAGTGCATGGTCCCCCATCTAGTGTCTGTAATCAAAGAACCGTTGAGTAGGCCTTTCAGGACCATCACACTTACTCCTAGGGAAATCTATATCCTGCTCGTGCCTGAGGAAATCTTTGTCAGCCCTCAGCCTTCCCTCTCTCATTTTGGTCCAGATTTTACGGTCTTTGGCAGGTGTGTCTCAAAATTGATAGTCTGGGCTTGTGGCCATTTCATTGTTCATTAAAGACAGGATGTTCCCGCTCTTTCATTCTCTTTGTGGGTTTTTTGTTGGGTTTCACAGAGGGGAATGGAATTTTTTTAAATGCCTTTATTGTCCTCTTTAACAGAAAGCCCTAATTATTAATAGTTTTTCAGTACAGAGGGAAGCTTTTCGTAAGCTTTTGAACAAATAATTAAAAATTACCATTTAGCAACTTATGATGTATTTTTTTAACACGTCAAATCATCATCTAGGAGTTTTCCATATAATATTAAAACAGTAGTTACATAATTGCCAATCACCACTCATAAGCCATTTCTCATGATCAGTATTTGACTTTTTCTCCCCATTATGAATGGGAAGACCATCTGTAAACCCCTCTTCTGGATGGAGGTCTTACGTGACCTTGCATCTGCTAAGTTCAAGGTTAGCGTGCCATTAGAGAAGGTTCACAGCTGAGACAGCAGAGATGACAGGACCAGTGCCATTAATTATGACTCACAAAACAGCAACTTTATGCCAAAGCTTCTATGATTTCTTCCATAGAAATACGGTAGATTCCTCTGGAAGAGCTCATGGGAACAACATACCCTGAGTTCTTGTAACTTTGGAACTATTTGTCTGCGACCTTCAAACTTGAAGATCAGTTGGGCAGGACAGAAAATCCTTGGTTCACATTTCCTCTTTTAGTACATTAAAGATGTTGCTCCACTGTTTTCTACTATGAAGTGGTATTGTTGCAAAGTCTGATGCTAACCTGATTTTCTTTCCCTAGTAAGTGACTTGGTCCTTTTGCCTAGAAACACTAACACATTATTCTTTAATCTTTAACATCCAGTGTCTTTAGTAGAGTATGTCTTGATATTGACTATTCTGGGTCAATTTTCCCAGGTATATGGTGTGCCCTTTCAGTGTGGTGCTTGGAATCTTTTATTTATAGTTTTGTTCTGTTACATTGTTTCGGTTTTCTTTTCTCAGGACTCTAATCGGGTCTCATCCTTTAGACCAAACTCTAAAGCTGCATTTTCTGCAACACTTTCCTGGGACTCAGGCAGACTCAGATGTTTCCCCTCAATTTTCACTTATTCCTGTAGATGGGACAACTTTATTGGACTTTATATACAATTTTTTTCATCGGTCTGCCTCATTCAACTGTGAGCTCATTGAAGACTGTATTCTTGATTGTCCCAGATTCCTGGTACCTGGAGTAATCAATCATAGCAGTGCTCAGTAAATGACTGTGAAGATGCTGAGCTGTGGCAATAGGCATACTCAATTTAGAAGAAGCTTCTACAAGTCTATTTATTTCAGTCAACAAGTTAAGAGCGTTTCTATCCTAAGTACCTGTCTTATCAATAAGCTGAAACTGTCTTGTTGATAAGATTGTGTGTGTGTGTGTGTGTGTGTGTGAATATCCCTTTCATGCAGTTGTGTGCTAGTAAATGTTTCACAACAGGTTCATGGAAAAGAGGGCCCTGATTGTAACATTTGCCAATTTCTATGGTGTAAATATTCCCATCAGGGCTGATTTCAAGCTGTCGTCCAAATGTCATTGAATACAAGGTAGGAAGAGATCACAATTGGTTCTCGAAAGCTAGTATGAACTGGCTCCAACACACTACTGCCTTCCTGAGTCATAATTAATAAATCTATTGAAAACTGGAAAGCCATATTTGGAAATCCATGTGTCCTGGACATATCTTGAGCTGTACTTTGTAAAATGTCTCATGTATAGAGATCCTTCCCTTTTTACTTAGCATATGGACATATTTCAAGAATTGAAGAGTTGGCAGGTATAGGTAACTGAATACAGGAGGCAAAGTCAGAGATGATCAGAAGTGTTGAAAAGATGCTGGTGCACTGAGGACAGGAAGTAGGTGGGGGAGCTGGTTGGGAATGAAGAGGGTGTCCCTTTGCTTTCCCATAATGAGGATATATCCTACTTGGGGAGCTAAGGACAGGTACTGAAAAGAAAGTCAGAAACTGTTCCTGGAGACAGAGAGTCACCTACAGATGTCAGAGAAGAAGTCCCACCACAGAATCATCGATGGAGGAAAAATGCAGTGATAAAAATCAAAGGGTCAAATACTGAGCTTTTTGGAGATTTGGAAGAAGGCAAACCAATAGAAAAGATGCAGTCAGGTAAGTAGGAAAAATAAATAACACCAAGAAACACCCTGAAGGAGAATGATGAAAGTGGACAAAATGGCCAAATGCTCCATCAAAGTAGAGAGAACAAAGAATGAGGAGAGGCTACTGGATTTCAGTCAAAGGAATAGGGTCACAAAACAGTCCACAAGGGGTATGTGGATTGCAGAAATCCACCTTTAGGGAAGACTGCCCCATAGAAGTGTCAATGCTCCTTTTTTTTTTCTCCAAATTTATTTATTTATGTAATTTATTTATTTTTGGCTGCGTTGGGGCTTCGTTGCCGTGCGCGGGCTTTCTCTAGTTGCGGCAAGCGGGGGCTACCCTTCAAAGGTTGCAGTGCACGGGCTTCTCATTGCGGTGGCTTCTCCTTTTGTGGAGCACGGGCTCCAGGCGTGTGGGCTTCAGCAATTGTGGCACACAGGCTCGGTAGTTGTGGCTCGCAGGCCCTAGAGCACAGGCTCAGTAGTTGTGGTGCACGGGCTTAGCTGCCTTGCGGCATGTGGGATCTTCCTGGACCAGGGCTCGAACCTGTGTCCCCTGCATTGGCAGGCAGATTCTCAACCACTGCACCACCAGGGAAGCCAATGCTCCTTTTTGGTAACTAGAAAAGCAGTGTGAGAATTGAAGGTTCCTTTCTGCCTAAAACTGGGTTCAGATCTAAGGAAATCAAGGAAAAGGAATGAGCCAATGAATGAACAAAGCCCAAACATGCCGTGAATAGAGCTAGTGTCGGGGAGAGAGGAGTATTCCAGCTGCAGCCTGAGAGACCTGGCTCGGCGAAAAGCGGAAATTCTGGTGTGGCTTTTCAGTCTTTCTGGGTTCAGGGGTAGTGGCCAGTTCCAATGTGGAAGGGCCTCATCCAGAACCACAAGATGGACGGCTGCCCTGGAATGAGCCATCCCATGCCAGAGGGACGAGCCTGGCAAAAAGCTTTAGGGACGGTGGCAATTTGGCATCAGAGTCTCTGCCAAAACAAAGCAACTCAGAAATGAGAGAAAATTTCAGCCATCAAGAGAAAAGCTGAATTCCATAGGAAACACAAACTGCTGGGCGACACGTGGGCCTAACTGGACCCAAGTCTGAACGCTGGCTCTGCCTTCCTGTGCACGTGGGCACACCTGCTCCTCCTCCCAGATGCAGGTGTCCTGGAGATGTGGCCTTGGCTAGGAGCAGGAAGATGTCTTGACTGTGCTTGGGCTGACCTCTTGGAGTGTGCACAAGCTTGCTCTCGCCTTGGTGAATGGTTGCCTAGGAAACTGATCTGCCTCAGGTCCAGCCCAGCTCACGTGGCTAACCTCTTCTGTCTCCTCTTTCTTCCAGCAGAATCTCTTCCAGTGAATGATTTTCCTGTCCTCTGTTAGCTGGCCTGAGCTTTACTACAGCTCACTACTTCAACACCATTTTGCATTTCCCCTGTCTTTGCAAAGGCTCTTGAGGAAGAGTATTTACCTGCTCAGAGGTCTATAGGGCCCAAGGACCTGTCAGCAATCTCATGGCCACTGGCCTCAAGGACACTATAGGCCAGATGAGAAGACCATGTGGATGCTCAGGAAGTAGCTCCCCATTAAAACGCAATAAAAAAAACCCCGGGGTCATTATGAGTTAAAGCTGGGAAATGCTGTATGATTTTAGGGAGTGGAAGACTTCACAGAGGAGGGAAGCTTAGAGCTGGGCCCAGGATTTGAGGGTAACAACAAGAGCAAAGACACAAGGCAAGCCTGAGTATACGTGGTAAAGGGTGTTAATTTAGTGAAACATACCCAGCAACTACAAATTCTGTTATTCACAGAGGGAATGGACAGGAGAGGAAAGCAAGGATGTCAGCCCCAGCCTCTCCTCTAAAAGGCCAGTGAGAAGAGTTTGTTCAGGAGGTAGGATGGAACTGTGAAGGCCTCTTTTTTCTCAGAGGAAATAAGAAAAGAGATGAGGAGGGTGTGGTATTTTAGAGCACGGCAGGGGTTCTAGGTGCTCCCGGGCTGCATCCAGAAACAAGGTGCCCACCTCCTCCGCTCACGCCTTGTCTTTCCCTTTTCCTGCCTCTTCCTCTTGGGTTAGGGTAGCACTTGCTCAAAGAAGTTATTTCCCAGAGCCATCCCTACTTTGGACACATTGAAGGGCTAAGCAACCCTCCCAAGGATGAGGGGCAGGTAGGGAAATGCTTCTCAAATGGTAATGTGCCTGACAACACCTGGGGATCTTGTTCAAATGCAGATTCTGATTCCTTAGGTCAGGGTGGGACTTGAGATCCTCATCTCTTACAAGTTCCCAGCTTCTAAAAAGATGCCCATTTGGCTGGTCCCTGTGTCACACTGAGTGTAGTAAGGTGACCAAGCATTCACGATGCCAAGACTTCTCTCCACAAATGTGTGGCTATCCCCTCCCTGAAGTTCTGCCCCTAACCTTATGGAGACAGTAACCGGAAGCATTTAATGAGGGTTTGGGGAAACATTTAGGTAGACCCTCAGTGACCTGGATGAGGACCATGACTTGTGGCTTGTCAGTTAAGACAGTTTATACATACTAGCACTTAATTGAGCTAGACAGTTAAAACAGGAAAAATATAAAACTGTAGAACATGCAGATAAAAGTACTGTCAATCCAACCTATGCCAGAAGGATGCTCAGGGGGATGGGAAGGGTCCACTCTGTTAGGTGTTTCCATACCTAATATCTCATGTTATCCTCAGAACAACCATTGTGTTAAAAGAAAGGAAAATGGAGGCTCACACAGGTTAAGGATATGGAACGAGGTCACTTGCAGGCATTAAAGCTTGTAGGTTCCATCATGGGTCTGTTTGGCTCAAAAGCTCTTGTTCTTGCATGAGAGACATGAGTGTACACAGTTTATACTAAACTTGGGTCACACAAACTCAGGTTTGAATCCTAGCTCTACCCTTGGGAAGGCGACTTCAGTCTGAATGTACCTCTGTTTTCTCATCTACAGAAATGGATACATCTGCTCCCAGGGCCGTCGCAGGATGAGATGGGAGTAGTATCATACAATAGGTTGCAACCATACCATCACTGAATTTAGGACTCAGGGAAATTCATAAATGTCAGTTACTGCCCTTTCTTATTTCTTGAGATTATTTCTAAGGTTAGATTGCCCCTCTGCTCCCAGAAGATATACATTTGGGGCAGTGACTGGAGATTAGAGGACCCTCATTAGGGACCTCAACTACCTGCTTCAGAATCTTTGCTAAAACCTCAGTCTACAGACAGTAAGGATGCAGCAAGACTGGAAGAAAGAGCTGGAATAAGAATAAAAGGGGCCGGAATATGAGTCCCATCAGTTCAAGGAAAGCCCTGCAAGGTATTCTGGGAAACTGAAAGTTGATTTTTCCGACCTTTAGGAGGTGACTTGATGGACGCAGTGATGGGAATACTTTGAGGTGTTAGATGGTGTGGAGATGCGAGAGTGGTACAGAGGCCGGGAATCTGGTGGGCAGTGTAATATCAAAGAGAGGACCCTTGGAATAAGGTTAAAAGTCGTGGATTCTGCTCCTACCTTGCAGCTTATTTCAGCTATTTGGGTTTAATTTTCCCCACCTGAAAAATGAGGCATTGCTACTAGACTATATTAAGTCCTGCCAGCACTAAAATGATAGTTTGGAATTCTGCTTATTGCAATTAATGTGAACTTGAGAGGGTAAATGGTAAAATCAGCAATGGTATCAACGGAATGCAGAGGAAGTAAAGGTGTGGAAAATTTTGAGAAAGTTGAAATGTCAGGGTTTAATAAATAATTCTATATAAGGAGACCTAAGGCAGAGAAGAACCAAACCGATTTTGAGTTAATCCTGGGATACAATGACTTTGGTTCTTCCAAAAGAAAGAAGTAGCCGGATTTGGTTTAGGAGAAACGTGTTGAGTACAGTTTAAGTAATATTGAGTAAAAACTGAAAACGGATCATTATGTGTAGGTCTGGACCAGGGCACTTACACAACCCAGAGAGTGAGTAAGTGCCTCCTGAAATTTTCACCCTAGACATTCCACTCACCTCAAACTAGCCCCAGCTCTCATCTCAGGGAGGAAATATCGAAAGGGTGAAAAAAGGGAGGAGCAGAAAAGAAGGGACTGTAAAATTTGCAATGGCCCTTACCTTTGACCAGTCTCCCACAGTTAGATACGGAGGACAGTCTGTTCTGGCACAGGACTTATGAGAAGATGCCTTGGGTCCTTGACACAATTCATCTGAGAGACTCAGAAAGCTGCCATCCGTTAACAGCTGCTGACAAGTGACCCTGCGATTCTGAGTTCCCCCACCACAGGTCCTAGAACACTGAGAAGACAGAAGGAGGTGAGTCAACGGGCTTGGCCCTCTTCAACTTAGTGCAATGTAGGGCTCTTACAATCATCAGCCTGGCGGCCGTGGAGTCACCAGTCTGCCATACCTGCTGCCATTCTTCAATATGCCAGCTAGGAGGGCAATCAAACTGATTGCATGCTTGTAAGGCATGGGGCTTCTCATCTTGGCATTCCTCAGGAGGGGAGGGGGATTCCCCAGGGTGCAGGCAGTACACTTCTCGGGTCTGGATTCCAACACCACAGGTAGCTGAGCAGGGTCCCCAAGAGCCCGTGTGCCACCTGTACCAAAAAGCAAGTGGGCAACGTTAACTGTCCAATGGACTCTGTGCAACAACCAGAGCATGGACAAGTTCCTCTCTGGACTTCCAGACTCTACCCGCCACATCCAGATCCTGGAGTCACAGCATCAACATAGGCAATTAAAGTACAGAAATACAATGTTTCAAGGCAAGAAGTATCAGGAAAGGGTTTAAAGATTTTACCTGTTTGGGAAAGTCCAGAGTAAAAGAGAAGCAGATTTCTCTCCATCCTAACCTACCACCCTACAGCAATAATAAAATCTTAGTTTTGTTTTGAATAGAGCCCCAAGGCAAGGGTGATTTATATAGGTGCCAAAAGAATTTTAAATGCTTAAAAGCACACTTCAGGAAAATTTCAGGGCACCTGGATTCATTATTTGGAATGTCCCTAAGAAAATTCTTTTATGTTAGGATTACAACACATATATATATATATGTATACAAAATGTGATTCCTTTCCAATAAGATCTTGGAAAAATCAGGTTTTCTCATGAAACATCTATAAAAATTAAAACCCAGGGCAGCTGCTCATGATACATATTTCCAAGTTGCCTTCAAAAAAGATTCTCTCAATTCACACTCTCACCAAAAGCAAGTGAGACGGCCTGGTTTCTTACAGCCACACCAACACTGGACAATATCATTTTAAAAAGTCTCTGCCCATCTGATGGGTGAAAAATTGTATACAATGATTATTTTAATTTGTGGATATTTAATTCTTAGTAATCATGAATTTTTAACTAGTTACTGT
The DNA here is from genome assembly GCF_028564815.1 of Eubalaena glacialis. Classification (NCBI taxonomy): domain Eukaryota; kingdom Metazoa; phylum Chordata; class Mammalia; order Artiodactyla; family Balaenidae; genus Eubalaena; species Eubalaena glacialis. Next base: position 35,868,885 of record NC_083717.1, read on the forward strand.
AAAGATATATCATGAGGAAATAATTTTTAAATGCTTAAAATGTACATTAATAAAAAAATGCTTGCTCCAGGGTAGCTTGTAACAGCAAAAAATTAATTAATTAATTAATTAAATTTTACAAAGTGGAAGGAGGCCATCTAAAGATTTAATAATAAAGGGCAAAATAAATAATTGTCTATTCATAAAGCACCATGCTAGCAGCCATTAAAAGTAAAGTAGATATATACTTACTGACATGGAAATACATTCATGTATTTTTATTAGAAAATAGGTCATAAAATAGCCATGTTATTTTATGCACTATAAACGCATGCAGAAAAAGAATATGGATAATTACACATTGAAATGTTAACAGTGATGATCTCTAAGTGATAGGATTTTTATTTTCTTTATTCTTGCTAGTATCTTTCTCATGATTTTTCTTATAATAAACATTCATTATCAGAAAAAATAAGTTAGTTCTTTGAAAAATATTAGTGTTTATCTAAAGGTGATTTTTCAGTTTTTCTGATTTCTAACTTTCTATAATAAACATGTTTTACTTATGTGACTAAGAGAAAAAATGAAGAACAGTATTAAAGACAAATAGGGCAAAAAGAGTAAAATCTTAATTTACGAAGGCAAGAGTTCACAATGATGATATAACAAATACGGAGACTGAATAACAAGCACAAATATGTATGAAATATGAGATGTTAGATAAAAGAAAAATGGAAGGATATGTAATAAAAAAATTTTTAAGCTGTGAAATACTTCTCTAAGCTCCTGGCTTATCAAAAAGATGAATTTTAATAAGAACATAGAGAACTGAATAATACATTTGAAAATTTTGATGAAATACATGTTATTAGGCAACTACAAAAAGTTCTATTCAAGAAAGGGACTAGAGCTTGCTAATTGTGTGATTGAGTGCCTACAAGTTTCTAAGAAACAAGTGAATTCCTATGTTATTTAAAATGTTCCAAAGTAAAGAAGAGGATTAAATATTTTAATGCATATTATGAAGCTCGGTAAAACCTGAGCACAAAATCTGACAAATGTATATAAAGAAAATATTTTTTATGTATGGTTATATATTCTGAATTCTAAATAAAAGAGAAATATAAATCCTAAGTAAAATGGAAGCAAGTCAATCAAAGGATTAAAATAATACACAGTACACGCTATGGACTGAATGTTTGTATCCCTTCCCAAATTCATATGTTGAATCCCTAACCTCCAATGTGATAGTGTTTGGAAATTAGGCCTTTAGGTAGAAATTAGGGTTAGAAGAGGCCATAAGGGTGGGGCCTTCCTGATGGGACTAGTGCCCTTGTAAGAAGATAAACCAGAGAGCTTGCTCTCTCTCTCTCTTTCTGCCATAAAAGGACACAGTGAGAAGGCAGCTGTCAGCAAGCTGGGAAGAGAGCTCTCATCAAACACTGAACCCTGCTGGCACCTTGATCTTAAAAGTTCTAGCCTCCAGAACTGTGAGAAAATAAACTTTTGTTGTTTAAGCCACCTAGTCTATCACATTTCTGACCACAGTGGAACTATATTAGATAATCCCCTAAATATTTAGAAATTATGCAATAACCTTTTAAATTACTCATGGGTCAAAGAAGAAATCACAATGAAAATTAGACAGTATTTTTAAATGCATGTTAAAAAATATGAAATGTCAAAATCTGTGGGATGCAGCTAAAGCCATGATTAGAAGAAAATCAATGTCTTAAATGCATATATTAAAATGAAAGAAAGGCTGAAAACAATAATCTATTTCAAGAAGTTAAAAAAACAGTATATTAGACCAAAAAAAGTAAAGGAAACAAAAAAAGAGATGAGAACAGAAATGAGTAAACTAGATAACAAAAGTTGGCTGTTCAAAATACAAATAAAATTGATAAATTTATGGTGAACTATGAAGAACAAAAAAAGAGACAGCATAAATATAAGTAATTTAAGGGGAATCTCAAAGGCATTAAAAATAATAAAAGTATAATAGGTGTAAAATGAAAAACATTATGTCAAACAAATAAATTTAAATAAATTTAAAAATTGGATTTTTTTAACTTCAGAAATTAAAAAATTCAATTAACATGCAAAAAGTGAAATGAATATATAAACTAGCATTTATATTCCTTTAGCACTTACCCTTAAATTATAGCGTCTATCACTATAAATGTTGATAACAAAGTCTAGAGTTTCTTGGTGTCTCTATTCCTTTTCTTGATCAAGATGAAAGGGCTTCTTGAACTACTCTCATCTGTTACTGTTGTCTAGAATTCTGTTTCTCCTGACTTTTCCATACTTATTTTAATCATTCCTGTTTTGTCTTATTTTTCCATGGGTTTGGTTGAGTTCATTATATTTTTTATTCTGCTTTCTCCTCTGCTATCTTTTATCCTTAGAGTTACCCTTGGAAATTTAAAGGGCCTATTTAACATCTCTAGAGTTGATCAAAATTATTTCCATCTTCACAAATAGTACAAGGGGCTTAAAGCACTTTAACTCCACAATCAACCTTTGACCCAGTTTTACTAGGCTTTGCTGTCCAATATCTATTTCAAATCCACATTCAGATATTATTATTGACTTGCACAGTCAGTGATTCTTTTTTAGATAGCTGTCTTTACAATGTACTTTGTTCAGTATTCATTCTTATATCTCAGACCGTCCCTCTGGGATCAGTTTTCTGCTTAATAAACACATTCTTTTAAAATTATCTTTAGTGAAAGTTTGCTGATAGTAAAGTCTCCTGGTTTTGCTCACCTAGAATTTCTAACATAATAGTAGTTAACATTTATCGATCACTTACCATGGGCCAAGCTCTTTTTAGAGTACTTTACATGTATTAACACACTTAATCCTCACATCACCTGTAAGGCCACGGTTTGCTGACCCCATTACAATCTGAAAATACCCTTGTTTCATCTTTGATATATTGTTCACTAAGTATGCGATTCCAGGCTGACAGTTATTTCCTCTGAGCCATCTGAAGATAATATTCCATTATTACTAATGAGAAGAATACTGTCAGTTTTTGCTGCTCTTCTTATACATCTCTTTTCTCTGATTGCTTTTGAGATATTTTCTTTGTCTTCGGAGTTCCAAGGCTTCCCAAGCATGTGTCTAGGTGTGTATTTCTTTTTTATTTTTCCTGCTTGGGATTTGTTGTAACTCCAGATTCTCAGGATTCATATTTTTCATTAACTCCAAAATATTCTCAGCCATTATCTCTTTGAATATTACCTGCTATCTTTTTGTAGCTTCATTTAGATATATACCTTCTCAATATTTCCTCTGTATTTCTTACCTCTAATGCATATTTTACATATCTCGTTTGCTCTCTGTGCTTTTTTTCCAGGTAATTTCTTCAGATCTCTCTTCTACTTCACCTGTTTGCCCCATTCCATAACTTTTAAATGTCAGTGATTTTATATTTAACCTAGATATTCTATTAGGTTGAACCATATGAAATTGCCAATATTTGACCATTTTTGACCAATGAAATTTAAGTTTTATATGGTTCAACCTAATATTTGGTTCTTTAAAAAATCTGTCCAAGTATTTTTGATAGGTTGTTCCTAGCTTAGGCTTTCATTTCCAGTTTTATACCTTTAAGTATTTTAAACAAACTTATTTTATTTTATGTATCTGATAATTCCAATTATCTGATGCTCTGTGTATCTGATTCCCCACTGATTCTCCCACGTTGTTTATTCCTGAGTTTTTTGATTTTTGATTATGAGGTCATTCCCATTAGGTCTTTGTGGGAATTTTAAATTCTAGGTGGAAGTTACATCATTCCTCTACACAGAATTTGCATTACGTCTGTCAAAACCAATGTGAATTAATTTTTCAGATCACATAGTCAGATGGATATAACCCCCCCTCCTGCATAAAGGGCTGTTGGTAGCTGTCCCCAGGGAGGTACTAACTTTTATACTGGGTTACCACTCTAGATTCATGCCTCAGCTTCGTTTTGGCTACTGAGGATTTCCCCTACTTTCTTACAAGCTTAGTTCTACATTTCAAGTTATTTTTACATATTTTACCTGGCATTTTAGGAGCTTTAACAAAAGGGCATTCAGGATATCTAGTCCATCACAAGGCTAAAAATGGACATCCACATTCATATACTTGAAAGTTTAGCAAGTTTAGCTCTAGGATGATCATGACTTTCCCTGAGTTCTCTGAAGATGTTATTCCTTTGTTTTCTGGAAACTCCACTTGTTAATAAGTTCTTGGGGTTAATATGTCTTTCATGTCTTATAGCTTTTAAGAATTTCTTGTCATCCTTGATTTTCTGCAGTCTCACTATGCCCTATCAAAGTGGGGATTTGTTTCCAATTATGTCTCTTGATACTAGAAGTATTTTTTCCTGAGTTTTAGTAAACAGTTTAATATCTTGCTTCTCTGCCATTATTTCCCTATTTCTGCACTTTCTTCTCTTTTCCCCAAATCATCAACCTTCTGTGGTTTGATTCATTTGATATCCTCAGCACTATCTTCAAGTCACCAACTCTTTCAATTGTCTATAGCTTATTCTTTTATTTCATTGACTTTTTTTCATTTCTAGGTTTTCTAATGCTTTCTTTATAATACACATCTATTCTTACCACATTCCTGCCTATTTCTATTTCAAAATTTCTAGTTCTTTACATGGATATTATTTATTAGTTATTTCTCCAAAGATCCCAATAATACTTAGTTTAAAGTATTTTTCAGATTGTTCTTATATTTTAATTTCTTCTGGAGTGAATTCATCTTTCAACTATTGAATCTGTGGACTATCTTCATAAGTATTAGATTTTTTTACATGCTTTGGAACTTCATTTTGCAGCCTCAACTGGAAGAGGGTATTCTCTCCCTCCACCTCCTTCAATCCTTTTCTCTGTCTCTTAACCCTTCCTGTCTCAGTTTTGTTTGCCTCCATCTAGCCCTCCAGGGTCTCCAGTCTAGAACGAGGTCTTATATGGACAACGTGGCACAGAAGCACTATAAGGTCACTGACGATCCAACCACCGAGCCAACAGGTAATCTGGTGGGGTATCTGGTCCCAGGGCTCTATCTGTGTCTGTCCTTCCTCTCCACAAGTGAGCAGCCTCAGATAAACAATGGCTTCAGGTTGTGATTAGCAGCAGCTTTTGTTCTTTTTTTCACAAAGAAGCAAAGAACATGGGTCCTCTCCCACGAATTAAAAGGAAGATGTTAAGTCCCTGCTATCCATAGGATTGGATATAATTGGAAGTATATAAGTTAACCTATTAATTAGCCTATTAATATCTAAATTTCCAGGAGCTTTAGAGGTGAGGGAAATCACCAATAGTAGATATATAGGTCATACTTTGATGACAATCAGACTACATGGCTAAATAATTAGAAGGCTTTTGTTGCACTATTAAAACAACTCAGCTTAACTATGTAATTTATTTGAAGTGACTTCAGGATGATCAGTCTTTCAAGAAAGTATGTAACTAGAAGAATCAATTAGTGCCATAAGGAACCAGAAGTGGAACCATTTTTATTCAAGAAATGGATAACAATTTACTAACAGACAATGAACTAAACACAGAATTTTTTTTTTAATTCAAGAACTGGGTAACAAGTCGGTACAGAAACACATTACTCTTGCCTCCTGTTTCCCTACTTCCCTGTGTTGAATCCTGTCATAGAAGAAGGCTCTTCTCGGACTAGTGGGACCATTAAGTAACCCCACATGTTTCTATGAACCGCTGGCTCTCTCTTGGAAAAAGCAAACTCCATAAATAGCAGACACTCAGCAGTTATAGGATAGACCAAGGGGAGTAACCCCATAAAAGCAAATAAACATACAACACCCCACCTTGGAGAGTTCAGGCTAATACATCAAATACATTTGCCTTTGGGTAAATAAAGATCTACTGACTGTCCAATCCAATCTCACTGGTAAGTTTCACCCTGGGGTAATATTTTACTGCTATTGCCCTTGGAGTCAGTAAATATTTGTATGGAAATATTGTGCAACACCCTGTTCCTGTTATTCCTACACCACTGGTTTCTAGAACCTAAAACATTTTTGTAAAATTACCTTTATTTTGGCATCAACCCTTTGTCTCTGCTGGTTTTTTTCCAATATGACTCTCAACCTTCAAAAAGTTTATTAAATTTGCAACTTCAAAATGAGGAATAGTATTTCTCTTCACATAAAAGCAGACCCTTAATTTTGCAAAGTGGCCAAGATATATTGTGTGTTGCCTTAGTCCTAGCTTGAAAGCTCTGTGAGCAAGATGCTGCTGAAGAAGATAATGTGCAGGATCTCTCTCTGAGGCTGAGGGAAGGAAGGGATCCTGCACATGGGCTGGTGCGTGAATAAACCAGCATGCTTCCATCGGCAGCCTTAAGGAACAGTTTATAGACTTGTTGTCAAATCTTGCCCTGATTGGTAAGCCAAGGAAGGACAGCACTGCAAAACAAACTCAACCCTGCCTTGGCCTCCTGGGCAGGTCAAGCAAAGGCTGTTATTCTTAGAACTAAAACAAACCCTGAGCATTTCAAACAACTCATGAGTAGGTATGAGGATAATTGCGAAAACACTAGGCAGAGTCCTAGAGATGTGAGTGAAAAATGCAACCTGAAAGCGTGAGTCAACAATGAAAGACTAGAGCTGAAACGGACCTTGGTGATCATAAAGTCTGACACCTTTCGTCAACATTCAGATTAAGAAACTAGGCCCAGAGAGCTAAGGAACATGTCTGAAATGCCTTGATGGAGGTAGAACTAGGGCTCTATCCCATTCCCCTGACCCATTCCCACTTCTCTCTGGACTATTAAGACTTACCCCGATCAAGTGTCTAAGGTTAGGGTCCCATTTCACATTGTTGGGCTTCATTATACCAGTGAGAAGTGAGCCACTGCTTACTTTTATGGGAGAGTATTAGCTTATTTCCTGGAGGAGGGCTCCAGGCAGAGGGCACGGTATGTGCAAAGGCCCAGAAGGCATGCATGAGCATGAACATGGGTCATAGTGAATAATTTAGTGTGGCTGCTGGGCAAGTTCCTCAGCTTGAGTGCCTGTGTGTGTGTGTGTGTGTGTGTGTGTGTGTGTGTATAGCGTGTGATGAGGTGAGAGTGGTCATGACAGGAAATGTGGTTCAAGAACCTAAAACCAGGGTAACAAAGACTTTATTTGCTGTTATGGGTTGAACTCTTTTCTTCAAAAAGATGTTGAAGTCCTAACTGCTAGTGCCTAGAAATGTGACTTTATTTGGAAATAGGGTCTTTACAGATGATCAAGTTAGGATGAGGTCGTTAGATATTGGGCCCTGATCCAATATGAGTAGTGACCTTATAAAAGGGAAATTTCGATGCAGAGACATACAGAAGGAAGAGGATATGAAAACACATGAGGAATGCCACCCACAAGCTGAGGAATGCTCAAGCTACCAGAAGTTAGGAGACAGGCAGAGAACAGGTTTTCCCTCACAGCCCTCTGAAGGAACCAACCCTGCCAAAACACCTTGTTTATGGACTTCTGGTCTCCAGATTGGTGAGACAATAAACTTCTATTTTTTAAGCCACTCAGTTTGTGGTACTTTGTTATGGCAGCCCAAGGAAACAAATACCTATGCCAAAGTAGAGAATGTGGATTTTCCACAGGTAAAGGGAAGTCATTGAAGGGTTTTTTGTGGAAGCTCACACGGTCATTCTACAATTTAGAAGGATCTTTCATAATCACATGTGTGCATATGGATCAGGGAAACACTAGAAGCAGGAGTTTATTTAGGAACTAAGAAACCGTTCAGTCAAAACATCTGAATCAAGGCAGTTAGGAATGGATAGGACCTGGGAATTAACATACTAAGACAAATATCATATGATATCACTTATATGTGGAATCTAAAATATGGCACAAATCAACATATCTATGAAACAAAAACAGACTCACAGACATAGAGAACAGACTTGTGGTTACCGAGAGGGAGGGGTTTGGGGAGGGAAGTATTGGGAGCTTGGGATTAGCAGATGCAAACTATTATATATAGGATGGATAAACAACAAGGTCCTACTGTATAGCGCAGGGGACTATATTCAATATCCTGTGATAAACCATAATGAAAAAAATATGAAAAAGAATATATATGTATGTATAACTGAGTCACTTTGCTGTACAGAAGAAATTAACACAACATTGTAAATTAACTATACTTCAATGAAATGTAAAAACAAAACAAAAACACCTCTGCAAAACCCTGAAGCACAGAGGGGCACGATTTGGGAAGCAGTATTTTTGAAGGATGCTCTGAGCATTTCTGGAACAGACAGCAGAGATGCAATGATATTCATGGCTACAAATCTAAAAGCAGAGTCAACATCTTGATGAAGAATATTTGCGGCACTATATAAACAGTAAAAAGGAAATGACAAGCTAAGGAAAAACTATTGCAGATTCACATGGAAGCAGGCTTTAAATGGGGCATACTCAAGTGGAATTGTGGCCAGTTGGGTACCTCGTTTAAGGACATTTATTAAAAATTTGTAATTGATCTCATCATCTCTATCACTGTTCTCCCCATTTCAGGGTTTGAGCAGTCTTTCAAAAATGTGACTTTATCATTTCATTGTTTAAAGCCGCCAATGGCTCCCCACTGATTCTCTGGATCACGTCTAAATGCCTACCATGGCCCTGCCATGTCTGATCTCATCTCAGGATACACTGACTTCCTTTCTGTCCAGTTTCCTGAACACACCAACTTCTTCCTTTCCTCGGTGTCTTTGCACATGCTGTTCCTTCTGCGTAGAACACACCTTCCTCTACACTTCCCCTGGCCAACTTCCACTCCGCTTTCACTTCTCAACTCACATAGAACTTCCTTAGAAAGGCTCCTCTGACCACCTGCACCTAACCCTCAGCCCCCACCAATCTATATTAGGTCCTCACGTTACTCTTGTTCCTGAGACCTTTTCTGTTTCTTTATAGCATTTATTATAATTTAAGTAATATACTTATTTATGTTTCTGTTTGTTTAACTCTTCCTTCTACCCCATTCCAAGACTCAAGTTTAAGGAACCAGTTTACAATATCACATAGAGCATGATTCCAATTTCGTGGGAAAATATGTTGAGATATTAAACTATGTTTTTCACTTCCTGTATTTCCCCTTGTCTCTTACCCCAGTTCAGATGGGTAGTCTCCATCTTACAGGGCCTCAGAGGAGGGATGGAGCAGGGGAGGAAAACAGAAACTCCGGCTTTTCCAAAAATATCTGAATCATTGGTTCCAATATTAGAATAAGAAAAAACTGAGAAACCTAAGATAAGTAATTTGGATTACTAAGGTGTTCAATACTTAACATGAGTGCTATTTCCCTAAAGATGAAAGGGAGCAGGCTTCAAGATGGCGGAAGAGTAAGACGTGGAGATCACCTTCCTCCCCACAAATACATCAGAAATACATCTACATGTGGAACAGCTCCTACAGAACACCTACAGAACGCTGGCAGAAGACCTCAGACCTCCCAAAAGGCAAGAAACTCCCCACGTTCCTGGGTAGGGCAAAAGAAAAAAGGAAAAACAGAGACAAAAGAATAGGGACGGGACCTGCACCAGTGGGAGGGAGCTGTGAAGGAGGAAAGGTTTCCACACACTAGGAAGCCCCTTCGCGGGCGGAAACCGCGGGTGGCGGAGGGGGGAAGCTTCGGAGCCACGGAGGAGAGCGCAGGCACAGGGGTGCGAAGGGCAAAGTGGAGAGATTCCTGCACAGAGGATCGGTGCTGACCGGCACTCACCAGCGCGAGAGGCTTGTCTGCTCACCCGCCGGGGCGGGTGGGGGCTGGGAGCTGAGGCTCGGGCTTCGGTCAGATCCCAGGGAGAGGACTGGGGTTGGCGGCGTGAACACAGCCTGAAGGGGCTAGTGCGCCACGGCTAGACGGGAGGGAGTCTGGGGAAAGGTCTGGAGCTGCCGAAGAGGCAAGAGACTTTTTCTTACCTTTTTGTTTCCTGGTGCGCGAGGAGAGGGGATTAAGAGCGCCACTTAAAGGAGCTCCAGAGACGGGCGCAAACCGTGGCTATCAGCGCGGACCCCAGAGACGGGCCTGAGACGCTAAGGCTGCTGCTGCCGCCACCAAGAAGCCTGTGAGCAAGCACAGCTCACTCTCCACACCGCCCCTCCCGGGAGCCTGTGCAGCCCGCCACTGCCAGGGTCCTGTGATCCAGGAACAACTTCCCCGGGAGAACACACGGCGCACCTCAAGCTAGTGCAACGTCACATGGGGCTCTGCCGCCACAGGCTCACCCCACACTCCGTACCTCTCCCTCCCCCCGGCCGGAGTGAGCCAGAGCCCCCGAATCAGCTGCTCCTTTAACCCCGTGCTGTCTGGGCCAAGAACAGACGCCCTCAGGCAACCTACACGCAGAGGCGGGTCCAAATCCAAAGCTGAACCCTGGGAGCTGTGCGAACAAAGAAGAGAAAAGAGAAATCTCTCCCAGCAGCCTCAGGAGCAGCAGATTAGATTTCCACAATCAACTTGATGTACCCTGCATCTGTGGAATACCTGAATAGACAACGAATCATCCCAAATTGAGGAGGTGGACTTTGGGAGCAACGATATATATTTTTTTCCCCCTTTTTCTCTTTTTGTGAGTGTGTATGTGTATGCTTCTGTGTGTGATTTTGTCTGTATAGCTTTGCTTTTACCATTTGTCCCAGGGTTCTGTCTGTCTGGTTTTTTTTTGTTTGTTTGTTTGTTTGTTTTTTCTTTTGGTATAGTTTTTAGTGCTTGTTATCATTGGTGGATTTGTTTTTTGGTACGGTTGCTCTCTTCTTTCTTTCTTTCTTTTTTTTAAATTACTTTTTAAATTTTTTAAAAATAATTATTTTTTATTTTAATAACTTTATTTTATTTTATTTCATTTTATTTTTATCTTTTTCTTTCTTTCTGTCTTTCTTTCTTTCTCCCTTTTATTCTGAGCCGTGTGGATGACAGGCTCTTGGTGCTCCAGCCAGGCTTCAGGGCTGTGCCTCTGAGGTGGCAGAGCCAAGTTCAGGACATTGGTCCACCAGAGACCACCCAGCTCCACATAATATCAAACAACGAAAATCTCCCAGAGATCTCCATGTCAACACCAAGACCCAGCTCCACTCAACAACAAGCAAGCTACAGTGCTGGACACCCTATGCGAAACAACTGGCAAGACAGGAACACAATGCCACCCATTAGCAGAAAGGCTGCCTAAAATCATAATAAGGTCACAGACACCCCAAAACACACCAGCAGACGTGGACCTTCCCACCAGAAAGACAAGATCCAGCCTCATCCAGCAGAACACAGGCATTAGTCCCCTCCACCAGGAAGCCTACACAACCCACGGAACCAACCTTAGCCACTGGCGGCAGACACCAAAAACAATGGGAACTACGAACCTGCAGTCTGCGAAAAGGAGACACCAAACACAGTAAGTTAAGCAAAATGAGAAGACAGAGAAACATACAGCAGATGAAGGAGCAAGGTAAAAACCCATCAGACCTAAAAAATGAAGAGGAAATAGGCAGTCCACCTGAAAAAGAATTCAGAATAATGATAGTAAACGTGATCCAAAATCTTAGAAATAGAATGGAGAAAATACAAGAAACGTTTAACAAGGACCTAGAAGAACTAAAGAGCAAACAAACAATGATGAACAACAAAGTAAATGAAATTAAAAATTCTCTAGAAGGGATCAATAGCAGAATAACTGAGGCAGAAGAATGGATAAGTGACCTGGAGGATAAAATAGTGGAAATCACTACTGCAGAGCAGAATAAAGAAAAAAGAATGAAAAGAATTGAGGACAGTCTCAGAGACCTCTGAGACAACATTAAATGCACCAACATTCGAATTATAAGGGTCCCAGAAGAAGAAGAGAAAAAGAAAGGGCCTGAGAAAATATTTGAAGAGATTCTAGTTGAAAACTTCCCTAATATGGGAAAGGAAATAGTTAATCAAGTCCAGGAAGCACAGAGAGTCCCATACAGGATAAATCCAAGGAGAAACACGCCAAGACACATATTAATCAAACTATCAAAAATTAACTACAAAGAAAAACTATTAAAAGCAGCAAGGGAAAAATAGCAAATAATATACAACAGAATCCCCATAAGGTTAACAGCTAATCTTTCAGCAGAAACTCTGAAAGCCAGAAGGGAGTGGCAGGACAGATTTAAAGTGATGAAAGGGAAAAACCTACAACCAAGATTACTCTACCCAGCGAGGATCTCATTCAGAGAAATTAAAACCTTTACAGACAAGCAAAAGCTAAGAGAATTCACCACCACCAAGCCAGCTTTACAACAAATGCTAAAGGAACTTCTCTAGGCAGGAAACACAAGAGAAGGAAAAGACCTACAATAACAAACCCAAAACAATTAAGAAAATGGTAATAGGAACATACATATCGATAATTACCTTAAATGTAAATGGATTAAATGCTCCCACCAAAAGACATAGACTGGCTGAATGGATACAAAAACAAGACCTGTATATATGCTATCTACAAGATACCCACTTCAGACCTAGGGACACATACAGACTGAAGGTGAGGGGATGGAAAAAGATATTCCATGCAAATGGAAATCAAAAGAAAACTGGAGTAGCAATTCTCATATCAGACAAAATAGACTTTAAAATAAAGACTATTACAAGAGACAGAGAAGGACACTACATAATGATCAAGGGATCAATCCAAGAAGAAGATATAACAATTGTAAATTTTTATGCACCCAACACAGGAGCACCTCAATACATAAGGGAAACACTAACAGCCATAAATGGGGAAATCGACAGTAACACAATCATAGTAGGGGACTTTAACACCCCACTTTCACCAATGGACAGATCCGCCAAAATGAAAATAAATAAGGAAACACAAGCTTTAAATGATACATTAAACAAGATGGACTTAATTGATAATTATAGGACATTCCATCCAAAAAGAACAGAATACACTTTCTTCTCAAATGCTCATGGAATATTCTCCAGGATAGATCATATCTTGGGTCACAAATCAAGCCTTGGTAAATTTATGAAAATTAAAATCGTATCAAGTATCTTTTCTGACCACAACGCTATGAGACTAGATATCAATTACAGTAAAAAATCTGTAAAAAATACAAACACATGGAGGCTAAAAATTACACTACTTAATAACCAAGAGATCACTGAAGAAATCAAAGAGGAAATCAAAAAATACCTAGAAACAAATGACAATGAAAACACGATGACCCAAAACCTATGGGATGCAGCAAAAGCAGTTCTAAGAGGGAATTTTATAGCAATACAATCCTACCTTAAGAAACAAGAAACATCTCAAACAAACAAACTAACCTTACACCTAAAGCAATTAGAGAAAGAAGAACAAAAAAACCTCAAAGTAGCAGAAGGAAAGAAATCATAAAGATCAGATCAGAAATAAATGAAAAAGAAATGAAGGAAACGATAGCAAAGATCAATAAAACTAAAAGCTGATTCTTTGAGAAGATAAACAAAACTGATAAAACCATTAGCCAGACTCATCAAGAAAAAAAGGGAGAAGACTCAAATCAACAGAATTAGAAATGAAAAAGGAGAAGTAACAACTGACACTGCAGAAATACAAAGGATCATGAGATATTGCTACAAGCAACTATATGCCAATGAAATGGACAACCTGGAAGAAATGGGCAAATTCTTAGAAATGCACAACCTTCCGAGACTGAACCAGGAAGAAATAGAAAATATGAACAGACCAAACACGAGCACTGAAATTGAAACTGTGATTAAAAATCTTCCAACAGACAAAAGCCCAGGACCAGATGGCTTCACAGGCAAATTCTATCAAACATTTAGAGAAGAGCTAACACTATCCTTCTCAACCTCTTCCAAAATATAGCAGAGGGAAGAACACTCCCAAACTCATTCTACGAGGCTACCATCACCCTGATACCAAAACCAGACAAAGATGTCACAAAGAAAGAAAACTACAGGCCAATATCACTGATGAACATAGATGCAAAAATCCTCAATAAAATACTAGCAAACAGAAACCAACAGCATATTAAAAGGATCATACACCAGGATCAAGTGGGGTGTATCCCAGGAATGCAAGGATTTTTCAATATACACAAATCAATCAATGTGATACACCATATTAACAAATTGAAGGAGAAAAACCATATGATCATCTCAATAGATGCAGAGAAAGCTTTTGACAAAATTCAACACCCATTTATGATAAAAACCCTCCAGAAAGTAGGCATTGAGGGAACTTACCTCAACAGAATAAAGGCCATATATGACAAACCCACAGCCGACATCATCCTCAATGCTGAAAACTGAAATCATTTCCACAAAGATCAGGAACAAGACAAGGTTGCCCACTCTCACCACTATTATTCAACATAGTTTTGGAAGTTTTAGCCACAGCAATCAGAGAAGAAAAAGAAATAAAAAGAATCCAAATCGGAAAAGAAGAAGTAAAGCTGTCACTGTTTGCAAATGACATGATACTATACATAGAGAATCCTAAATAAGCTACCAGAAAACTACTAGAGCTAATCAATGAATTTGGTAAAGTAGCAGGATACAAAATTAATGCACAGAAATCTTCTGCATTCCTATACACTAATGATGAAAAATCTGAAAGTGAAATTAAGAAAACTCTCCCATTTACCATTGCAACAAAAAGAATAAAATACCTAGGAATAAACCTACCTAAGGATACAAAAGACCTGTATGCAGAAAATTATAAGACACTGATGAAAGAAATTAAAGATGATACAAATAGATGGAGAGATATACCATGTTTTTGGATTGGAAGAATCAACATTGTGAAAATGACTCTACTACCCAAAGCAATCTACAGATTCAATGCATCCTTATCAAACTACCACCGGCATTTTTCACAGAACTAGAACAAAAAATTTCACAATTTGTATGAAAAAACAAAAGACCCCGAATAGCCAAAGCAATCTTTTTTTTTAAAAGTTTTAAATTAATTATTTATTTATTTTTGGCTGTGTTGGGTCTTCGTTTCTGTGCAAGGGCTTCCTCTAGCTGCGCAAGCAGGGGCCACTCTTCATCGTGGTGTGCGGGCCTTTCACTATCGCGGCCTCTCTTGTTGCAGAGCACAGGCTCCAGACGCGCAGGCTCAGTAGTTGTGGCTCACGGGCCTAGTTGCTCCGCGGCATGTGGGATCTGCCCAGACCAGGGCTCGAACCCGTGTCCCCTGCACTGGCAGGCGGATTCTCAACCACTGCGCCACCAAGGAAGCCCCAGACAAAGCAATCTTGAGAAAGAAAAACGGAGCTAAAGGAATCAGGCTCCCTGACTTCAGACTATACTACAAAGCTACAGTAATCAAGACAGTATGGCAGTGGCACAAAAACAGAAATATAGACTAATGGAACAGGATAGAAAGCCCAGAAATAAACCCACACACATATGGTCACCTTATCTTTGATAAAGGAGGCAAGAATATACAATGGAGAAAAGACAGCCTCTTCAATAAGTGGTGCTGGGAAAACTGGACAGCTACATGTAAAAGAATGAAATTTGAACACTCCCTAACACCATACACAAAAATAAACTCAAAATGGATTAAAGACCTAAATGTAAGGCCAGACACTATCAAACTCTTAGAGGAAAACATAGGCAGAACACTCTATGACATAAATCACAGCAAGATCCTTTTTGACCCACCTCCTACAGAAATGGAAATAAAAACTAAAATAAACAAATGGGGGCTTCCCTGGTGGTGCAGTGGTTGAGAATCCGCCTGCCAATGCAGGGGACACGGGTTCGAGCCCTGGTCTGGGAAGATCCCACATGCCGCGGAGCAACTGGGCCCGTGAGCCACAACTACTGAGCCTGCGCGTCTGGAGCCTGTGCTCCGCAACAAGAGAGGCCGCGATAATGAGAGGCCCGCGCACCGCGATGAAGAGTGGCCCCCGCTTGCCGCAACTGGAGAAAGCCCTCGCACAGAAACGAAGCCCCAACACAGCCAAAACTAAATATAAATAAATAAATAAATTTATTAAAAAATAAAAAAATAAACAAATGGGACCTAACGAAACTTAAACGTTTTTGCACAGCAAAGGAAACCATAAACAAGACGAGACGACAACCCTCAGAATGGGAGAAAATATTTGCAAGTGAAGCAACTGACAAAGGATTAATCTCCAAAATTCACAAGCAGCTCATGCAGCTCAATATGAAAAAGACAAACAACCCAATCCAAAAATGGGCAGAAGAGCTAAACAGATATTTCTCCAAAGAAGATATACAGATTGCCAACAAACACATGAAAGAATGCTCAACATCATTAATCATTAGACAAATGCAAATCAAAACTACAATGAGGTATCATCGCACACCGGTCAGAATGGCCATCATCAAAAAATCTACAAACAGTAAATGCTGGAGAGGGTGTGGAGAAAAGGGAACCCTCTTGCACTGTTGGTGAGAATGTAAATTGATACAGCCACTATGGAGAACAGTATGGAGGTTCCTTAAAAAACTAGAAATAGAACTACCATACCACCCAGCAATCCCACTACTGGGCATATACCCTGAGAAAACCATAATTCAAAAAGAGTCATGTACCACAATGTTCATTGCAGCTCTATTTACAATAGCCAGGACACGGAAGCAACCTAAGTGTCCATCGACAGATGAATGGATAAAGAAGATGTGGCACATATATACAATGGAATATGACTCAGCCATAAAAAGAAACGAAATTGAGTAATTTGTAGTGAGGTGGATGGACCTAGAGTCTGTCATACAGAGTGAAGTAAGTCAGAAAGAGAAAAACAAATACCGTATGCTACCACATATATATGGAATCTAAAAAAAAAAAAAAAAAGGTCACGAAGAACCTAGTGGCAAGATGGGAATAAAGACACAGACCTACTAGAGAATGGGCTTGAGGACACGGGGAGGGGGAAGGGTAAGCTGGGACAAAGTGAGAGAGTGGCATGGACATATATACACTACCAAATGTAAAATAGATAGCTAGTGGGAAGCAGCCGCATAGCACAGGGAGATCAGCTCGGTGCTTTGTGACCACCTAGAGGGGTGGGATAGGGAGGGTGGGAGGGAGGGAGACGCAAGAGGGAAGTAATATGGAGATATATTTATAACTGATTCACTTTGTTATAAAGCAGAAACTAACACACCATTGTAAAGCAATTATACTCCAATAAAGGTGTTAAAAAAAAAAAAAGATGAAAGGGATGTTCCAAATGGATATAGCCTCAGCACCACCTCCCATATGCTTGATGTTCTTGGAAAGCTCCTGACAGACTAGACAAAGTGGGCATCCTGACGCCCAGTTAGATCCTAATAGTCATACTGTATTGTCTCTTCTGCAATTTTCTGCTAGTGTTCTGGTACGGATGACTCTGGAATTCAGTAAACCTGGAGGTGGAAATGGGATGTCCAGGAAAGAAGATTTCCCTATGCTGTTTCTGGGCCTTGCTCACCAAAGTAAGTCTGTACGTCTTTACTGCCTCCTCTCAGCTGAGCACAGCAAGATGGCTCTAACACAAGTCGAGAAGTTCCCCGTATTTCCTTAGCCGACAACTTAAGTCAGAAATATGGCAATGGACCCCATCTTTATCCATTCTTCTGTTGATGGACATTTAGGTTGCTTCCATGTCCTAATGAGAACCTACTGTATAGCACAGGGAACTCTACTCAATGCTCTGTGGTGATCTAAATGGGAAGGAAAAAGGAGGGGATATATATGTATATGTATAGCTGATTCACTTTGCTGTACAGCAGAAACTAACACAACACTGTAAAGCAACTATATTCCAATAAAAATTAAAAAAAAAAAAGAAACACGGCTATATAAAACCCTGTGCCTGGCTCACTGCAGGTGTGGTCTCCCCAGGGATGAAGCACGCATTGAGCTGGCCTCTTCCCAAGACTCTGCAGGTTAGAGACCAAGACCCACAAGGAAAGGGCCCATCTGTGGGATACATAAGACTGGATCTCCAGGATGCCCTGACTTATTTGATCCTCACCCTCACCACTTTCAGACCACGAAGGCAGGAGTTTCTGCCTCATAGCCAACACATCTCATGGAATCAAAATCAGAAAGATCAAGAGAATTCCAGAAGCACAACTTATTTCCTGAATAAACATAAAAACCTATCCTTACTCCCGTATGGCATGGGACACAATAAACTTCCTCAATTACTTAGGGTCCTAGACATAACTAAACTCACCTTTAGTGAATACAGGTTCCTCATTAGATGGGTGATATAATTACTAAGAGGCAGGAAAAAGAATCTGGCAACAAGAGAGAGGAGGTGATTGGGAATGGGCTTTAAATGTTTGGTTTTAAATTTATCACAGAAGAGTGGTCAAGATTATAAAGGTAAAGGACAGAGAAGAGAAAAAAATGGGGCCTGGATTTTGGAAGGTCTTGTGTGAGAGACCAGTGATGCTGAGTTATAATCCTCTGTAGCCAGCAACACGCAGGGATAGAGGAACAGGGGGAAAACCTACCCTTCCTTCTGATAAAATTCCCCAGGATCTTAAAAGGACTTGTGAAAGGAAGCAGATTAACTTTTAAGTTCAAACTTTCAGACCAAGGAGACCAAAAATAAGTCAACCTCGCCTACTCTTTGGGGCCTGTAACATTACACCCCATCATCTGAGATCTATGGTAAATCAGTGGGAAGGTAAGAACACACTGGTGTGAGTTCTAGGTAACAAATAGGAGATCACTCAGTCATTCAACAAATATGGATTGAGCACCTACTGTGTACCAGTGCCAACTCAAACTCAGATCCTGTGCTCTTGGATGTGGCTTTAGGCAAAGAAATGTTCTTGAGGAGACAGACAGGAGACAGAACAAAACTGCTGACCCAGCAGCAGGCCAGTTCATGTTCATTCATGTGTGATGCAAACAAAAGTCAGACTAAAGGGGTTTCCTGCTGAACCTGGCAGTATCTGTGCACCTTAGCAAGAATTTGGCTGGGGCATAACTTGAACAGAGAAGGGAGAACTCCGAAGTAGGCTAGGCTGATCTACTTTGGGTGGACCCGCCAGTCTCAATGCACACAAGTGTTTCTCTGCAAGGGAGGGTGTTACCATTCAGACGGTGTGTCCTGGGAGCATGAGACAGCACATACCTGGGCGGGCAGGGTTCCGTGTTACAAGCCTGGCTCATTGCTGGAGGACGGTGGACCATATCACACAAGGAGTCGTTGACCGTCTGCTGGGTCTGGATGTGTAAGCACACTGCAATGGCTTCTTGATGGCCTGGAGGTTGGAAAGAGAAAAAGTGCAAATGACTTAAAATAACTCATTGTGGGGAAAAAAGAAAACAGGGTCTTGAGACTTCTCATGCTTAAGCTACTGCCCTTTTGACCATATTATGTGGCTGCAGGCTGAATTTCAGGATACACGTGGAGCAAACGACTTCGCATTTTGCAAAGTCTCCCAGTCTTTGATATTCTCTCCATCACCTTTTAAACTTAGTCCCTCTACCGTCCCTCCCCCAAATATACTCACTTTAAGCCATTAAGGAGCATCCCGACTCCCCATCCACCTTCAGACTGATCTGCATTCCAAATATACTCAAAGCTAGGAGTTCCCTCAAGTGAATCATCGAAGTGTTCCTTCCAAACATATACAATAATTTCCCTAAGAGGAATTTTCACATCAGCTCCTAAAGAATAACACTTTCTTTATATCATTGAATATGTGCTAAATTGGATGCATAACCCTTATTAAAATTTTCATTAGAGTTGGAGTTCCTGTTCACTAATACTATCATTAGTAATATTTCTATTACTAGCAAAAACAACAGCAATGCCTCCCATTGGGAAAATGATTTGCAGTGTATGAAGTACTTTCAAATACATTATTTGAGCCCACCATAATCTTGTGAGGTCAAAAGAATGGTATCATTATCTCCATTTTATTAATTTAATCATAAGGAAACAGTTGAGAGAGAAATGAAGACCACAAAAGAGTGGTAGATTCAACACTGAAAATCAGATTTCCTGCTTCCTAATTCAGTGGTCTTTCTTTTGTACCCGAGGGATTCCAAAATGCAATACAGCCAACCAGCTTCCCTGTTCAAATATGAACTTTCACAGGCACATTTTTCCTTTGAGGCTAGACAGGTCTGTCTGACCCCAAAGCCCATGTCTCAACCACTCTTCTTTTTTTGTTGAGACAAAAAAAAAAAATTATTGGAAAATCAGAACTGAACAAAATATAAATGAAACTTTTGATGAAAAAAATCAAATGAAAATTGTAATAGCGACTGACTATGCTATTTGAAATACGCAAATGTATTCAGTTTCATGCAAAAATGTGTGTTCCATTATGTTATAAGATTGTGGTTCTTTTTCCAAATGCCATGTTTCAATTCAACCATTTTACAATATTTCGCAGAATGCAGTACAGGCCAAAAGTATGTATAAAATATGTATTTGAGATGTTCAGTTCTTTTCACTAAATTTTCTTTTGCTTTCTTCAGTTGTAATCTTATGCTCCTGTCCATGGCAGGATGCAGTCTTAAATCTCCATGCATCTTCCATGAACCTTTTTCTTTTTTTAAATAAACACTGGCTAACCTGAAATACAAGGAGACACTCCTACAACATCACACCTTGGGTTCTCACCAGCAAATGTCAAACTTTCTTAGTGATTTTACAGGGACATAGATGTTCATTTTCTAGCAGGTTTCATTTCTTTTTAATCTGAGAAAAATTCAGTTATCTTTCACATATATTTTAATTTGTAATCAAAATTATTTAGAAACTACACTTAGAGACTATTCTGGAACGTTTTCTGGAGATTGAGGGGGTGAGTCTGAAAGCACCAAAGTTATCTCATTTTAACCATTTTGATGGAATTTCACAACATTTGTGACAAATCTTTGGGTCTTAAAGCAACTTTACTCAAAAAAATATAAAAGTTTAATAGGCGATTTAGGATACTTATTGAGGTAGAATGCCTTTTCCAAAGACGGCCACGAGAATATCTCCCTTCCCACGTACTGGACCTACAACATGACTTCACCACTTCTCACTTCAAGAGGTTTGAGCAAACCTTTATCCTCAAAAGTAAAAATTATAAAAATAAGTTTACTTCATCTTATACTTAAAATGTGGATAGTAATCACAAATATGCATTTAGAAGTCATAAAATAAATCAAGTGTTGAAATTTCGATGTAATTTTTCTAATAAATTCCTTTGGTAGCATGAGGCAACATCCTTCACTTCACATTTGACTTCTACAGTGTCATAGTAAGAAGGTTGTTTTTCTTTGGCAAAAAAATATCCAAAGCCTACATCAAGAAATGAATTCATAATTAAAGGGTAAAAACACAGACTCTATGAGGGGAAGCAGAGCCAATAAATGAGCTAATACATTCCCTTTTGTTGGTTTAAGGTTAGTTTGAGTTGGATTTCTTGCAAACAAATCTTGACAAATTCAACATGCCAAGTAACGTCACACACACACACACACACACACACACACACACCCAGTAAGAAATACCTGGAGCAATAAAAAAATCTATAGTCAGAACCTTTAAGATGACACCCACTATTTAACATATCAAATTATTTTTCAAAGTGGGAAAATGATTTGAATAAGAAAATTATGTTGATAAAATAACCAAATAGCCTTGGCCCTTAGAAACAGATGTAATATGCTCTTTTTAAGCACCAGTGGAACATTAACAAAAATTGATCCTATATGAGTCTATAAAGAAAACTGCACTAAATTCCAAAAGCCAGAAATTATGCAAGTAACATTCTTGACCATAATAGAGTCCAACTATAAATGAATAATAAACTATTAACCCACCCCCCAATCCAAACATTAGAATTTTTTAAAAGTCATTGCCTATAAAACTCCTAGGTCAAAAAGAGTGACTAGGTTACACATTATTTGTGACAAGAAAAAAGAGAAGAGGAAGCCTTAAAGCAACTTGAGACTAGATGAGCATCTCTTGATGATGGTTTTAATATCATGAAATAGATGACTTTTTTCCAAGAAGATCTAAATTATGAAATTCACTTTAAAATTAAGACCTTGTATATAACAATAAGCAGGGGGGAAACTTGAAAATGATGTTAAAGATCCAGCCACAATGCTCCCCCCTCAATCCTGCCCCCAAGAGGGAAAAGCAAGAACTGAATTTAGACAGTTGTAGGAACAAATTCTTTCAAACTTTTTAAACAGATAGCATCTATGATATGAACTATTTAAAATTATTGAAAGGTATGGAAAACTCCAATTCATCTCACAAAACTAGTACAAACCTGATGACAAAAATCTATAAAAGAAAAAAAACCAGATCTACTTCATATAGTGTTGCCTTATACAATGCTATATGATAGATGAAAGCCTAGGGCCATATTGAAATGAACAGTTAGCATAGGTTTTTCCCTCTGCTGATTAGCCAGTATGATAGAATAAATACTACTATGAACTCCCAGGTAATGAAAAAAAGTAGAACCATAATATGGTATGGACCCAGATGAGTGCCATTTTGGTATGAAAATGCAAGTTTTATAGCACTCCAAATAGGTGAGTTCTTTTTAGGAGCCAGATGAGGAGACAGCTGGTAAAAATTAAGGACGGTTGAAAGCCATTTGGCCTTATGAAGGGCATCATAAACATCACTGGAGCCTGAAAGGAAGTGACCAATTATATCAAGAGTAGCTGGAAGAAACTACAGCTAGAGGCCTGTTATGATTTGAAGGGATTTGAAGAGAACAAAACAGCTATTGCTGATGTAACATGTCGGGAACACATCTCCATGGGAAGTATGCTAAAATGAGCCCATAGTGGGCCAAATCAGCTTGCAGTCCTACTTTCCCATTTGCAGGAAGGCAATCTTGTACTCCACCATGCTCAATATATGATACCTACGTGCATCAATATCATTCATACATGCATGGAAAACCCTAAATTAAATACTAGCACATTGTAATCAAGTCAAAAGTATCATAAAAGAATACTACATGTGACCTCAAACAACTGGGCATTCACATACAAAATCACTCACACACAAATATTCACACACACTCAAACAGAAACAACCAGATAGGAACTTCCTGCGATCAAGCAGATAAACCCACCTACCCTCACATCCATCCTCGCCTTTCCCTTGCCAGTTTCCATTCGGAGCTGCTCCTCCAACTATTTAAGACTGAGCTCCACAACCAGGCTTTGAATTTCACTCCCTTGCATCTTAGGACATTTGTTGATACTTCGCCTTTTGCTTTCATTCTGAACTTTCTCCTTGCCTTTTTTTTTGTGTGTGTATTTTTATTTTATTTTTAACATCTTTATTGGAGTATAATTGCTTTACAATGTTGTGTTAGTTTCTGCCGTATAACAAAGTGAATCAGCTATATGTATACATATATCCCCATATCCCCTCCCTCTTGCGTCTCCCTCCCACCCTCCCTATCCCACTCCTCTAGGTGGTCACAAAGCACTGAGCTGATCTCCCTGTGCTATGCGGCTGCTTCTCACTATCTATGTTACATTTGGTAGTGTGTATATGTCCATGCCACTCTCTCACTTAGTCCCAGCTTACCCTTCCCCCTCCCCGCGTCCTCAAGTCCATTTTCTATGTCTGTGTCTATATTCCTGTCCGGCTCCTGGGTTCTTCAGATCCATTTTTTTTTTTTTTTTTTTAGATTCCATATATCTGTGTTAGCATACAGTGTTTGTTTTTCTCTTTCTGACTTACTTCACTCTGTATGACAGACTCTAGGTCCATCCACCTCACTACAAATAACTCAATTTTGTTTCTTTTTATGGCTGAGTAATATTCCATTGTACATATGTGCCACATTTTCTTTATCCATTCATCTGTCGATGGACACTTAGGTTGCTTCCATGTCCTGGCTATTGTAAATAGAGCTGCAGTGAACACTGTGGTACATGACTCTTTTTGAACTATGGTTTTATCAGGGTATACGCCCAGTAGTGGGATTGCTGGATTGTATGGTAGTTCTATTTTTAGTTTTTTAAGGAACGTCCATACTGTTCTCCATAGTGGCTGTATCAATTTACATTCCCACCAAGAGTACAAGAGGGTTCCCTTTTCTCCACACCCTCTCCAGCATTTATTGTTTGTAGATTTTTTGGTGATGGCCATTCTGGCCAATGTGAGGTGACACATTGTAGTTTTGATTTGCATTTCTCTAATGATTAGTGATGTTGAGCATCCTTTCATGTGTTTGTTGGCAATCTGTATATCTGCTTTGGAGAAATGTCTATTTAGGTCTTCTGCCCATTTTTGGATTGGGTTGTTTGTTTTTTGGATATTGAGCTGCATGAGCTGCTTGCATATTTTGGAGATTAATCCTTTCTCAGTTGCTTCATTTGCAAATATTTTCTCCCATTCTGAGGGTTGTCTTTTCGTCTTGTTTATGGTTTCCTCTGCTATGCAAAAGCTTTTAAGTTTCATTAGGTCACATTTGTTTATTTTTGTTTTTATTCCCACTGCTCTAGGAGGTGAGTCAAAAAGGATCATGCTGTGATTTATGTCCTAGACTGTTCTGCCTATGTTTTCCTCTAAGAGTTTTATAGTGTCTGGCCTTACACTTAGGTCTTTAATCCATTTTGAGTTTATTTTTGTGTATGGTGTTAGGGAGTGTTCAAATTTCATTCTTTTACATGTAGCTGTCCAGTTTTTCCAGCACCACTTATTGAAGAGGCTGTCTTTTCTCCATTGCATATTCTTGCCTCCTTTATCAAAGATAAGGTGACCATACACGCGTGAGTTTATCTTTGTGCTTTCTATCCTGTTCCACTGATCCATATTCTGTTTTTGTGCCAGTACCATACTGTCTTGATTACTGTAGCTTTGTGGTATAGTTTGAAGTCAGGGAGCCTGATTCCTCCAGCTCTGTTTTTCTTTCTCAAGATTGCCTTGGCTATTCGGGGTCTTTTGTGTTTCCATACAAATTGTGATATTTTTTGTTCTAGTTCTGTGAAAAATGCTATTGGTAGTTTGATAGGGATTGCACTGAATCTGTAGATTGTTTTGGGTAGTATAGTCATTTTCACAATGTTGATTCTTCCAATCCAAGAACATGGTATATCTCTCCATCTGTTTGTATCATCTATAATTTCTTTCATCAGTGTCTTATAGTTTTCTGAGTACAGGTCTTTTGTCTACTTAGGTAGGTTTATTCCTAGGTATTTTATTCTTTTTGTTGCAATGGTAAATGGGAGTGTTTCCTTAATTTCTCTTTCAGGTTTTTCATCATTAGTGTATAGGAATGCAAGAGATTTCTGTGCATTAAATTTGTATCCTGCTACTTTACCAAATTCATTGATTAGCTCTAGAAGTTTTCTGGTAGCATCTTTAGGATTCTCTATGTATAGTATCATGTCATCTGCAAACAGTGACAGTTTTACTTCTTCTTTTCCGATTTGGATTCCTTTTATTGTGGCTAAAACTTCCAAAACTATGTTGAATAACAGTTGTGAGAGTGGGCAACCTTGTCTTGTTCCTGATCTTAGTGGAAATGGTTTAGTTTTTCACCATTGAGAATGATGTTGGCTGTGGGTTTGTCATACATGGTCTTTATTATGTTGAGGTAAGTTCCCTCTATGCCTACTTTCTGGAGGGTTTTTATCATAAATGAGTGTTGAATTTTGTCAAAAGCTTTCTCTGCATCTATTGAGATGATCATATGGTTTTTCTCCTTCAATTTGTTAATATGGTGTATCACATTGATTGATTTGCGTATACTGAAGAATCTTTGTAATCCTGGGATAAACCCCACTTGATCATGGTGTATGATCCTTTTAATGTGCTGTTGCATTCTGTTTGCTAGTATTTTGTTGAGGACTTTTGCATCTATGTTCATTAGTGATATTGGCCTGTAGCTTTCTTTCTTTGTTACATCTTTGTATGGTTTTGGTATCAGGGTGATGGTGGCCTCGTAGAATGAGTTTGGGAGTGTTCCTCCCTCTGCTATACTTTGGAAGAGTTGGAGAAGGATAGGTGTTAGCTCTTCTCTAAACGTTTGATAGAATTCGCCTGTGAAGTCATCTGGTCCTGGGCTTTTGTCTGTTGGAAAATTTTTAATCACAGCCTCAATTTCAGTGCTTGTGATTGGTCTGTTTATATTTTCTATTTCTTCCTGGTTCAGTCTCAGAAGATTGTGCTTTTCTAAGAATTTGTCCATTTCTTCCAGGTTGTCCATTTTATTGGCATATAGTTGCTTGTAGTAGTCTCTTATGATGTTTTGTATTTCTGCAGTGTCAGTTGCAACTTCTCCTTTTTCATTTCTAATTCTGTTGATTTGAGTCTTCTCCCTTTTTTACTTGATGAGTCTGGCTAATGATTTATCAATTTTGTTTATCTTCTCAAAGAACCAGCTTTTAGTTTTATTGATCTTTGCTATTGTTTCCTTCATTTCTTTTTCATTTATTTCTGATCTGATTTTTATGATTTCTTTCTTTCTGCTAACTTTGAGGGGGTTTTGTTCTTCTTTCTCTAATTGCTTTACGTGTAATGTTAGGTTGTTTACTTGAGAATTTTCTTGTTTCTTAAGGTAGGATTGTATTGCTATAAACTTCCCTCTTAGAACTGCTTTTGCTGCATCCCATAGGTTTTGGGTCATCATGTTTTCATTGTCATTTGTTTCTAGGCATTTTTTGATTTCCTCTTTGATTTCTTCAGTGATCTCTTGGTTATTTAGTAGTGTATTGTTTAGCCTCCATGTGTTTGTATTTTTTACAGATTTTTTACTGTCACTGATATCTAGTCTCATAGCACTGTGGTCAGAAAAGATACTTGATACAATTTCAATTTTCTTAAATTTACCAAGGCTTGATTCGTGACCCAAGATATGATCTCTCCTGGAGAAAGTTCCATGAGCACTTGAGAAGAAAATGTATTCTGTTGTTTTTGGATGGAATGTCCTATAAATATCAATTAAGTCCATCTTGTTTAATGTGTCATCTAAAGCTTGTGTTTCCTTATTTTCATTTTGGATGATCTGTCCATTGCGGAAAGTGGGGTGTTAAAGTCCCCTACTATGATTGTGTTACTGTCAATTTCCCCTCTCCTTGCCTTTTAAATGCACTCAAGGCTCTCTGTCATTAGATGACAGCACACACACACACCTCTCCCTTAACCCACTGTGCCTTCTAGCCTTCTACCTCTCTGTGTTTTCTTTATCATAAGTTTTGCCACCAGAAAATCGAATCTATTCATCTCCATTTCATCACCTATCACTCTCCTCCATCCTTTCAAGTCTGACTTCATCTCCACCACTCCATGGAACTGACCCTCTAAGTCATCAGTGACTTCCCCTTGCTGGACCTGGTGTTGATTCTCAGTTTACCTCACTTCACCTCTCAGTGGCCCCAACGCAGCCGACTCCGGTTCCCACCACACCACTCCCTCCTGGTTTTGCTCCTATCTGGCTGACCTCTTCATTGCATTGACTTTTGTGGCTCAGTATCCTCCACCCAGCCAGTGGATGTTGAATTTCCTCAGAGCTCATTCTTAGACCCTCCCCACAGCTCACAGGTGTTCTCTTCCTGAAGATTTGCATCCATGCCCCTGGCTTCAATTCTCCCCGTACACGGATGACTCATAAATGTATATTTCCAGACTAGATCTTGCCACTTTGCTTCAGATTCACACATTCAACTGTCTCTTTAGCATCTCCATTTGGAAGTCTAAAGGCACTTTAAAATCATTATGTCCAAACTGAAATCATGATTTCTTTCTGCCAAACTGGACCGCCTGTCAGCACTCATCATCTCAGAAAAGAATATTAGGACTCAGAACTGCCACCTCACTCCCACTGGCCCACTCCACTGACAGACTTTTTCCCTTCTCAACATCTCTCAAAGTCACCTGCTCACTCCATCTCCATCATCATCATCACCACTTCAGCCCAAGCTCTTGCCTGGACCAGGCAAAAGCTTCCTTGATGGTCTCTCTTACATCTGCTATGAACCCTTCTAATCCCTTTTTTACAATACAACTGGACTAACCTTTTTGAAATAAATAAACATTTGATCATTAACTCCCACTTTAATGACTTGAATGGCTTCTCACTGATCTTGGGATAAAGACCCAAATCAACACGGCCGGTAAGGCCTTAACTGTCTGGCCCCTGCATTCCTCTCTAGCATCATCTCACATTAAACTCCGTCTTTCTCAGTACCCCAGCTGTGCCCGACTTCTTCAGCTCCTGGAATGTCCCATGTGCCCTCCTGCCACGTAGGGCCCTTCCACATGATCTTTTTTCTTCTGGAAATTCTCTTTGTACCACCATCTCCAACCTCTCTTTTGCTTAATTAATTCCTCATCTTTCAGATTTAAGTTCGAGTGTAATTGTTCTTAGGGAAGCTTTCCCTGACTTCCCTAATTAGGTCAAATTCCTCCTATTATATGCTTTCATAGCACCACATACTTCTTCTGTAGCTGCTATAACCAGCTGTAACTTTACATACATGTGTGTGTGATTATGTGAGTAACACATTTCCCTCACTAGATTTGAGTTCCAAAGGTAGGAACTACTGAGTCCCTATCACCTAGGCAAGTGCTTGGCACAAAGAAACGTGCACTAAATATTTATAGGATGTTGTTTTTGAATGAAACAATAGAGAGATTTCTGCTAATGTCAAGACCAAGGCAAAGTTGGCATTATCCACATTATTTACTATCGTTTTTGAAATTTTGGACAATGCAGTAAGATATAAAACATAAACAAGATAAATAACTACTGGAAATAGAAAGAGAAAAATCATCATTAATTGCAGATGATTATTTACTTGAAGAATTCAGAAGAATGCACTAGGAAACTGTTAGATGGATTAAGGGCTTCAGCAGTTTAGTCAGATTTTTTTTAAAAAGGGGAAAAAAACAGTATTCTAATATAAGATGAATAACCTATTATTATTATATTATAAACCAATCATCCCACCAATATTTATTATATACCATGTGTCAGGCACTGTGATTAAACATCTCTCCAACATAACCTTGTTTAAGAATCACAGTTAATTTCGTTTCTTTTTTATGGCTGAGCAATATATGGGGATATATGTATACGTATAGCTGATTCACTTTGTTATAAAGCAGAAACTAACACACCATTGTAAAGCAATTATACTCCAATAAAGATGTTAAAAACAAAAAAGAATCACAGTTAATCCTTTCATTAATCCTAATACGGTAGATATGGCTCTTCTCATTTTACAAAAATAAACCTCTACAAACTTAAATAACTAGCCCAAAGGGAGTGGCAGAACTAGGGTTCAAAAATGGGGCCAGGCCTCAAAGTCCATGTGTATGCTACTAGCCTGTGCTTTTAGAAAATACAAGGGTGAAAATGAAAGGTCATAAATGCAACAAATAATATAAGATACCAAAGAAAACTTTAGTGAGGAATGTTTATGATGTAGTAAATTACAAAACCTTACCAGAGGGTATTAAAAAGGTAAGCATAACTTCTAGAATGTACATGTATGTACACACGCACACATACACACACACACATACACACACACACACAACACAATGCTGTATACATACATACATACACACACTCTGGAAGATGGAAATTGAATATGTCTGCATGCTTCACACTTTTGGGAATTGAAAAAGAATTCTCTGTTGCCACTCCAGTATGAAAGCAGATTTGTACAACGTTCTTAATCATCAGTAATGACAACAAACGGATTTACTTTTATTTCCTGTATGATGTGAAGGCAAGTTAGAATATACAAATACACAATATCAGGATGTGACCGAAAGTTTATCTTTTTGGAAATCTATAATTTGCGTATCTTATTTTTCTACCAGAAACAGGAATGTTGAAGAAATAACTATATGCCTGTGGAAATTCTACTTTCCTGTGGTTTTCAGACACTGCAGACTTACCCTCCCTATTATCCAGGGTGAGGGTTAAAAACCCACATTCAAAACCACACATAAGTGGACTTGTAGAGGCCAAGCCTCTAAAACCACATTAAAATGGATCACAGAGAGGCAAGTATCACTGCCTATAAGTAATGCAGTAGAGACAGTAAAGCCCAAATAATCAAAAGCTGCACTCCATCAGGACAAGGACTGTGCCTTCATTTTATACCCTGATATTGAGCCCAGAAGCAAGTGCAGAGCATGGAGTCTAGCGCAGAGCAGGTGTCCGGTTTCCTGCATTTATAGAGGATTTTATAATCCTCCAAGCTTTCCAGTTTTTATAGAATTTAGTTATGTATTTAAAAGGAAATTTTAAGCTTGAACCCAAGAAATTAAAAACATTACTTTTTACAAAGTTAAGAAGCTTATTATAAGCGCTGACAGTTCAATCAACCCTCTCTAAAGAACGACAATTAAGCTGTTCGTTTTCTGTTTTGGACTGTGTGATGCCCTCTGATCCTCAGCTTCCCCAACTGTAAAATTTGGGTTAGTGGGTATCCAAGGTTCATCTTAATGATATAATTCTGAATTACACAACTCAAGGCACCCTCACAAGGCTAAATTCTGTTTAACTGAAAGTTGAAAGATTACCAAGTTGAGGGCTATTAAAATTTGTAAAATGCGTTCCAGATACACAAAAGGATGTCAGAAACAAATGGACACATTCCCATCAACCATCTGAATACTGAAATGCATTTCTAACATGTGCAAGGCATTTTTCTCCTCACAATAGGCCAAAAGGTCCACAGTGCCCATAAGGATAAACTGAATTAGTCAAGTTTCACAAAAACTTTTACGTTTTAAACAGATCCTGGTCATGCTATTATTCCTAAGTATATACCCAAGAGAAATGAAGACATATGTCCATACAAAGATGTGAACATGAATGTTCAGAGCAGTATTTTTCATAATACCAAAAACATGAGAATAATCCAAATTCTAACTGATGAATGGATAAATGTGATATAGCCATACAATGGAATAGTATTCAGTCCTAAAAAGAAATGAAGTACTGACTTATGCTACAACATGGATGAACATTGAAAACACTCTAAAGAAAGGGGTCACAGAAGATCACTTATTGTGTGATTCCATTTATATGAAATGTCCAGAATAAATAGAAAGTAGATTAGTAGTTGCCAGAGGCTGCTGCTAGCAGGGAAATGGGGGCTTGAGGGAAAATGGGGAGTGATTTCTTAAGGATACAGGGTTCTTTTGGGGGGAAAGTGTTCTAAAACTGATTGTGATGATGGCTGCACAACTTGGTGAATATACTTAAAAACTCCAAATTGTATACTTTAAATATATAAATCGTATGGTATGTGAATTAATATCTTAATAAAGTTGTTACCAAAAAAATAGAAAATCATTCCAGGGGGTCCAGGCATCCTGGAGGTGGAAACTAGGGCTGTCTTAGTGGACACTGGGAACACAGCAGATCCTAACATTTTGGCATCAGTCTCCAAAAATGAGGTCTAATAGACTCTCCCAACTGAATCAGAATTTACCTGGTCAATTTTCCTTGGGCAACTCCTAGTGGCCTGTTGAGTTCCAAGGACCCAACAAGCCATATTTTCCCATCTGGAGAGGGCCTTCCCAGTCAGGAAAAGAACTGAAGTCAAGGATGACAGAGTACTAGATGCAACAGTAATTCTATCAATGGCAGTATTTAAAAGCCTGAGATTAACACGGTAGTTTGGGGGTATGCAAGGAATAGCAGGGCTTATTTCTGCTCTCATAATGAAAGACAAAGCTCCAAGTCTCTGGTGAAAATACAGCAATGTAGTGGCTCAGAAGTGGTAGAGATAGCTGCATTTTGTAGTCATGTAGTAGAAAGTTCTAGACATCTATAATTGTAATTGAATAGGAGAACATTTTTGCATCCCAGTGACTATCTCTAGAGGGTTTCCCCAGATTCATCAAGAAAGTACTAGCTCCCAGATTGCCAAGGGCATATCAGTCTTAAGGTTTCCAAGATACAACAAAAGACGTGTCCAGGACCCTGAACCCAGAGGGAGCAGGAGTTAGGTTTTGGGGCAACAGCAGACATGTGGCAGTGTGCAGGTAACTGAGACTTATGTGCCCGGAAGGGAAGAGACACAGCAGACATTTAGGGTCCAAGTGAACCAGGCTAAATTCCTGGCTAGTTGGGATGGGCTTCTAGGAACCAGGGAGAAGCAAGTAAGAGATAGAGAGAATCTGGAGGCAGATAAGGGTTCTTCTCCTAACTTGCACATGTGTACCTCCAGGCGAAAGGCAGTAGCTTAGCTGAAACCTGGGGGTAAAGCACACACCACCTCATCTGGGTTTATTGACAGGCTGGTGTCTACGATAGGTGGGTTGACAGGTTGATTAGACAAGAAAGGAGAAAGACAGATACCATGAAGTCACAGTGATTGGATGGCAAGGATTGAGAATGTACTCAAGAGCCTGAGGGGCAAAAGAGGAGAGGCTCGGGCACAATGACTGGTCTGTGAGCTCTAAGACCCGATCGCGAGCTCTTAGTAATGGGCGTGGGGCTGCCAGGAGGAGTGGAGCCTGCTCTTGAGCCAATTGCCTCCTATGGCAATAGCTTCCTTATCTTTTCCACCATTGGCTGGGACTGAAGTCAGAGCATTGCTAGCCCCCAACTTTAGCCATGACAGCTGGCAGGAAGGCACAGTCAGGAGTCAGTGATAGGATGTCAGGGGCCTGGATTCCTGATGAGATGAGTCTCCTTCATGTTAGTAGAGGATCTAGGTTTCCCATTGATTATTTCTGTCTTTTTCCTTCCAACAGAGAAAGAATGACTATCTGGACTCCCGCCCCCTGCTCACCCACTCCCTTTTGGATCCTGGAAGGCTTAAAGCACCTTGGGGCCAACTTCCACCCCAGTGGGGTCCCCTGACTATATTACCACTTCCTAATCCTAACAGGGTCCCCTGGCTACGCGTGTTACCCCACACGTACACACACATAAATCATGGTGATCAGTGTGCTCTGCACTGGTTTCTGGTCCAATGTGCAGGTATGGGCCTAAATATTTTCTGAGGATGCCTTCTGACCAAGAGTTGCATCAGATAGGGCAATCCCAGGCTGCCTCAATCTGTAATTCTGTTTTATGCACAAGATTGCCTTAACTAATCATTTCTGCATTTTCCTATTTATTCTCTATTAATCAGTGACCTCTCGCTCCATCTCAGTTAGGCGGATGCTTAGGCCAAGGAGCATAGGCTACAGTGCCACTAGTCCTTTATCTTTCTAGAATAATCACGATGAAAACTGAAAAAAAGAAAAGGCATAGTTTTCAATTATTCAACCTTAACCTCCTTTTGACTTCTGCTAATTTGCATATTTGGCTTAACCGATTTAGCGATTTCTCAAACCACCCGCAATGCAAGACCTAACTGTCCCTTAAACAAAAAATCACATACCTCCCAAACACGTGGCGGTGCAAGGGGTGAACCCAGCATACTCCCAGTCGTAAGTCATCTCACTGTCCTGCTCCTGCTGGGAGGCGGCCAGCTCACGGGAGATGGGGCTCTCATCACAGGGTTCCAGGTGGCAGGGCCGCTCGGTGGGCGGCCGGGGGCCTTCACACTCTTCCTCGGGTAGCTCGGTCTCCGTCTGCGTGAACGTCAGGAGCACGCGGCACTTCACCTCTCGCACCTGAACGCCTGGCCCACACGTGGTGCTGCAGGCGGACCAGGGCTCCGGAATGAACCTGCGGGAAACGGGGGAGCCCCGGGTCGGGGGAGGACACGGGCAATCATTCAAGAGAGGCCACAAAAGGAGTGACAAGCATTCTATGAAGGAAAAAAGTAACTTCATCCAGAGGGAATTCAATATGTTTGGAATGCTGTCCTTTTGTTGGTGCTCAAAAATGTGTCGTTGACAAATGTTCCAACCCCGTCAGCCACGGAAAGAAATTTGCACCAGAGATACACTGAACTTTTGTGCCCATTTTATAATTCAAATTCTGTGCTCTGACCTTTGCAGATCATCACTAAAAGGTTTTCTTTAAGATCTGGTAATAAATAAACCATTGTGTAGAGATCATTTCTACTCTGATTTCTTTTATAATATGGAGATGTTCACCAGTATTTATTCAAGAAATCTTTATTGAGCTTACCCTTTCTTAACAGGCAGAGTTTTATTAAAATGTCTCGATATTTAGGAGTTAAGCTGTAGGATAACAAATGCTTTCTGAAAAGTGGATGAAGCTTTAATATTTGTTTCTATTTAATATATAAATACACAAAACTTCTGAATCTTCTTGAAAATATCCCAGGTGTTACCCAATCTGACTGAATAAAAGCATTTATTTCTTATCCTGAATCATTATCCACTAAATCATAGGGTGTCACCCTTTGGTCTGTAGACCAAAGGCCTACAAAGGTCAAATCCAGCCTACCTGTTAAGAATGATTTTTATAGTTTTCAATGGCTGGGGGGAAAAAAAGAAGGATAATACTTTGTGTCATGTGAAAATGACATAAAATTCAATGTGTGTCCGTAATTAAAGATTTATTGGAATACAGCCATGGTCACTTGTTCACCCATTGTTTATGGCTGCTTTTGTGTTACACGGCAGAGCTGAGTATTTGCAATATAGACTGTTTGGTCTTCAAAACCTAAAATATTTATTATCTGGCTCTTTACAGAAAATGTTTACTGATTCCTGCACTGAATTTAAAACATAGATTCAATAGGGACATATATTTTAAAGATACTCTGAAGGAACATTTGCATCATAAGATATTAACAAGTAATAGGCTGGAAAGAGTGCTGTAATAGAATAAGTCTGGGAAACTTTGCTTTCAATAAGGTTGAATAGGTTTATTTACTGCAAAACTTTCCCAAAAACTATGATATGAATGCATACCATACATATTTAAGAGGGGAATATGAAGTGCATCATTTCCTAAATTTAAGTGAATATACGCCTCTATTCATGGGATAATGTTGTACTAACTTCAGAAAATGCTGCTGAGATGTTTGCTTAAAATGCAGTTCCAAGGCTTAATGTTTAAAATCTCAGAATGATATGGTTACAAGGGTCTCTCAGAGTCATCTAAGCTTCTTTCCCTAGATAAGGCTTCATTACAGTTGTACACAATAGCACATACCAATCAGCAGAATTGAAACACCATTGCTCTAGATGAGCCCAATAAAGAAATATCAATAACTCCTCCTTTTCTGCATTTTGTTTCCTGGGTTGAAAATTGTTAGTGGGAAACTCTATTCTCTAATCCTCATTTTCCATGAAAGGTTTTGCTTAACTTCTCAGGATGGAGTGGTATTGGAGTAATATTTGCATGTTTACTCTCTTCTTTGCTTGCTGCTTTCCCACGGTAGAACTGGAAAGGAGGAGACTGATTAAATTTAAGATGATGCATCCATACAATGTAATAAGATGAGGTCATTTAAAAGAAGGAGGTGAGTCTATGTGATTGATAAGGAATAGTCTTCTCTTGAAGACTGTTAAATGAAATAAGTATGGGATATATATACTATGATCTTTTGTCTAAATACACAAAAGGGCATATATATACATATATAGTGTATATACTATATATATAGTATATATTTATAGCTATATGTCTATATATGTTGATTTACGTATAATTTCTCTTTTCAGGAAGCAATTGCAAGAGTTGGGAACTGGAGTGTGTAGAGGGAGGCTTTTACTTTTTGTTTTGCAGCTTTAAAAGGTTTGAACTTTCTAACCATATGAATACGGTACTTCTATGATCATTAATATTTTTCTCTTTTCGCCTTTGTAATAAAAACTTAAAATTTGGGATTATGTTTTAATGGAAAGTAGATTTTTTTCATTCAGATTGGACCCCTGTGTCTTGTAGATTCAGAATCCTGAGAGGAAGGCTCACCTCAATTCCCAACAGGGCAAATGATGGTTACACTTGATATTTTTCTAGGTGTCCTGGATCTTTCAAGTTGTTTTTCTGTTCAATTTTTTAATTAAAAAAATTTGGGGGATTGTGGGATCTTAGTTCCCAGACCAGGGATAGAACCCGGGCCCTCAAAAGTGAAAGCACAGAGTCCTAACCACTGTACCACCAGGGAATTTCCTCAAGTTGGTTTTCAAAGATCCCTTTAAGGGTCCTCTTAAAAAACAAATGTCAGAGCTGTCCAAATTAGCCATGAATGATTTGGGGGAGATGACGTGGGGAGCCATGGCAACTCCAAAATGTATGCATCTTCTAGCATGATCTTCTTCTATGTATTATTTTTTATTTAAAGGAAAGATAGTATAGTGTTCATGCAGTTCTGAATCTTGTTTTGTTTTTGTTTCTCTCCCACAGTAATTTTTTTTAAAGAAAAGAATGGAGCACAGCTGCACACAAGCATTTGAAGAGCAATGTCTGGGCACAACAAAACCAGAGAAACAGAGCATGTTCCCTATGTCTTTGCACAATAGAAGAACTTAAAAGAAGAGCAATTCACTAACATGAGAGCTTAGACACAAGATGATAAAAGAATAAAATGGAAAACTATGGAGCTGAAGAAACAAACTATGAAACATAACATTATTAGAAACTAACAAATAATTCAGAACTAAGAGGAAAAACAGAAGAAATATGGCTGAAAATCAAATTAATGACATAGAAGCAAGACTTGGAAGTGAATGCAGTGTTGAGAGAGAGAGAAAGAGAAGCTTTTAAAGCAATTAGAGGGGTGAAAGGAGGGATGGGCTGCAAAAGAAGCTTTTGGGGTGATGGGAATGTTTTGTATCTTGAATGGGGCTGGGGTTTTATGGTTGTGTACATCTGTTAAAACTCATCACTTTGAATAGACAGCTTTTGTATGTAAATTATACCTCTCTAAAATTGATTTTTAATGCAGTTTTTGGAGATAAAATGAGAGAGAACCTAAATAATCCAATATTGAAGACAACTGGATTCTTCAAGTAGAGGTTTCAACACATGAAACAGAAAAAAAGTGTTCGTAAATAAAATATGCGAAAAATGTGCCTAAAATACAGCTTGGAAAGGTACGCTGTCTTCCAGGAAAAAGTGATGAAAAAATGATTAACATAAAAATCTAGAGCTTTCAGCAGAATAATGCCCCCCCCAAAGATGTCCACACCCTAATTCCTAGAATTTATGAATATGTTACCTTACATTGCAAAAGGGATTCTGCAGATGTGATTAAGGTTATGACCTCAAGATAGGGAGATTATCCTAGTGGGCCTAATCTAATCACATGAGTCCTTAGAAACAGAAAAAATTCTCTGGCTGGAGTTAGAGAGATGCAGCAGAACAAGAGGCAAGAGAGATTCAGAGCCTGAGAGGTACTCAACCCGCTGTTGCTGGCTCCAAGA
This sequence comes from Eubalaena glacialis, assembly GCF_028564815.1. Taxonomy (NCBI): domain Eukaryota; kingdom Metazoa; phylum Chordata; class Mammalia; order Artiodactyla; family Balaenidae; genus Eubalaena; species Eubalaena glacialis. The sequence goes on from NC_083717.1 coordinate 35,906,137, forward strand.
TGGAAGAGGCCAGGAGCTGAGGAATGTAGGAGGCCTCCAGAAGTTGAGAACAACTCCTGGCCAACAGCCAGCAAGGAAATGGAGATTTCAGCTCTGCAACTGCACGGGCCTGAATTCTGCCAACTTCCTGAATGAGCCTGGGAGTGGATTCTACCCTAGGGCCTTCAGAGAAGCGCTCAGGCTGACAGACATCTTGATTTTAGCCAAGTGGGATCCAGAGAAACCAGGTGAATCTATTGGGTTTCTGACCTACAGAACTGTGAGATAATAAATTTGTGTTGTCTTAAAGCACTATGTTTGTGTAGATGAATATACCTGGTTTAAAAAAGTAAAACTTTGAGGATGAAGAAAGAATTGTATAAGCATTACAAAAAAAAGTCCCCTATAAGAATAAGAAGTCAGGTGGACTTCAGACTCACAACATTCAAAACCAGAAAAGGATGGAGCAAAAGTTTTGAGAGAGGGAATCTGGGTCCCAAGAATATTATGTCCAGTCAAATTGTTATTCAAATACAAAGGCCATAATTTTCTGTAAAATAGGAACAGTAATGGTACCAACCTAATGGGGTTAGGTAAGGATTAAATGAGATGTCAGAGTGAAAAGTTCAATAATTACAATACAATAAAAAATGACAACTAACATTCATTGCATTATTATTCATGTAAGATACTGTTCTATGTACTTCACATATATTTTATCATTTACTCATAACAACAACCCCATCAGGAAGTATTGTTATTATTCCCATTTTACAGATGAGGAAACTGAGGGTAATTTGTCAAAGATTACAAAGTAGCTACTGGCGTTATTTTACCCTGCCTCAGCAGTATCATAGGTGAGAGATGCATTTTAAGATCATCCAAGATGACAATAAAAGGATGCCAGTAAAATTCAACAATACTATTTGGGGGCATTTACTTTTCTTATTTCAAAAATGAATAAACAAACACCAATATCCACTTGATAAAATAATTATTCACTCTAAAAGAAGAAGAATGTAACCTGTATTAGTGAAAGAAAAGCATATTTGGGGGAAAATATTATCAGAAACAGAAGGAAATGTATAGCATCTCCTTAAAATTTAATGACAATAAAATTCAAGGAAGCATTCTACAAAACAAAAGATAAATGATGGGGTTAAGAAGTCAAAACATGGCTGGAAAAAAAACCTCTGGCTTGGTTGAGAAAAGACTGAAAAATACAAAAATAATGCAAAGTTTGCTCTATGACAGAAGAAAATCCAAATGAATAGTAGGAAATACATCCAATGATGAGGAGGGCAAGTGCTTTTGTTTGAAGGGGAGGTGTGCTTCCAAAACATGGAGGAAAAAAGACAAAGAGGTGGGGGGAAATATTACATGTTAAAAATAGAGAAGAGATGCAATACAGACAGTTGGTGAACCTTTAGAATAAATAAGAAAAATAACAGAAAAGAGGCATAAATACAACAGAAGAAAACTTTCATGCACCCAAGAAAGATTTGAATCTATGTCCTAAAAGCCCTCACTGTTTACCAAAATTATTGAAAAGAAAATAGAACCTGGACTTATTCTAGAAAAGTCCTCTAATTTTAAGTATATGGGGAAAATCTTATATCTAAGCAGGAAAAAAAAAAAAGGTTCACAACACAAGGAGAAAGGACAGTTTAGGCACAAATATTTCCTTTTCAATATCCAGAGCCATATGTCCACAGTTTTAAGAAAAAAAAAAAGAAGATAGCTTATTAAACAAGAGCTCATATTCCTGCTCATTTGAGGGTATAAGAAAGGCATCCTTAAATATAGAGGGTCTTAGAGAGTATGCCATCTGTATAATCTCCCAGAAAAAAATGCACAAAGATCCACTCCAATTTAATGAGAATTTAATTTTTAAAATTACTATGGGGGAAAAACAAAAACAAAACAAGATTCAGCACTGCCTGAACACTATAGTATCTTTTGTTTAAATTTTAAAAAGGAAATTTGACAGTAGAAATTAAATGCCTTCAACGTGCCTATCTTCTGGCCCAGAAATTCCACCCCAGCAAATGTGTCCTAAGGAGACATTTAGAGATGAAGAGATGGGAAATTTGAGATTTGCTACAGTTTTATTTATCATAGTAAATAATTAGAAACAAACTGCAGACATCCAGAAAGATCTCTCTAAAAATGTAATCGTGATTACATCACTTGTTAAAAATCCTTAAATGGCTCTCACTGCCTCCAGATGAAGTCCAAATTCCTTTATGAACCACGGAAGACCTCCAAGACTTGCTTACTTTCCCAGCTGCCATTACCACCTACTTCTCCTCCAGCCCCCTCTCCACGCTTAGTACCTCAATGTCCAGGTGTGGCCCCCATGGGCCAGTTGGCCAACATGCAACCTCAATACCTGACATGCTGTTCTGACATCTGTGTACATCTTAGGGCATCATTTCATGTACCATCTCTCCCAGGAAGCCATCCCTGACCCCCTAAGCCTTACAATACCATAATATAATCGCTAACTTCTCTACCTGCCCTATTAGACCAACCTAAGGATGGGAGAGACTTGAATTCAGGTCTCCTAACATAAAGTTGGAGCTCTTCCTAGTATCACATGCCAGAGAATCACCATCCACCACTTAATAGCTCTGAAATGTTGGATAATTCCTTAATCTATGCCTTGTTTCCTCATCCCTAAAATGAAGCTAATAATAATGCCTCCTTATGGGGTCATTGTGAGAATTAAATCAGTTAATCCACATAGAACACAGTCTGGCACAAAAGAAGTCCTCAATATTAGTTGTTTACTGCTGTTGTTGTGAGAAAAACAGCTGCCTGAAACATAACCTAATTTGATTTTAGCAAATACAAATGGCACAAATGCAGAAGCTAAAATAGCAGTGAAGAAAATACACAAAGTGTTCTAAATCCTTGGTTCTCATATATGAAAAATGGGAGGGAGGGCAGCATGACTAAGGAAGTGTTGTGAATCCCGTAGAAACTAGGAAGGCTCCAGGGAAGAACTTTTAAAACAACAATGAACTGTATCAACTGTCAACACATTCCACAGCTGAAAGTTAAGAAGGTCAAAACTGCAGTTCCCCGGCTTAGCTTTATAAGCTATAATTTGTATTTTTCTAATTAAAAAGAAAAGCCTTTTGCACATCCACTTTCTATGTAAATTCAGAGCTCAGGCCATAGTCAACCACAGAGGCAGAAATATTTATCTTCTCCAGGAGGGTTTGGGAGGCTTTCCTCAAGGGATCTGAAATACAGCTCACTGTCAACAAGCAAGCATCCCCAAACCACAAGAGACAGGGGTAATAAAAGGATGAACTGGAAGCTGAGATAGGTTGTGGTTTTGTTTGGAAATCAAGGCAATGACTAGAGTCAGAAGTGGTAGGAGGAAACCATAAACTTCACACTAGACAGCCAGGAACAGGCCAGAAGCTGCCAGGCAGCGTGAATTATAAAGGAAAACTGCAGAGAGACCACAGAGGGAGACGGGGAGGAAGGTGGAGAGAGGCAGTCGCTCAGGCCCGGGAACAGGTGCTGGGGCCTCGGTTTTCCATGATGGGAAGAAAGAAGTGGTGTCCTACAGGAAGAGAGGGTGAACCAGCTTTGCACAGTGAATACAGACTGGACGAGCCACCAGCAAAGTCAGGTGGGGCTGACAGTTCATGCAGGCTTGGGGATGGATACGGGGCTGGAACCTGCTAAGCTTACACGATATGGGTCTTTTCCAGTTAAGTAAAACAAACCGTATTTTCAGAACTTAAAAGGGACCCTCAGGACTATCTGATCCAATGGTTCCCAAATTTGGATGCACCCCACCCCCAGTCACCCAGCGTGCTTGCTAAAAATGCGGCTGACAAATCCATAGAGATGGAAGTAGAACAGAAATTACCAGGGGCTGGGGGTAGGAATAGGAGGATGGGGAGTCAGTGTTTAGTGGGTACAGAGTTTGTGTTGGGTATGATGAAAAATTCTGGAGATGGATGGTGGTGATGGTTGCACAACAATGTCAATGTACTTAATACCAATGAACTGTACACTTAAAAAGGGTTAAAATGGTCCCTTTTAGGTTATGTACATTTTACCACAATTTAAAAAATACCTGGCAGAGCCAAAAGAAAAAAAAAGTGCTGGTGACTGGGACCCACTCCCAGAATGTCTGACTTGGTGAGGTCCAGAAATTTGCATTTTAAATAGCACCACAGATGCTTCTACAGGAAGCAATTTGAGAACCACACTTTAAAAAGTGGTATTGTGGTTATCAAAAAAAGGTCTTTCTATTTTAGAGCTACATACTGAAATATTTATGAATGAAATGATATGCTGTCTGGGTGTGCTTCCAAAATGGCCCAGTGGGCTGGAGGTAGTAGTGTAGATGAAGCAAGAGTGGCCCCAAGTTGATAACTGTTGCAGGTGGGTGATGGACACATGGGGGTTCGTTACACTCTTCTCTCCTCATTTATACAGCCTTGAAATTTTCTATAACAAGCAAAAAAAAAAAAACCTTCTTAAAAACCAAGTGAGGGGGGAGACCTTCAGGATGGTGGAGGAGTAAGACGTGGAGATCACCTTCCTCCCCACAAATACATCAGAAATACATCTACATGTGGAACAACTCCTACCGAACACCTACTGAACACTGGCAGAGGACCTCAGACCTCCCAAAAGGCAAGAAACTCCCCACGTACCTGGGTAGGGCAAAAGAAAAAACAGAGACAAAAGAATAGGGACAGGACCTGCACCACTGAGAGGGAGCTGTGAAGAGGAAAGGTTTCCACACACTAGGAAGGCCCTTCGCGGGCAGAGACTGTGGGTGGCAGAGGGGGGAAGCTTTGGAGCCACAGAGGAGAGCACAGCAACAGGGGTGCAGAGGGCAAAGCGGAGAGATACCCGCACAGAGGATCGGTGCCGACCAGCACTCACCAGCCCGAGAGGCTTGTCTGCTCAGCCGCCGGGGCGGGCGGGGGCTGGGAGCTGAGGCTCGGACTTCGGGGGTCAGATCCCAGGGAGAGGACTGGGGTGGGCAGCGTGAACACAGCCTGAAGGGGCTAGTGCGCCACAGCTAGCCGGGAGGGAGTCCGGGAAAAGGTCTGGAGCTGCCGAAGAGGCAAGAGACCATTGTTTCGGGGTGCGCCAGGAGAAGAGATTCAGAGCACCGCCTAAACGAGCTCCAGAGACGGGCGCGAGCTGCAGCTATCAGCGTGGACCCCAGAGAAGGGCATGAGACGCTAAGGAAGCTGCTGCAGCCACCAAGAAGCCTGTGTGCAAGAACAGGTCACTCTCCACACCTCCCCTCCCGGGAGCCTGGGCAGCCCGCCACTGCCAGGGTCCTGCGATCCAGGAACAACTTCCCCGGGAGAACACACGGCGCACCTCAAGCTAGTGTAACGTCACGTGGGGCTCTGCCGCCGCAGGCTCGCCCCGCACTCCGTACCTCTCCCTCCCCCCGGCCTGAGTGAGCCAGAGCCCCCGAATCAGCTGCTCCTTTAACCCCGTCCTGTCTGGGCGAAGAACAGACACCCTCAGGCAACCTACACGCAGAGGCGGGTCCAAATCCAAAGCTGAACCCCAGGAGCTGTGCAAACAAAGAAGAGAAAGGGAAATTTCTCCCAGCAGCCTCAGGAGCAGCAGATTAAATCTCCACAATCAACTTGATGTACCCTGCAGCTCTGGAATACCTGAATAGACAACGAATCATCCCAAAATTGAGGCGGTGGACTTTGGGAGCAACTGTAGACATGGGGTTTGCTGTATGCAACTGACTCGTTTCTGGTTTTAAATTTATCTTAGTTTAGTATTTAGAGTTTATTATCATTAGTATATTTGTTTATTGATTTGGTTGCTCTTTACCTTTATTTTTAATATATATATATATCTATATTTTCCTTTTTCTCTTTTTGTGAGTGTGTATGTGTATGCTTCTTTGTGTGATTTTGTCTGTATAGCTTTGCTTTTACCATTTGTCCTAGGGTTCAGTCTGTCCGGTTTTTTTTTTTTTCTTTAGTATAGCTTTTAGAGCTTGTTATCATTGGTGGATTTGTTTTTAGGTTTGGTTGCTCTCTTCTTTCTTTTTTCTTTTTTTTTTTTATTACTTTTTAATTTTTTATTTTAATAACGTTATTTCTTTTTATTTTCTTCCTCCCTCCCTCCCTCCCTCCCTTCTTCCTTTCTTCCTTTCTTTCTTTCTTTCTTTCTCCCTTTTCTTCTGAGCCATGTGGCTGACAGGGTCTTGGTGCTCCGGCCGGGTTTCAGGCCTGTGTCTCTGAGGTGGGAAAGCCGAGTTCAGGACATTCGTCCACCAGAGACCTCCCAGCTCCACGTAATATCAAATGGCAAAAGCTCTCCCACAGAGCTCCATCTCAACGCTAACACCCAGCTCCACTCAACAACCAGCAAGCTACAGTGCTGGACACCCTATGCCAAACAACTAGCAAGACAGGAATACAAGCCCACCCATTAGCAGAGAGGCTGCCTAAAAGCATAATAAGGTCACAGACACCCCAAAACACACCACTGGATGTGGTCCTGCCCACCAGAAACACAAGATCCAGCCTCATCCAGCAGAACACAGGCACTACTCCCGTTCACCAGGAAGCCAACACAACCCAATGAACCAACCTTAGCCACGAGGGGCAGACACCAAAAACAAAGGGAACTACGAACCTGCAGCCTGTGAAAAGGAGACCCCAAACACGGTAAGATAAGCAAAATGAGAAGACAGAAAAACACACAGCAGATGAAGGAGCAGGGTAAAAACACACCAGACCTAACAAATGAGGAGGAAATAGGCAGTCTACCTGAAAAAGAATTCAGAGTAATGATAGTAAAGATGATCCAAAATCTTGGAAATAGAATGGAGAAAATACAAGAAATATTTAACAAGGACCTAGAAGAACTAAACAAACAATGATGAACAACACAATAAATGAAATTAAAAATTCTCTAGAGGGAATTAATAGCAGAATAACTGAGGCAGAAGAACAGATAAGTGACCTGGAAGATAAAATAGTGGAAATAACTACTGCAGAGCAAAATAAAGAAAAAAGAATGAAAAGAATTGAGGACACTCTTAAAGACCTCTGGGACAATATTAAGCGCACCAACATTCGAATTATAGGGGTCACAGAAGAAGAAGAGAAAAAGAAAGGGACTGAGAAAATATTTGAAAAGATTATAGTTGAAAACTTCCCTAAAATGGGAAAGGAAAGAATCAAGTCCAGGAAGCACAGAGAGTCCCATACAGGATAAATCCAAGGAGAAACACACCAAGACACATATTAATCAAACCACCAAAAATTAAATACAAAGAACAAATATGAAAAGCAGCAAGGGAGAAACAACAAATAACATACAAGGGAATCCCCATAAGGTTAACAGCTGATCTTTCAGCAGAAACTCTGCAAGCCAGAAGGGAGTGGCAAGACATACTTAACGTGATGAAAGGGAAAAACCTACAACCAAGATTACCCAGCAAGGATCTCATACAGATTCAACGGAGAAATTAAAACCTTTACAGACAAGCAAAAGCTAAGAGAATTAGGCACACCAAACCAGCTTTACAACAAATGCTAAAGGAACTTCTCTAGGCAGGAGACACAAGAGGAGGAAAAGACCAAAAATAACAAACCCAAAACATTAAGAAAATGGAAATGGGAACATACAAATCGATAATTACCTTAAATGTAAATGGATTAAATGCTCCAACCAAAAGACACAGACTGGCTGAATGGATACAAAAACAAGACCCGTATATATGCTGTCTACAAGAGACCCACTTCAGACCTAGGGACACATACAGACTGAAAGTGAGGGGATGGAAAAAGATATTCCATGCAAATGGAAATCAAAAGAAAGCTGGAGTAGCAATTCTCATATCAGACAAAATAGACTTTAAAATAAAGACTTTTACAAGAGACAAAGAAGGACACTACATAATGATCAAGTGATCAATCCAAGGAGAAGATATAACAATTGTAAATATTTATGCAACCAATATAGGAGCACCTCAATACATAAGGCAAATGCTAACAGCCATAAAACGGGAAATCGACAGTAACAAAATAATAGTAGGGGACTCTAACACCCCTCTTTCACCAATGGACAGATCATCCAAAATGAAAATAAATAAGGAAACACAAACTTTAGATGACACATTAAACAAGATGGACTTAATTGATATTTATAGGACATTCCATCCAAAAACAACAGAATACACCTTCTTCTCAAGTGCTCATGGAACTTTCTCCAGGAGAGATCATATCTTGGGTCACAAATCAAGCCTTGGTAAATTTAAGGTAATTGAGTCACATCAGGTATCTTTTCCGACCACAGTGCTATGAGACTAGATATCAATTATAGTAAAAAATCTGTAAAAAATACAAACACATGGAGGCTAAACAATACACTACTAAATAACCAAGAGATCACTGAAGAAATCAAAGAGGAAATCAAAAAATACCTAGAAACAAATGACAATGAAAACACGATGACCCAAAACCTATGGGATGCAGCAAAAGCAGTTCTAAGAGGGAAGTTTATAGCAATACAATCCTACCTTACTAAACAAGAAACATCTCAAATAAACAACCTAACTTTACACCTAAAGCAATTAGAGAAAGAAGAACAAAAAACCCCAAGTTAGCAGAAGGAAAGAAATCATAAAGATCAGATCAGAAATAAATGAAAAAGAAATGAAGGAAACAATAGCAAAGATTAATAAAACTAAAAGCTGGTTCTTTGAGAAGATAAACAAAATTGATAAATCATTAGCCAGACTCATCAAGAAAAAAAGGGAGAAGGCTCAAATCAACAGAATTAGAAATGAAAAAGAAGTTACAACTGACACTGAGAAATACAAAGGATTGTGAGAGATTACTACAAGCAACTATATGCCAGTAAAATGGACAACCTGGAAGAAATGGACAAACTCTTAGAAAAGCACAACCTTCTGTGACTGAACCAGGAAGAAATAGAAAATATAAACAGAACAGTCACAAGCACTGAAATTGAGACTGTGATAAAAATCTTCCAACAAACAAAAGCCCAGGACCAGATGGCTTCACAGGCACATTCTATCAAACATTTAGAGAAGAGCTAACACCTATCCTTCTACTCTTTCAAAGTACAGCAGAGGGAGGAACACTCCCAAACTCATTCTACGAGGCCACCATCACCCTGATACCAAAACCACACAAAGATGTCACAAAGAAAGAAAACTAGAGGCCAATATCACTGATGAACATAGATGCAAAAATCCTCAACAAAATACTAGCAAACAGAATCCAACAGCACATTAAAAGGATCATACAACAAGATCACGTGGGGTTTATCCCAGGAATATAAGGATTCTTCAGTACATGAAAATCAATCAATGTGATATGCCATATTAACAAATTGAAGGAGAAAAACCATATGATCATCTCAATAGATTCAGAAAAAGCTTTCGACAAAATTCAACACCCATTTATGATAAAAACCCTCCAGAAAGTAGGCATTGAGGGAACTTACCTCAACAGAATAAAGGCCATATACGACAAACCCACAGCAAACATCGTTCTTAATGGTGAAAAACTGAAACCATTTCCTCTAAGATCAGGAACAAGACAAGGTTGTCCACTCTCACCACTATTATTTAACATAGTTTTGGAAGTTTTAGCCACAGAAATCAGAGAAGAAAAAGAAATAAAAGGAATCCAAATCAGAAAAGAAGAAGTAAAACTGTCACTGTTTGCAGATGACATGATATGATACATAGAGAATCCTAAAGATGCCACCAGAAAACTACTAGAGCTAATCAATGAATTTGGTAAAGTAGCAGGATGCAGAATTAACGCACAGAAATCTCTTGGCATTCCTATACACTAATGATGAAAAACCTGAAAGAGAAATTAAGGAAACACTCCCATTTACCATTGCAACAAAAAGAATAAAATACCTAGGAATAAACCTACCTAAGGAGACAAAAGACCTGTGCTCAGAAAACTATAAGACACTGATGAAAGAAATTAAAGATGATATACACAGATGGAGAGATATACCATGTTCTTGGATTGGAAGAATCAACATTGTGAAAAATGACTCTACTACCCAAAGCAATCTACAGATTCAATGCAATCCCTATCAAACTACCACTGGCATTTTTCACAGAACTAGAACAAAAAATTTCACAATTTGTATGGAAACACAAAAGACCCCGAATAGCCAAAGCAATCTTGAGAAAGAAAAATGGAGCTGGAGGAATCAGACTCCCTGCCTTCAGACTATACTACAAAGCTACAGTAATCAAGACAGCATGGTACTGGCACAAAAACAGAAATATAGATCAATGGAACAGGATAGAAAGCCCAGAGATAAACCCACGCACATATGGTCACCTTATCTTTGATAAAGGAGGGAAGAACATACAATGGGGAAAAGACAGCCTCTTCAATAAGTGGTGCTGGAAAAACTGGACAGCTACATGTAAAAGAATGAAATTTGAACACTCCCTAACACCATACACAAAAATAAACTCAAAATGGATTAAAGACCTAAATGTAAGGCCAGACACTATCAAACTCTTAGAGGAAAACACAGGCAGAACACTCTATGACATAAATCACAGCAAGATCCTTTTTGACCCACCTCCTAGAGCAACGGAAATAAAAACAAAAATAAACAAATGGGACCTAATGAAACTTAAAAACTTTTGCACTGCAAAGGAAACCATAAACAAGATGAAAGACAACCCTCAGAATGGGAGAAAATATTTGCAAATGAAGGAACTGAGAAAGGATTAATCTCCAAAATATACAAGCAGCTCATGCAGCTGAATATCCAAAAAACAAACAATCCAATCCAAAAATGGGCAGAAGACCTAAACAGATATTTCTCCAAAGCAGATATACAGATTGCCAACAAACACATGAAAGGATGCTCAACATCACTAATCATTAGAGAAATGCAAATCAAAACTACAATGAGGTATCACCTCACACCGGTCAGAGTGGCCATCATCAAAAAATGTGTAAACAATAAATGTTGGAGAGGGTGTGGAGAAAAGGGAACCCTCTTGCACTGTTGGTGGGAATGTAAATTGATACAGCCACTATGGAGAACAGTATGGAGTTTCCTTAAAAATCTAAAAATAGAACTACCATATGACCCAGCAATCCTACTACTGGGCATATACCCTGAGAAAGCCATAATTCAAAAAGAGTCATGTACCACAATGTTCATTGCAGCTCTATTTACAATAGCCAGGACATGGAAGCAACCTAAGTGTCCATTGATAGATGAATAGATAAAGAAGATGTGGCACATATATACAACGGAATATTACTCAGCCATAAAAAGAAACGAAATTGAGTTATTTGTAGTGAAGTGGATGGATATAGAGTCTGTCATACAGAGTGAAGTAAGTCAGAAAGAGAAAAATAAATACCGTATTCTAACACATATATATGGAATCTAAAAAACAAAAAAAAGGTTCTGAAGAACCTAAGGGCAGAACAGGAATAAAGACGCAGACGTAGAGAATGGACTTGACGACACAGGGAGGAGGAAGGGTAAGCTGGGACAAAGTGAGAGAGTGGCATGGACATATATACACTACCAAATGTAAAATAGATAGTTAGTGGGAAGCAGCCACATAGCACAGGGAGATCAGCTCGGTGCTTTGCGACCACCCAGAGGGGTGGGATAGGGAGGGTGGGAGGGAGATGCAAGAGGGAGGAGATATGGGGATGTATGTATATGTATAGCTGATTCACTTTGTTATAAAGCAGAAACTAACACACCACTGTAAAGCAATTATACTCCAATAAAGATGTTAAAATAAATAAATAAAGAGTAAACAGTGACAACAACACAACAAAAACACAAGTGAGAGACTTCCGTGGTGGTCCAGTGGCTAAGACTCCGTGCTCCCAATGCCGGGGGCCTGGGTTTGATCCCTGGTCAGGGAACTAGATTCCGCATGCCGCAACTAAAGATCCCGCACGCCGCAACGAAAATATCCCACGTGCTGCAACTAAGACCCAGCGCAGCCACATAGATAAATAAATATTTTTTAAAAACACAGCAGTCGAGGAGCATTCCCAATAGAGAGGAAAACATTATTAAAGGGATGGAGGTGAGTGACAGCTTGTTGCCGGCAAGGAACAACCAACAGTTCAGTGTGGCTGGAGCATCCCATTCAAGGCAAATTAAGGAAGCGGTCAGAGATGAGGCTGGGAGCTGGGAAGGCTAACACCCTGCTACAGCTTGTGAGCCTGGTGAACGAGCGTAAGTCTTTGAGCGATGGGGAAACATTGGGAATTTCTGAACGTTGTAAGAAAGATCAGATTTGTGCCTTAGCTACACTACTTTGGGTTAGAGGATAGATTTCAGGGGATCGAGTGGGGAGCAGATTAGAAGGCTGTTGTAAGTGTCCTGATAGTGATTTCAGGACCTGGACAGGATGGTAGTAGGCATGGAGAGAAGGAGCTGCAACGGAGAAAGATTTTAGTAGATATGACTGCACAACTCAGTAGTTAATTACAGATAAGGAAAGAATGAGCAAGAGGCAAGGATGACTGCAGGCTTCTAGTTTGGGGAACTGAGAGCAAACCACTCAACCAAGAGAGGACACACAGAAGGACTAGCAATTGTGATCTAACTGTGTTTTGAGAAGAGATCCTGGTAGGATGCATCATTCAAGACTGAGAACTCCATGACCGTCCTTATGTGACAGCTACAAACCCCCTTGCAGGTGTCTCAAGTCCCTTTTCTTCTATAGGTTCCTTCCCTTACAGAATCATAGGAGATGAGAGCTGGGAGAAGGTTCCAGTAGCTTTTAGCCTAACACCCGCCTTGTACAGCTGGGAAGTCTAGAGACGGTAACTGACTTGTCTAAAATCTTTATTATCTTTTTAATACGTTTAAGGCTGTCCAAACTTCAGATGAAAAACAAACAAAAAAAATCAAGCACATACATATAACCATTCCTTTCCATCAACTTGACTACCAGTCTTCCTTCTTTAGTAGTCAAATACCCATTGCCCCATTTCCTTCCAATTCAGAATTCATTTCTTAAAGCTCTGCAACGTTTTACTTCTCTACACTTTGAATGCTACTGCTCTAAAATTAACTGAGAAAGACTTTCTTGTCAAACAAAACAGCCTTTTCTCAGTCCCCACAGTTGTTCCTTGGCTTTCGGTGAGGTTTGAATACTATCTGCTATACCTCTCCTTAAATGCTTTGCTCCCTTGGTCTTCCTAACAGTGAGCTTTCCTTGGGTTTACTCCTTCATGCTCCACTTCTTCTGACTCCAATTCTAGATCTCCATGCTTCCATCATGAGCCAAACACTCTTCTCTCTTCAATCAGTTACTCTGGGGTCATTCACCTCACAGTGTCCACAGTGTCTTCTGGGTTCACATCCAGATCGGACAGTAGTCCATGTGGAAAAGTTCTGCACGTGTCATAAGTGTGATGTGCCAATTCTCTTGGCCCGCATCACTAGAGGCACGGAGCCTTCTCAAAGACAAGGAAGCCATGTGCTCCTGGGGCTCACTGCTGGGCTGACCCACAGTTAAAAAGGATACTGACAAATGAGAGAATGTTCTGAAAAGAGCAATGGGGTTGGTAAGGGATCTAAAAACAACATGTGAAAACCGCTGAAAAGGCTAGGAATGATGAGCTTGGGAAAGACAGTGCTCTTGCGATCCAGCTTTCTGCAAATTTGTGAAAACTTGTCACGTGGGATGCAGCATAGATGTGTTTTTCTCTGTTTCAGAAAGCAGAAATTTGAAGGAGGTTGTATTTTGGCTAACAGGAAAATAAATCTTGCAAATAACTCAGGTTGTTCAACCAAAGAATGAGCTGTCTCTCAATGCAGTGAACTCTGCCCTTGCTGAAGGTGTTGAAGAAGAAATGCCTGCTCTGAGAGGGAGACCAGCCATACCACCTCTGAGATCCCCTTTCCTCTGACACCCTGTGAATCACTCTCCCTGTGATAGCCTGTCAGCACCACGGACTTCACACGCCTGATGGGGAATCAGCCGTCCCATTCAATTCCTCAAGTCTACCATTCATGCTGTTGTTCTTCTAGATTGCTGGGCTAGACTCAACATCTTTGATTCCTTGTTCCTTTTAGGTCCCTATACCTCCACCTCCAGAATGTTTCTTTGATATGCTCTTAATACTTTATTTCCATGGATACCATTACAGTCCAGACTTGCCAAACCCCATGTGGATAGAAGTCATTGGATTTTTGAGTTGGGACGAACCCTAGAGAGATCAAGCCCAGCCTGCTCATTTTATAAGTAAGGAGAATGAGACACAGAAAAATTAAAGACTTCTCTAAGGTCACATCGTTAAAAGTGGTGGTACTAGGCTCCAAGATTTGTAGCGCCATATTCTTTCCATTGCCCCATACCACAGCAGCTCTGGGATTTCTCCTTTTAATCACTCAGGCCACCCCGATACATTTTGGCCTAACTGGTTTTATAGACATTGGCCATGACTTAACCATGGAATGACTGGTTTATTTGTTTAATACTGTCTGTTTGTTTAATGATGGTCTTTGGTCAAATCATATGTGTTAATCTAGATCTAGGAATTATCCCCAATCTCTTAACTGTAACAGACCACTGGGTCTGCTTTGAGTTAAACAGCACTGTTCTTTTCTGTGCTTCTCACAGATACTGCCAAAGCAGGACTGCTGAATTGTGAAATAAAGAAGAATTCTAGCCAGCTCAAGCTCTCTGGAGTCTGCAAATCCAGGTCATTTGGATTTGAAACATATCACTGTACTCCAATGAGTACAAAAATTACATATATCATGTTAGCTGGCTATGCTCTGATTACTTCCATAAAAGGTCCTGGACTCACGTTGGTTCTTCAGTTGCTATTCTGGTCTCTTCTAGTTCTTGTGCTTGTTTCAGCCAAGGTAATTTCGCTTCCACTGGACTTTTTTCTGACAAAAAGGGAACATAAACAACAAGCTTAATTATTGTTACTCATTCAAGAGTTGGATATGTGATTATTATTTGCTGAAGATTTCATCAATAAAGAGGTCACGCTTTTCAAATGCACAGTACATGAAGTGGCTTCTGGACGGAACCAAAAATTTCTGTCATACATTTTTTTAATTAACACATTATCAAAATGCAACCAAACAACCCCATGACACAGTTGAATACATTCTCCAACTTAGCATAAAAATGCCTTTTATAAATCAGTACCAATATCTGTTGTTTGCATATTAAAGCTCTTACTTCAACCGTTATCAGTTTGCTTTCTTTTTCCACAAATTTTTTTGCCCATTGAATGAGGAAATTAATAGAGAAAAGCAAATAACATAGAAGGCTTAGAAAGTTGGGAGGAGGAGAGTCAGTGCTATGGTTTACTCAAACTTTAATTCCTATAATTGTTGAGGGATATGATTAACCAATTACCACTGGCCTGCAGGAGCGAGCTGGTGCCCCTCTCTGTCCTTTGAAGCTTCCTAAGATGTGAAGAAAGAAACAATCTAATTATGAAATGAGAAAGGAAATAATTTTGGACTGCTTCAGGGAAATCACAGACACTAAGAAAGTGGCTATAAAAGTACCACTGACTGCAGAAATAAGGAGAAAAGACTTCACTGACGAAGTTGTATAATCAGTGTTTGTACCTTGCATGGAAACCAGTGATTTTTCTGGAAGACAGACGTCATCAAATAAATATTTTTTGAATAGTTAGTTGCCTATGAGGCTATTTGTGTAAATAATGCACCCAGAAATAATGAAGAAGAATTTTATCATCCTCTCCAAAGTACTAAGGAAGACTCCTTGGCACTGACACTTGGGAGTAATTCTTTTTCCATTTCCAAAAGGAAATACTTGTCACGAGGACTGGTAATGCCTTACAAAAGTACGTATATGGAAATAATCATGTCTAGAGAGGAACATACATCCAAAAGATGATGCCAAGACTTCCTTACCCATGGATGCTACCCATTTCTGCTAATTCATGTGGAACAAGTGGGAACTACAAAAGAATTTCTAAGTGCATCTATAAATCTAGATTGGGAACTGAAAGTCTTCATTCATTCATGGTAGGCAATAGGACATATGATGAAGCTGGCATTGTTCCTTCCTCAAGAAATGTACACTCTGGTGGAAGGCATGTGGGAATTTTCCTTTTCCTTTTTCTCTTCATCCTCCTTCTCCTTTTTCTTCAAAGCAGGGACTGCATCAAATTATTTTATGCCCACCAAGAAATGTTAATATAAGCCTAGACAGGAGCCACTCTATATGTACTGAATCAATAAGAGCTCAGTTTCTTCTCCAGACCAATTAATCACATAGGTCTAACTTCTTTATCTAGGTGGATGGGTCTACTGTAATCTGTCAGTAAAACAATTTTTATAAGAAAGTTAGTACGTTGAAATTCAAATGCTGCAATATTAGTAAGAGAGCTGGAAAACACCGTTTGATTTAACTTTAAAATGCACCACAAACTTACCTTTGGGTTTGTAACACGGGATGGGAATGATACATTCTTCTTTGATGTGTAACTTCAGTTGTGGATTACAGCCACCAACGTGCTGTCCACGATGGTTGATACACAGAACAACCCGGTAACGTAACCCCCGGCCACAAGTCACTGTGCACTTCAAAGATGAAAAGAGAAGCCAATGAAATTCTTGTTCATGAAGAGATCCACAAAGGTATTAAGGTCTCATGCACAGGAGAGTCACTAATCTACATGAATGTTAAACACAAAAGACCGTTAGATAAACATTATGTAAGGAAGGGGGTGGAGGCTGATCTCCCATGATTCTTATGTTTCAGGGCCCCTCCCTTGCAAGGCTTCCTTCCCATTCTCCATTCGAGAAGTATTTCAGGTGAGGTCACAGAGCAAGAAAAATTGAAATGCCCTGAAATCTTTCTACGCAAATATGCAAGAAACTTAATATAGGTTTTCTCAAATTTAATTAAAAATTCACATGACATCATCCAAAACAATTTGTGAAGACAAAAGAAACTTTTCTAAACTATTAATTTAAAAAAATATCAAACTTTGCTCAACCATGCTAGAGGATTATCTTTCTATTCTGTGTATAGAAATCGATCTTCCAAAATTGTTGTCATATGAAAGGGCCATCGAAGAGTATTCAGCCAAAAAGTTTAGGAAAAAAATATTATAGATGTATCAGGCACTTAAAATTAATAAAAACATTATGCTATTTCCTCTGAGTTTTTATGAACTTTGTGTTGTATTTTTTTTCTTGAATTATTTGTTTATGATTTGGAAGGTACTCTTGTCTATGAATGGAATATTTTCATGCCATGAACATCCAGGATATGGTTTCAATTTATGTACATTATGTTGGTGAGCATATATGTATGTATATGTGTGTGTGGGTTTTTTTAAAATCAAGACTTTATTTTTTAGGACTATTTAAGGTTTATAGAAAAATTGAGCAGACAGTACAGAGAGTTCCCATATGCCCCCTTTCTGCTACATACAGTTTTCTCTAGTGTTAATATCTTGCATTAGTGTGGTACCTTTGCTAAAACTGATAAACCAATACTGATACATTATTATTAACTAAAGTCCAGAGTTCACATTAGGGTTGTCAGCGTAAAAAAATTTGTAATTTCTTACAATTTCTTTTATTATTGTACATAAACATTTACTTAGATACCCAATATTTGTGTTTTGTATTCTTTCTTCTTAAAAAGTCACCTCCTTGGTAGGGGAGGGATGGATTGGGAGTTTGGGATTAGCAGATGTAAACTATTATACACAGAATGGGTAAACAACAAGGTCCTACTGTGCAGCACACGGAACTATATTTAATATCCTGTGACAAACCATAATGGGTAAGAATACAAAAAAGAATGTATTTTATATATATATATATATATATATATATATATATATATATATATATATATATATACGTATAACTGAAACACTTTGCTATACAGCAGAAATTAACACAACATTGTAAATCAACTATACTTGAATAAAATAGATTTTTTTAAAAAGTCACTTCCATATGGTATAAACTTCAGGCCCCACCAATCCTGGATCCATCCCTGGGAGAGGTCAAGAAGCCTTGGGCATGTGCTACAGAACACACACTGTTCTGCAGATGTGATCTCACTAACCATCCTGACACACTGTCAGGTTAGCAGCTTCGCTCCCATTTAACAGATGAGCAAATGAACAGCCCACCACCTAAGGATCTTGCTCAAGGTCATGCAGTTCCTAAGAGGCAGAGTGGAAATCCATCCCAGAGCCTCCTGTTGTCAAAATAATTACTTCACCACTGCTTCATAAAGCTTAAAGATTCTTTCCTGAGTCCATGGATGCTTCTTCAATTGTCACAGATGAGTTGCAGAGGATATGGAGGCCTTTTTCAGCACAGACCCATCTCCAAGAAGAGCAGAGTAGCAGGAAACCTCTCTTATTCCCTCATGCCACTCTTATGACCACTGAACAAATACTGAATGAATTTAGTGAGGTTTGAGATTATATCTGATGTCTGGGAAACTGATTCACCTACCCCCACATTCACCTATTTGAAATATATGTGATCTTAAGAGGCTATTTTATATTGGCCAAGAAAGAAAAAAAATTCTGCCCCAAAGAGAAAGAAAACAATATGATTATAAGGTACAACTACCCTAGAACTGGTCAATCCAAAGGAATATTATTTCCTCAATAGCTTCTCAGGAAGCTGGACACTTACCCCAATGATGTGGTCAGTGTTTACAACATTCCCAGAACTCCTCTTTCAAGCTGAATACATCCTTAATGATAGCAAATTCTCATCACTGAGAATGTGTTTGATTTTTTAAAAAGTGGAAAGTATGAAGAGCCAAGAAAGATGAATGTGTTGGTTAACAATCCTTCATTTGGGTATTGTAAGTGACAATAAAGTCATGATATAGATGGGGTGGGGGTGGTATAAAAGCTCTAAAGACAACACAAAACATATGGGTAAGACCTGTAAGAGTGGAAAACAAGCTCTGCAGGTTGTAGAAGTAATGTTGACTTTTGAGGAGAGATCACAATATGATTTTTGGCATATAACTTGAGTTCAAAGAACCGAACGACCTTGCCATAATAAAATCCTTCCATCTCAGTCTATTGATTTATGTGAACAAGGCTTCCCAGTGTGTACATGCAAAACAAGCTAAAACAAGAAATCAACAGTTAAAATTAAGAATAAAATTACTGCTGAACCCATGTTTCTTTCTGGCAATGGACTATTTTTTAAAGCCCCACTAATCTTCTTGGAAGACTAATTTCAAAGGAAAATTTACTTTTTATGTATAATAATCATTCACGAGAAATCGAAATACATTTAATTGTTGTTTTGGTTGTGTACTAAGATTAAATTTAATAATAACTTAATCCAGGGGAACATTTCTAATACTTAAAGCCTTACGGCTATAGGAAATTAAAATAAATTAATTTCAACTGCTACACATATTTTCTTAGAGAAAAGTAGAATAGGGTAACCAATAAAAGACTTCAAAGCATAAAAGTACATTATATTAGGATAAATTCTGTGGATGGGAGTGGTTTGAAAATGTGAGTTCAAGGGGAAAATAATGCAAAACATTCAAATTATTCAAGAGCTTGTTCATATGTTTTTTAAAAATGGAAGATGGCAAGGATAGAAACCATCATGGCACTCACATTCTACTGGACATATTTTTTCTAATGCTATAACACTTTTATTTTAAAATGTCAGCCTTCAAGACATGTTAGAAATGACATTCTTTGATTTTTTTTAATTTAAACTTGTGATAAAAATTTTAGATGTCAACCTAAATATATATGAAGGGGTATGTAATTTTCCAAACTTCTTTTGGTATGTGAGCAAAAAAGGATGGATAACTACTGCCCTACTAAATACAAATGAAGCAGTAGGGGGTGATGATTTTGAGCCAGGGATATCGGAAAAGGACTGTGATGAGATAGCATCTGTAAACTGGGGCTGGAAGTGGGTCTTTCACCCAGAAAACTCACTTATCTCTACTCTTCAAGTTTCAGTTCAAGTGCTTCCTCCTTTTGGAAGCCTGCTCTGACACCTTCAAGTAGAGTGAATCACCCCACCTCTGTGCGCCGGCCATACAGGACATCATACCGCTCACTGCAGTGTCACACTGCATCACAACTGTTCATTTGCGTGTATGGTTTCTGCAACTGCATTATGAGCTTTTGGCGGGGGGGTAGAAGCAGGTTTTATTTACTCCCTAGGATGGCAGCTGGCACACTGAATAAATAAATAGATAAATGCATGTGTGTGTTGAACTAAATATGTAGGGATCACTCAAAAGAGCTAAAGAAACATGAGTCAATTATGTCTCACCCTCTAGCAAATTAAAAGTTTAAGCTTAAAATATTAAATACCAATACCTGCAATTTTTTGACTAATCCAACTGCACTTTATTTGCTCTAGAGGTTTACTTGCTCGTCTCCCTAGAGAGGAAACTAAGCTAATCTAACACAAGGCCTTGTTACACCTCTGTGATGTTGCCCTTTTCTCCTTTCCCACCACCTGACACCTCAATGGCTTCCAAATAGGCTGCCTGCCTCTGGTCTTTCCCAGCATCAGTCTATTGTCTCAATTACTTAAAATATATTACATTTATTTTCTCCAACAAAAATAGCAAAGCTTCTTAGTAACCACCAGACTAAGAACATACCTCTAATGTCAATTTTATCATCTCCATCTGAATTTTCCAATTCTTTTTTTGTTTTTAATTTATTTTTGGCTGCATTGGGTCTTGGTTGTTGCGTAGGCTTTCTCTAGTTGCGGCGAGCGGGGGCTACGTTTCGTTGCGGTGTGTGGGCTTCTCATTGTGGTGGCTTCTCTTGTTGTGGCTCCCAGGCTCTAGAGCGCAGGCTCAGTAGTTGTGGCACACGGGCTTAGCTGCTCCACGGCATGTGGGATCTTCCCGGACCAGGGATCGAACCTGTGTCCCCTGCACTGGCAGGCGGATTCTTAACCACTGTGCAACCAGGGAAGCCCCAATCTTCCAATTCTTAGTAACGTGGGTTCTCTCTTTAACCCAGATGAATTAGGGCCTTTTTCAACATCTAGTCATTCTGTGTCATTTCTGCCTTTGCTCAGCCGTCTCGGCTTGGCCCTACCTCACAGTTATATCTTCACTAGGCTCTCGTTTGGTTAAATCTTAAAGATGGGTCAAGCAATACAAGGGCAACAAAGACTTCCCAATCAACTCTGCTCCAATGCCTGTTCCGTTCAGATGTACCATGGTTCTTAATTAATTGTTCTTACCTGTGTTGATGCCTGCAATGTTCTCTCTTACATTGTCCTCCAACTGGCTCTTCCTAAGCTCTTTGGGAGTAGGAACTCCGTTCATATACAACTTCTGCCTCCCTCAAGTTGCCCAGTACAGTGTTGGGAGCATAGCAAATAATCATTAAAATCTGAGATTGAATTAAAAAGTGGCGTGTACTCGGGACTTCCCCAGTGGCACAGTGGTTAAGAATCCACCTGCCAATGCAGGGGACACAGGCTCGAGCCCTGGTCGGGGAAGATCCCACATGCCGCGGAGCAACTAAGCCCGTGTGCCACAACTACTGAGCCTGCACTCTGAAACCCCGCGCCTAGAGCCCGTGTTCCGCAGCAAGAGAATCCACCACAATGAGAAGCCCACGCACCGCAACGAAGGGTAGCCCCCGCTCGCTGCAACTAGAGAAAGCCCACACACAGCAACCAAGACCCAATGCAGCTAAAAATTAATTAATTAATTAATTTCTAAAAAAAGTGGCGTATACTCAAATCTTACCTGAGACCACTCCATGGCAATCCACTTGGGACAGTCGAACAGATTGCAGGTTTGCATAACCTTGGGTTTAGGCGCATACATGCACTTCCATTCTTCCACTTGCAGTATCTCTCCATGCATGGACTCCTCCACACACACGAAGCTCCGTCTTTGAATCCCACCTCCACAGGACACCGAACACGCAGTCCAAGGATTATGTTCCCAGCTCAAAAGCAAACAAACGAAAACACATTATTTATTTGTTGCTTGTTTCAAGTTTGCAAAGTTGATTGCAAAAAGTACAGCCTTGGGATAACAGTTGTGGTTCGGTTGAAAGAGCACAGAATTGGAACCTTAAGACTTTAATCTTAACTGCTACACACAGTCTGCAGTCACGAGGTACTTAACTCCTTTGACCCGAAGGTTATTGTCAAATGGGAGTAAGACACCTGCCCTCGTGTATTACCACAACAGGGCCATTGTGAGAATCAAATAAATTAAACTATGGAGTGTGAAAGCATCTTCAAACAGTCTCTAAACTATAAAACACCAATGCACAACATTACTAGGGCATCATAGAATCTCAAAGTCGGAAAGAACCATCCTAGTCATCTAGGTATAAAAGGGAATGCAAATTTCTGATCAATTGCAATGCTTGAGGTCCCTCTATAATACCCAGTTATCAAGATACGCTTGACATCTCCAGTGACAGAAAACATCACCCTCTGAGCCAGCCTATTCCATATAATTCTTAGAAAGATCTTTCTTATTATGGACTTGAAGTCTGTGTTCCCTTATCTCTCTGTGAAAGGTCTAATAACTGTCCCTCTTACATTTTGGTCTATTGCTACAGATACTACAGTTCCTTGCAAATTACTTAGAGCATATTACAGAAAGAAAAAGGAAACCTGTAACTCACCGAGGGAGAGGTTGGAAGTGGTCATAGGGCATGATCTCTTTAAATCCATCACTACAAATGAAATCATTGTGAGAATATAATTTCTAATCAATTAACACATTTATTAATTTGACTAGTACAGATGTGACATTCCAAAAGACAGAGCTCTTTCAAATTAAAAACTAAATATGCTGAGTGTTATGAACCATTTCCCCCAAAATTCAGCCACGATCTCAATTTTTAGGAAAATCTCTGACACACAACATCCCCAATTCTATATGAAAATGTAGAAAATGGAACTAGTAATATGTATTCATCAAAGGAAAGAGTTTCTCTTAATTTAGATAAATCTATTTATTCCCTTTTATCATCTTAGCAGGTTAGTCTGATAAAATATATTAATGATATTAACACACTGTCATATTAGCAGGATCTTTAGAAAACCATTTTGTTTCACAGAATTTGCCCTTTGAAAAGGCCTCTATTAATAATTACATACACCTGGGATTACAGGAAATGCACAGCTTCGTGATAGGAAATGAAATCCACTGAGAATGCTTCCTTTTCCACTTGCACACTTCTGCCTTAGCCAGCTGGCAGATAACTGGGGAATTCTGGGACTTGACAGTATGCTGTTATTTTAAGATACTGTAGTAAAGCCAGGAAACTTCCCCAGGCAATCCAAGTCATCAGGTACTAAATTATGCAGCAGGATAGTTTATGCATAGCTTTACTGCTCTGGCATTAAAACTCTTCACTTCCTTGCACCATGCATTATTTATACTGAATTTAATGCGTACACTTCAAAAGTCAAAACGTGGTGATCGGTGACCCAGTTTAAAAAGCTAAAATGGTGAGTTACTGATATTTACGGCTGGCAAGATGGACTAGACACTGTACTTGGATGAAGAGAATGTTCATGCTGTACGTGCAGGAGATGCTCAAAGAGGTTCGTTATCAACAGTCAAAGATCACAGCACATGGGCACATAGCCCGCAAGAGAGAACTAGACTGAGTAAGCTGATGAGCCTAATTCCTATGGACCACGGTTATAAATGTGAATACAGGTACCTGCCACCAGTGTACGTTCAAGGTCATGCAATGGCAATGTGTTGCCTGGCAAGGGTGGATCAGTCACAGCTGCAGTTGATTTGTTTCTTTTTAAAGGAAAAAGGGTATGGGCAGTTATGCAAACCTTGATGGGCAAGGATCCATGCTGCATTCCTTCAGTTTTGGTTTTGGTTTCACATTCTCAGGGTAGTAATGGCAATAATGGTCAGGAACCACCCTCTTCAACCGGATATCCACACATTCAGCAGAATTGAGCTGATACCCTAAAGCAGCAGAACAAGAAAGTCTGAAGATCGCATCCGTTTGGGGTTTACTTGGCAAAGTTATCACTTGCCACACACTTTTTTATTCCTCTTTAAGAAACTTAACTCAGTGGTTCTCAACCCTGGGTGTATAACAGAACCACTTGGGAGGCTTTAGTATACACCAACGCCCAGGTCCCTTCCTGGTTCAATTAAATCAGAAGCACTGCAGCCAAGAAATCAGCATTTCCACTGGTCAAAGCGGAAGGAGTGGGTGCTTTCTGTTGCCATGATTGCGTTGAGACCAAAGAAATAAAGTTGTTCCTTTATTCCCAGGTTGCGGGGTAGTAGAAGCAGCAGAGGCCCACTGCTTAATCCCGAGGGGGTGTAAGGCTCTTTAGCCAAAGCACCTATGGAGAGCTAACAATTGCATTGAGTACTATTTTCAGTTTCCCGAACTACTTTAGGTTTAGAGTTGTTGTGGGGAGCGAATAAGATCATGTGTGTCAAAGCTTTGTTAACAATGTAAATCTCTAGACAAATGCTAGGTGATATGGTGCAGCAGTAGCAAAAAAAAAAAAAAAAGACTTTTTAAAAAAGGCTCTCAGGTTCTTCTAAGATGACTAATATGTGTGGCCAAGATTGAGAATGACCACTTGAACTGACTGTGTTACTCTTAGCACTTGTAACTAAAAGTTACAATAGACGCCTTTGAAAACGTTTGGAGCTCAGGTACAGAAAGAAGGTAGTTATTCATTGTCACGTCTCCTCACTGTCATCCTGGCACTGTGCAAGGCTCTCTTGTTTCCGTATACTTTCTCTTCTCCCATCACCACGCCCATTACAATCCCCCAGAGACACCTATTTATTGTTTCTATGTCCTTAAATATATATCTGTCTTATGTAATTTTGTTTTGTGTGTATCTGTTTTGACTAAATTAATGATACTGTGTTTTAAGTCCTGTTCTGTTTTCTACTTTTCTCACTCAACATTACATTTCTGAGAACTACCCTTGTACTGTTGCTTCTTTCTTCTGTATAATATTCCATTGCTTGTACATTTTACTTATTTCCTGTCCTGGGGTACCTAGGGGTACCTCTGATGACAATAAACTTTCTAACTAGGAAAATAAACATTGTCTATACAGAGAGGAACAAAACCCTCCCCGCCTACATCTCACTCTGCCTCATAAGCTTTCAAAGAAGAAGGAATGAAGACTTATTCCTGATTCTATTAAATTCAATTTGTACAGTCTCTGAGGAAAGTGAACATTCCACGAGGATGAGTGCTATAAACTTAAAAAACAACTCACAAAATGATGCTTCTAACTTCCTGAAAGATTTGATTCCAGGTTTCCTGTCACTACATAAGTGTCATGTTAAGTTTTTAAAAAAGTAATTTTCAAAACCAGAATGAGCTCTTCACCAAAAAAAAAAAAACCACAAAAAAAACAAAACAAAACAAAACCCCAAAGTTAAGTTCTCAGCCTCAGCCAACTGGTCTAAAGTTCTAAAATACATTTAAAGGCCTGATTGCTGAGAGGAATCTGATTTGATAAACCAATAGACAGCTTTCTACAAGTCAAGGCTTAAATGTAAGCTGAGTGTAGAAGGACAGACTGGTATGCATTATAAAAAGCAAGGTCAAAACCACAGGAACGAAAATCCAAATGGAGTCAATAAAATATTACTTGGGTGCCAATATCTGCCAGAAAGTCTGCAATATCAGATGACAGTGGCAATCTTGGTACTTTCTCCAAACTAATCTCAAATGTCCCACATAGATGATTGCAGACAAGACCAGGAAAGTCCATCCAAATACCTTGGAGACCAGCGAGCTAATTTTCCTGATTACACCAAAAACCCTGAAATGCCATTTAACACAAATCATGTAGATTTGATTACTAACATAATTAAATTTTGGTAATGCTTTCCTTGTGGGTTTTATGTGTATGTTTTTATTTTTCCCCAAGACAATAACAGAATGAGATTACAGCTCCTTGAGTTAAAGAAAATAATCTTTGCTCTAAATGGAAACATATTTCTAGGAGGAGACAAGGAGCATACAGGTGTTTATAATTTGGGGCGAGACAAAATTAATTTTTCTCTTTAATTTTGCAGCAGTACAGAGATAGCTAAAAGAGAAAGAAATAAGGCAGACTGCCTTCCTACATTATGAACAAATGTATTGAAATTCTGCCGGTGTACAGAAAGTGGCAGGATACTGGGGGACCCCCAAAAGGAGCCTAAAATGTTCCTTCTGTTCTTACAGCCAACGCTATCTTTGGTGGACAGTCACACAGCCAGGTGCTTCCATTGAAGGTTCCAGCAGGACTGATCATGTCTTTCCTTGGGCACCAGCTATGAGAAACATCTATTCTTCTCCCAAGAATTGAACCAACTGAACTAATAAGCTTAGTCCCATTATACATGTCCCTCCCAGAACGGAAAGCTTCTCTTTTAACTTAGGTGTCCAAATGAGAACGTCTCTCTGTGTGTGAGAGCTAGGGAATAAATTAAAAAGAAAGAGATATTTGTTATTCTGATGGATAAGAATTAAAAATCCCCCCTATCTCTTGGCTTTTATTTTGGAGTCCATGAGAGACATGCAAACATGTTTCCAGCTCTTTGCTCAAAGTAAAGGGTGCTTTCTAAATCCAGTTTTCACCTATGTTCAAGAATAAAGCAAACACACATTCATTAAAACCACTGCATTCCAGGCCACTGAGTAGGATCCTGTGTGGTTACACGTCTCTAATTACCATGCTAATTTTTTTTAAACATCTTTATTGGGGTATAATTGCTTTACAATGTTGTGTTAGTTTCTGCTGGATAACAAAGTGAGTCAGCTATACGTATACATATATCCCCATATCTCCTCCCTCTTGCGTCCCTCTCCCACCCTCCCTATCCCACCCCTCTCGGTGGTCACAAAGCACCGAGCTGATCTCCCTGTGCTATGCGGCTGCTTCCCACTAGCTATCTATTTTACATTTGGTAGTACCACGCTAACTTTAAAGTCAGCTTCAAAAAAGCAAATGTGTCATTTCTAACTCTGAGCTCTAAATATTCATGAACAAAGTCTGTGCCTCACCTCCTCCACATGTCACAGTGCAGGGAAAGAAGTCAGTTTGTCTCCACTGATGACTGATTGGCTGGTAAAAGAAGAACTGGACCACGCTGTCCTTGGCCGCAGTGTACCTGGTCTGGACGGAGACAACTTTGATAACATATTCGCATGCAAGGAGCTAGTGCCTTCCACATCTTTCAACATCAGGTGAACACAAGTCACCTACGTAGACAAACACATCTATCACAATAAACTCTGGTACATGAAGATTCCCAGAATTTTAAGACGTGACAGCATTTCGATTAGATTTGTCATAAATGGGATCTCAGAAGATCTTTGACCAATCTCCTTGGAGTCATTTTTCCAGATAATTCTATGCCTGTGAATGAGTTCACAAAAATGTAGGTGCATTTTTAGTTTATTTATTTAAGTTTTATTTTTCTTCCCGATACATTTGATTTTAATTTCCGTGAGAACAGGAAATGAGACAGGAAATGTAATCTGGGTTTGCTTACAACATGGCACATAACTGCAATTCTTACATTTATAATAACAACATCTTTAAGCATCTTTAAGCAGATCCTTCTGAAAAATCCTTCTGAAAGCACAACTCTAGAAACTCAAATGTACACAAGTCCATGGTGTTTGCATAGAAGCCTTCCAGTATCTAATTAAAATAGAGGAGGGGCACCACTGAGAGTGAGCAAGCAGTTATAGACAGAGGTAAGTTTACTTTCAGGTTATTTTACTCAGGCAGCAAGTCCTCTCCCTACTTTTTTTTTCCTTCCCTCCTGATTGAACAAATGAGTGAATTGAGGAAAAGTCCCAAAACACAACACAAAGAGAAAAAGAGAGGGAAAACAAAGGTTAAGCTGTGGGAGATAGATCCAGAAATGCCAGCATCACATGGAGTTCAAGAGAAAGAATAGAAAAAATAATGAAAAGGTGATATTTGATTACATCATTGTTGAGAATTTCCTAGACCTTAAGAACAACAGAAGTACTCAGTCTAAAAATATTCATAAAGTTCTGAGCAGACATTGTAAAAAACACAACAAGGATAAAGAGAAATTCTGAAAGTTATCAGAAAGAAAAAAAATGATTCCCTACAAAGGAGTGAGAATCAGAATGGCATCAGACTTCTCACAGGCAATAATGGATGCAAGAAAACAAAAGCATACCTTCAAAGTGATGAGGGACAATAGTTTTTAAATCTAGAATTCTACAACCAAATTATTCATTGCTAATCAATTATCAATTGTCATCTTATAAACAATCTATGATCAAATTATCAATCAGTAATCAGTGAAATAAAGTTTTTCTCAGACACAAAATGACAGAAACTTTACCACTCAGAAACTCTCACTAGGAAAAAAAAAAAAACTATGAAAGGATATACTGAAAAAGAAGTAATATAAATCCACAAGAAAGTAGTGAGATGCAAGAAGCAGTAATGATGAAATAAATCAGTAAACCTTATTAGTAAATCTAAATAAGGGTTGACTGAAAAAGAAAACTTTGATGTATTTAATTATAAAATGGTAAAAAAAAAATTGTAAAATTATAAAATGGTGAAAAATTCCAGACAAGAGATGTGTGTGGAGGAAGGGAGGGGCAGGGTTACAGTGATGGGATGAGGATAGCACAGAAAAGACTTCTAAGGAGTTTTGCTTCTGGCTATGGAAGAACTGTTTGTTTCTGATGAATCCTCCCACTGAGAATAAGTAAAAGTGCTGCATAAAATACTTCTTAATGTATTTGAAGGCATCAGAAAACTACCGTAGTAGTGAGGATGTGCAGGGCCAATATCCCAGACACAAAGGAAGCCCAGACATGTGATCATAACATTTGGTACCACCTTTAGTACCACCTTTCTGCTCAAGACATTTTCCATTTTACAAGTGGTGACTGAGCAGCTGAGAAGCTGAGCAGGCCTGTCATCAGACTCAGGTGGCTGAGGCAGCAAAACCTGGAGCTCCAGGCCCGCCAAGGTGAGGAGTGTTGGTAAACAGCCCAGGCTCCCAGCTGGGACCCCAGAAAGCTGTATCCTAGGAATAAGAGTAGACTGGAAAGGACTTCCCTGGTGGTGCGGCGGTTAAGAATCTGCCTGCCAATGCAGGGGACACGGGTTCAAGCCCTGGTCTGGGAAGATCCCATTTGCCACGGAGCAACTAAGCCTGTACACCACAACTACTGAGCCTGTGCTCTAGAGCTCATGAGCCACAACTACTGAGCCCATGCACCACAACTACTGAAGTCCACGTGCTCTACAGCCCGTGTGCAGCAACTACTGAGCCCGCATGCTGCAACTACCGAAGCCTGCGTGCCTAGAGCCTGTGCTCCGCCACAAGATAAGCTACTGCAGTGAGAAGCCCGCACACTACAACGAAGAGTAGCCCCTACTCACCACAACTAGAGAAAGGCCGCGTGCAGCAACGAAGACCCAACGCAGCCAAAAAAAAATACTGGAAATATTCGTTTTCAAAGGGAATGATGCCCAGATTCAAATTATTTCAGTCCCTTGGATGAAGGTGATTGGCTGCTAACCTGTCTTCTAGAAGCAATAATTAATCCAGTCTCAAATGGTATCTATAATCTTTCCTCTACTATATGCAGCAAAACTTTAACCCTAGATATACAACAAAGATAAAATTTAACACCAACCAAAAAAGTGGGAAAATAGACATATAATCAGAAAAATAGGAAATCCAGATATGGGCATTAACTGATAGAAACTTAAAAATGTAAGTATACCACTACCATTTCTTGTAACTCTGGCCTTGGCTTCATGTCTTGTTTCCCTGCTTGAGGGCCTAGCAACACCTCATTCTATTCCCACGGTCAAAAAACATGTGTTAGCACATAGCTTTCGCCTCAGGCTCTGTTTTTAAGAAAACCTAGACAAAGACATTGTGACTAAAATGTTCAAGAAATTAAATGACAAGATGGAGAATTTCACCAGAAACAAAGAAACTATAACAAAAATAAAATGTGATTGTAGAAATAAAAAGCAAAATAATTTAAATAAATATCTCAATGAATAGAGTTAGTAGACTAGACTGGGGTTCCGCAAATATTATCTTAAAGAACCAGATAGTAAAAGTGAGTTTTCAGGCCACGTTATCTCCGTTGCAATTATTCAACTCTGCTGGTGTAGTGCAAAAGCAGCCACAAG
This sequence comes from Eubalaena glacialis, assembly GCF_028564815.1. Lineage (NCBI taxonomy): Eukaryota > Metazoa > Chordata > Mammalia > Artiodactyla > Balaenidae > Eubalaena > Eubalaena glacialis. The sequence goes on from NC_083717.1 coordinate 35,936,338, forward strand.
TAATATATAAATAAATGGGGGTAGCTGTAAACTCCATTTACAAAGACAGTTGGTCAGCTTGCTGGTCATAATCTGCTGACTTCTGGATTATATACACCTATTCAGAGAATTAGCAAACTGACAGATAAAAAGAAAATGGAAATTAGACATTTGAGATAAAGGTATAACTGTAGTCCCAGAAAAAGAGAACAAAGAGAATAAGATAGAAGCTATATCTGAAGAGGTAATAAATGAGAAAATCTTCCAAAACTGATGATGGGTATCAAGCTACAGATTCACAAAGCACCAGGAACCTCAAGCAGAGGAAAGTTATTAACTATATCAGAGTCAAATTGATGAAAACCAAAAACAAGAGAAAACACTTGAAAGCAGGCAAAGAAAAAAGACACATTACTTTCTAAGGAACAAAAATAAGACTGACAGCTGAATTCTCAACAGAATAAATGGAAGCCAGAAGACAATGAAGCAATATCTTCAAAGTGCTGAAAGAAAATAGTTTCACAATGATAGAGAGGTCAAGTCACTAGAAGAGGTAATGATTCTAAATGTGAGTGTACCTAACCACCTAACCTCAAAATATATAATTCAAAAATTGACAAGAAACAGAAAAAATATAGACAAATGCACAGTCATAGTGGTAGTTTTACCAGGTCTCTGTGGTAACTAAGAGAATAAGCAGACAAAAATCAGTAAGGCTATAATTTTGCATAAAACCATTAATAAATATGACCTAATTGACATATGTAGAACATTGTGTCCAACATCAGAAGACTACATATCATAGTCTTCCAAAATTTGCTACATTCTGAGCCACAAATTAAGTTTTAACAAATTTCAAAACATTAAAATAATATAATGTTATTTGACTATAGTAGAATTAAGGTATAAAATGATGAGATTACTTGAAAATTCCCACATACTTGGATGCTACACTTCTAAATATTCTATAAGTCACTATATCACTATATCATATATATCACTATGGAAATTACAATACAACTTAACTGAATGATGAAGAAAAAGATTTCATATCAAACTTTGTGGAACAAAATCTAAAGCATACTTTGAGAGAAATTTATAGAGTTAAAAGCATATATTATGGAAAAATTGGATGAAAATCACTGATCTAAACAGCCATCCCCAAAAGTTAGAAAAGGACTTGCCTGGTGGTGCAGTGGTTAAGAATCCACCTGCCAATGCAGGGGATTGGCATTGGCAATGCCAATGTTCGATCGCTGGTCCAGGCAGATCCCACATGCCGCGGAGCAACTAAGCCCATGCGCCACAACTACCGAGCGTGCACTCTAGAGCCTGCAAGCCACAACTACTGAGCCCACCTGCCACAACTGCTGAATCGTGCACACTTAGAGCCCATGCTCCGCAACAAGAGAAGCCACCGCAATGAGAAGCCTGCACACTGCAATGAAGAGTAGCCCCCACTCGCCACAACTAGAGAAAGCCCGGGTGCAGCAATGAAGACCCAATGCAGCCAAAAATAAATAAATAAATTTATATAAAAAAAGGTTAGAAGAAGAATAACATATTGAATCCAGAGAAAGTAGAGAGATGGTAACAATAAAGATAAGAGCAAACATTAATGATATGCGAATGAAACTACTTTAAAGTGGTTTATAAAGCCAAAAGGTGTTTCTGTGAAAAGTCTCATAAAATTGATAGACCTCCAACATGACTGATTAAGGAAAAAAAAGAGTAGGGACAAATAATCAAAATTAGGAATGAGAAAGAAGACTCGCTACAGATTCTCCACACAATGAAGAAATAAGACAATACTATAAAAAAATCTATGCCAATAACTTTCAAAAAGCTAGTTGAAATAGACAAATTCCTTGAAACAAAACTGACACATAAGGGAATAAAACATCTGACTAGTCAAGTAATAGCAATCTCACACAAACTGTTACAGAAAATAAGAACAGAGGAAATACTTCTCAATTTGTTTTATAAACCTAGTGTAAAATTAATTCCAAGACCCAAAAAACACATTACAGGAAAAAACAACCCAAAAAACAAAAACCTCTCCTGGAAACAAATACCGAAAAAGAATCATAAATAAAATAATTTAAAATCATTGGGAAAGGGAACAACAGAGGTTCAAGATGGCAGAGTAGAAGGACGTGTGCTAACTCCCTCTTGCGAGAGCATCAGAATTACAACTAACTGCTGAACAGTCATCGACAGGAAGACACTGGAACTCACCAAAAAAGATACCCCACATCCAGAGACAAAGGAGAAGCCGCAGTGAGACGGTAGGAGGGGCACAATCACGATAAAATCAAATCCCATAACCGCTGGGTGGGTGACTCATAAACTGGAGAATAACTATACCACAGAAGTCCACCCATTGGAGTGAAGGTTCTGAGCCCCACGTCAGGTTTCCCAACCTGGGGGTCCAGCAATGGGAGGAGGAATCCCCAGAGAATCAGACTTTGAAGCCTAGCAGGATTTAAGTGCAGGACTTCGACAGGACTGGGGGAAACAGAGACTCCACTCTTGGAGGGCACACACAAAGTAGTGTATGCATCAGGACCCAGGTGGAAGGAGCAGTGACCCCATAGGAAACTGAACCAAACCTACCTGCTGGTGTTGGAGGTTCTCCTGCAGAGGCAGGGGGTGGCTGTGGCTCACCACGGGGACAAGAACACTGGCAGCAGAAGTTCTGGGAAGTACAACTTGGTGTGAGTCCTCCCAGAGTCCACCATTAGTCACACCAAAGAGCTGTAGCCTCCAGTGCTGGGTCACCTCAGGCCAAACAACCAACAGGGAGGGAACCCAGCCCCACTCATCAGCAGACAAGTGGATTATAGTTTTGCTGAGCTCTGCCCACCAGAGCAACACCCAGCTCTACCCACCACCAGTCCCTCCCATCAGGAAGCTTGCACAAGCCTCTTAGATAGCCTCATCCACCAGAGGGCAGAGAGCAGAAACAAGAAGAACTACAATCCTGCAGCCTGTAAACGAAAACCACATTCACAGAAAGGCAGACAAAATGAAAAGGCAGAGGACTATGTACCAGATGAAGGAACAAGATAAGATCCCAGAAAAACAACTAAATGAAGTGGAGATAGGCAACCTTCCAGAAAAAGAATTCAGAATAATGATAGTGAAGATGATCCAGGACCTCGGAAAAAGAATGGAGGCAAAGATCGAGAAGATGCAAGAAATATTTAACAGACCTAGAAGAATTAAAGAAAAAACAAACAGAGATGAACAATACAATAACTGAAATGAAAAATACACCATAAGGAATCAACAGCAGAATAACTGAGGCAGAAGAACGGATAAGTGACCTGGAAGACAGAATGGTGGAAATCACTGCCACAGAACAGAATAAAGAAAAAAGAATGAAAAGAAATGAAGACAGCCTAACAGACCTCTGGGACAACATTAAACGCACCAACATTCACATTATAGGGGTCCCAGAAGGAGAAGTGAGAGAGAAAGGACCAGAGAAAATATTTGAAGAGATTATAGTCGAAAATTCCCTAATATGGGAAAGAAAATAGCCACCCAAGTCCAAGAAGCGTAGAGACTCCCAGGCAGGACAAACCCAAGGAGAAACATGCCAAGACACATAGTAATCAAATTGGCAAAAATTAAAGACAAAGAAAAATTATTAAAAGCAGCAAGGGAAAAACGACAAATAACATACAAGGGAACTCCCATAAGGTTAACAGCTGATTTCTCAGCAGAAACTCTACAAGCCAGAAAGGAGTGGCATGATATATTAAAGTGATGAAAGGGAAGAACCTACAACCACGATTACTCTATCTGGCAAGGATCTCATTCAGATTCGATGGAGAAATCAAAAGCTTTACAGACAAGCAAAAGCTAAGAGAATTCAGCACCACCAAACCAGCTCTACAACAAATGCTAAAGGAAGTTCTCTAAGTGGGAAACACAAGAGAAGAAAAGGATCTACAAAAACAAAACCAAACCAATTAAGAAAATGGTAATAGGAACATACATATCAATAATTACCTTAAATGTGAATGGATTAAGTGCTCCAACCAAGAGACACAGGTTCACTGCATGGATACATAAACAAGACCCATATATATGTTGTCTACAAGAGACCCACATCAGACCTACGGACACATACAGACTGAAAGTGAGGGGATGGAAAAAGATATTCTATGCAAATGGAAATCAAAAGAAAGCTGGAGTAGCAATACTCATATCAGATAAAATAGACTTTAAAATAAAGAATGTTATAAGAGACAAGGAAGAACATTACATAATGATCAAGGGATCAATCCAAGAAGAAGATATAACAATTATAACTATATATGCACCCAACATAGGAGCACCTCAATACATAAGGCAACTGTTAACAGCTATAAAAGAGGAAATCAACAGTAACACAATAATAGTGGGGGACTTTAACACCTCACTTACATCAATGGACAGATCATTCAGACAGAAAATTAATAAGGAAACAAAAGCTTTAAATGACACAATAGACCAGATAGATTTAATTGATATTTATAGGACATTCCATCCAAAAACAGCAGATTACACTTTCCTCTCAAGTGCACACAGAACATTCTCCAGTATAGATCACATCTTGGGTCACACATCAAACCTCAGTAAATTTAAGAAAATTGAAATCATATCAAGCATCTTTTCTGACCACAATGCTATGAGATTAGAAATCAATTACAGGGAAAAAAAAGTAAAGTAAAAAGCACAAACACACGGAGGCTAAACAATACTTTACTAAATAACCAAGAGATCACTGACAAAATCAAAGAGGAAATCAAAAAATACCTAAAGACAAATGACAACAAGAATACGATGATCCAAAACCTATAGGATGCAGCAAAAGCAGTTCTAATAGGGAAGTTTATAGCAATACAATCCTACCTTAAGAAAAAAGAAACATCTCAAATAAACAATCTAACCTTACACCTAAAGGAACTTGAGAAAGAAGAACAAACAAAACCCAAAGTTAGCAGAAGGAAAGAAATCATAAAATCAGAGCAGAAATAAATGAAATAGAAACAAAGAAAACAATAGCAAAGATCAATAAAACTAAAAGCTGATTCCTTGAGAAGATAAACAAAATTGACAAACCTTTAGCCAGACTCATCAATAAAAAGAGGGAGAGGACTAAAATCAATAAAATTAGAAATGAAAAAGGAGAAGTTAAAACAGACACCGCAGAAATACAAAGCATCATAAAAGACTACTACAAGCAACTCTATGCCAATTAAATGGACAACCTGGAAGAAATGGACAAATTCTTAGAAAGGTATAACCTTCCAAGACTGAACCAAGAAGGAATAGAAAATATGAACAGACCAATCACAAGTAATGAAATTGAAACTGTGATTAAAAATCTTCCAACAAACAAAAGTCCAGGGCCAGAGGGCTTCACAGGTGGATTCTATCCAACATTTAGAGAAGAGCTAACATCCATTCCTCTCAAACGCTTTCAAAAAATTGCAGAGGAAGGAACACTCCCAAACTCACTCTAGGAGGCCACCATCACCCTGATACCAAAACCAGACAGAGATACTACAAAAAAAGAAAATTACAGACTAATATCACTGATGAATATAGATACAAAAATCCTCAAGAAAATACTAGCAAACAGAATCCAACAACACATTAAAAGGATCATACATCATGATCAAGTGGGATGTATCCCAGGGATGCAAGGATACTTCAATATACGCAAATCAATCAATGTGATACACCATATTAACAAATTGAAAAACAAAAACCATACGATCATCTCAATAGGTGCAGAAAAAGCTTTTGACAAAAAGTTTTGACAAAACACCCATTTATGATAAAAACTCTCCAGAAAGTGGGCATAGAGGGAACCTACCTGCCTCAACATAATAAAGGCCATATATGACAAACCCACAGCAAACATCATTCTCAATGGAGAAAAACTGAAACCATTTCCTCTAGATCAGGAACAAGACAAGGATGTCCACTCTCGCCACTCTTATGCAACATAGTTTTGGAAGTCCTAGCCACAGCAATCAGAGAAGAAAAAGAAATAAAAGAAATACAAATTGGAAAAGAAGAAGTAAAACAGTCACTGTTTGCAGATGATATGCTACTATACATAGAGAATCCTAAAGATGTCACCAAAAAACTACTAGAGCTAATCAATGAATTGGGTAAAGTTGCAGGATACAAAATTCATGCACAGAAATCTCTTGCATTCCTATACACTAACAACGAAAGATCAGAAAGAGAAATTAAGGAAACAATCCCATTCGCCATTGCAACAAAAAGAATAAAATACCTAGGAATAAACCTACCTAAGGAGACAAAAGACCTGTACTCAGAAAACTATAAGACACTAATGAAAGAAATCAAAGATGACACAAAAACAGATGGAGAGATATAACATGTCCTTGGATTGGAAGAATCAATATTGTGAAAATGACTATACTATCCAAAGCAATCTACAGATTCAATGCAATCCCTATCAAATTACCCATGGTATTTTTCACAGAACTAGAACAAAAAAATCTTAAAATTTGTATGGAGACACAAAAGACCCCGAATAGCCAAAGCAATCTTGAGGGAAAAAAAACGGAGCTGGAGGAATCAGGCTCCCTGACTTCAGACTATACTACAAAGCGACACTCATCAAAACAAATATGGTACTGGCACAAAAACAGAAATATAGATCAATGGAACAGGGTAGAAAGCCCAGAGATAAACCCACCCACCTATGGTCAACTAATCTATGACAAAAGAGGCAAGGATATACAATGGAGAAGACAGTCTCTTCAATAAGTGGTGCTGGGAAAACTGGACTGCTACTTGTAAAAGAATGAAATTAGAACGCTCCCTAACACCATACACAAAAATAAACTCAAAATAGATTAGAGGCCTAAATGTAATACTGGACACTATAAAACCCTTAGAGGAAAACATAGGAAGTACACTCTTTTACATAAATCACAGCAAGATCTTTTTTGACCCACCTCCTAGAGTAATGGAAATAAAAGCAAAAATAAACAAATGGGACCTAATGAAACTTCAAAGCTTTTGCACAGTAATGGAAACCATAAACAAGACGAAAAGACAACCCTTAGAATGGGAGAAAATATTTGCAAACGAATCAACGGACAAAGGAGTAATCTCCAAAATATATAAACAGCTCATGCAGCTCAATATTAAAAAAACAAACAACCCAATCCAAAAATGGGCCAAAGACCTAAATAGCCATTTCTCCAAAGAAGACATACTGATGGCCAAGAGGCACATGAAAAGATGCTCAACATCACTAATTATTAGAGAAATGCAAATGAAAACTACAATGAGGTATCACCTCACACTGGTTAGAATGGGCATCATCAGAAAATCTATAAACAACAAATGCTGGAGAGGGTGTGGAGAAAAGGGAACCCTCTTGCACTGCTGGTGGGAATGTAAATTGACACTGCCACTATGGAGAACAGTATGGAGGTTCCTTAAAAAACTAAAAGTAAAATTACCATATGATCCAGCAATCCTACTACTGGGCATATACCCAGAGAAAACCATAATTCAAAAAGACACATGCACTCCAATGTTCACTGCAGCACTATTTACAATAGTCAGGTAATGGAAGCAACCTAAATGCCCATCAACAGACAAATGGATAAAGAAGATGTGGCACCTATATACAATGGAATATTACTCTGCCATAAAAAGGAACGAAATTGGGTCATTTGTAGAGATGTGGATGGACCTAGAGACTGTCATACAGAGTGAAGTTAGTCAGAAAGAGAAAACAAATATCGTATATTAACGCATATATTTGGAATCTAGACAAATGGTACAGATGAACTGGTTTGCAAGGCAGAAATAGAGACACAGATGTAGAGAAAAAACATATGGACACCAAGAGGGGAAAGCGGGGGCAGTGGGGGGTGGTGTGTGTGGTGGTGGTATGAATTGGGAGATTGGGATTGACATATATACATTAATATTTATTTAAAAAAATAACTAATAAGAACCTGCTATATGTAGAAAATAAATAAAATAAAATTGAAATTTAAAAAAATCATACCTCGTGATATATAAAAGGATAATCCTTTTTATTAATAATAAAATAAATACTTATAAGTAAATACTAATAATAAATTCTAATAAAAAATAATAATGACCAAGTGAGGTTTATTAAAGGAAGGTAAGATTGGTTTAACATCTGAAAATCAATGTAATTCACTATATTAAAAGGAAAAAAAGAAAAAATATGATCACTTCAAAAAATGCAAAAAGGCATCTAATAAAATTCCACGCTTATATACATTAATGATGCAAACTAGGAAAAAATTTATTTCATCAGATAAAAACATCTACAAGAAATTTATAGAAAACATCATACATAATTGGGGAATTATAGAGATCTTTGTCCTGAAAGTGAGAAGCATGACAAGCATAGCTGCCATCACTACTTCTATTCAGCATTATACTAGATGTCCTAAGTAACGGAATATAGCAAGAAAATGTTTAAAAGCATAGAGTAATTGGAAAGAAGAAACAGAACTCATTATTTGCAGGTGTCATAACTGTGTATGTACATAATCCAAGAGAATTCACAAACTATTAGTATTAGCAAGTGAATATAGTGAGAATAAAATGTCAATATACAAAAATCAATTAGATTTTCATACTCCAGCAGAAAACAAACAGAAAAAAATTTTAAAACATTTACAATAACATCAAAATAACAAACATTTGGGAATTAATTTAACAAAAGATACGCAAATCATAGACATTGAAAATTATAAACATTATTGAGAAGAATTTAAAAAGAACTAAACAAAGGGATGAATATACCATATTTATGGATTGGAAGACTTGATATTGGAAAGTCAATTTTCTCCAATTTGACCTACAAATTCAATGTAATTCCAATCAAAATCAGCAGAATTTTATAAAAATTTAGAAGCATATTTCAAAATTGATATGGAAATGGAAGGAGTCAAGAATATCAGAGATAATCTTCAAGAACAAAGCTGAAGTATTTACACTACCAGATATCAAGACTTATTTTAATGCTACAGTAATTAAGTCACAATGGTATTGGTGCAAATAGGCCAATGAAACAGAACAGAGTGCAGAAATAGACCCACACATACATAGTTTGGGATTTAAGAGAAATGGGGAAGGGATTGTCTTTTCACCTAATGGTTTTGGGTCAATTGCATAGCCATGGGAAAAAGATATTGATTCCACTTCACAACATATACAAGTATCAATTCTAGTTGGATTATAGCTCTTAGTATGAAAGGTAGAACAGTAAGATTTCCAGAGGAAAACATACGTGAATATTTTTGATCCTAAATAAGGCAAAGATTTTTTTAGCCAGGATACAAATAGCTTACACATAAAGTTTAAAATTAATAACCTACACCACAACAAAATTAAGAACTTCTGTATGGGGAAACTGATAGCCCTAAATACATTTAATGGAGAACAAAAATTGAAAATAAAATGAATTAAGAATTTAGCTCTAGAAGTTAAAAACACAATACCAAAATAAAACCATGTAAAGATAAAGGAAACAAAAATTAAAATTTACATAAATAGAATTTTTTAATGAACTCTGAGAGTTATCAAGCCTCGAATCTAGTTCTTAAATGTCTCAGAGACAAATCTTTGGATGGTTTGAACAAAACAAAAATTAGACAAGGAGCCAGTGAACAAGTTTAGGAATGAAAGAGACATAGGTACTTGAGTCTGTTTTTGTTGTTGTTGTTTTGTTTGTTTTTAGTGATAAAGGAATGCTATGATTATTTTTGAAAAGTTAAGTTTGAAAAATTAGATCAATTGGACACTTTTCGAGAAAATAATAAATTGCAAGATTGACTCAGAAATAGAACCCTAAATAAATCAATAAACCTAAGAGGTACTGAAATGGTTTTCTAAGTCTTGTTCATTACCACCAAAAAGAAATAGAATAAAGGAGGGAAGGAGGGAGGAAAGGAGGGAGGGAGGGAGGAAAGGAGGGAGGGAGGGAGGGAAAGAAAAGGCATTAAGCCCAGATGTTTTACAGAAAGAAATAATCCTTATTGTTGCAGATGCATTTACTTGCTTACCAATATCCATTTCCCTTTCCCTTTCTGCCAGAGGCTTAATTTTGTTCCAAGGTTCCTTCCTCCCACAGGTGTCTCAGATAACTCTCTTTGCAACTTTCAAATATACAATAGAGTATTGTTAACTTTAGTCACTGTACTATACATTACATCCCCAGAACTTATTTATCTTGTAACTGGAAATCTGTACCTTTTGACCCCCTTCACCCATTTCACCCTCTTCCTGCCTCTGGCAACCACCAATCTGTTCTCTGTACCTGTGAGTTTCGATTTTTTTTAGATTCCACATGTAAGTGAAATCATACAGTATTTGTCTTTCTCTGACTTATTTCACTTAGCATAATTCCCTCATAGGTCCATCCATGTTGCTGCAAATGGTAGAATTTCCTTCTTTTTATGGCTGAATAATATTCCTGTGTGTGTGTGTGTATATGTACATATAAGAAAGTTGTATATATATATATATAAATATATGTACCACATCGTCTTTCTCCATTCATCCATTGATGGACACTTAGGCTGTTTCCATGTTTTGGCTATTGTAAATAATGTTGCAGTGAACACGGGGATGCAGATATCTTTTTGTCACAGTGATTTTGTTTCCTTCAGATATATTCCCAGAAGTAGAATTACTAGATCATAGGGTAACTCTATTTTTAATTTTTTAAGGAACCTCCATACTGTTCTTCATAGTGGCTGCACCAATTTACAGTCCCACCAATAGTGCACAGGGGTCCGTTTTTTCCATATTCTCACCAACACTTGTTTTCTCTTGTCTTTTTGATAATAGCCATGCTAACAGGTGTGAGGTGACAGCTCATTGTGGTTTTGATCTGCATTTCCCTGATGATTAGTGATGTTGGGCACCTTTTCATGTACCTGTTGGCCATTTGTATGTCTTCTTTGGAAAACTGTCTATTCAGGTCCTCTGTCCTTCTTTTTTTTTTTTTGGTAATAACACAATTCTGAAAAAAAAATCAATCAATCCATATATTTTCCTCAAGCTACAAACTACTCGTCGCTTAAATTTATAATACTGATGAAACTTTACTCAATTCTAGTTCTCCACATTGTCATTTTAAAAGACAATGCAATTGTTTAGAGGTCTATTAATATTATAATATCTTTAAATGTCATTAAAACATGATGCAGTATTATCATTCTTCCTTGGAAAAAGTCCCTGTTACTACCACTGAGAATTTCTGACTATTGTAAGAGAATTTTCATCCAAACTCCAGGAAGGACTCATATTTGGATATTTGTTCTTCAATTCCAAGAAAGCTGGCATTATATCGTATTATTTTAGAGAGCAAAATAGGCAAAATGGGAGATAAAGGATTCTTTCTTCAAAGTAAATAAAAACTACAAATTAAATAATAATGCCCCTTCCTCCAATCCTAAAAACTTTAGAAAAATGAAGTTATTAAATCTGCAGGGAACTTTTTCTCCCCCAAGATTTTGTTTTTGCTTTTGTGTTTTGTGACCGGGCAGTAGAGCCACAACAAGTGCTCATACTCTATGAAGACAATCGCAAAGATGCAGCTTCTTTCCTTATAACTGCTCTGATCTTCTTCACAAGCCCCCTCCTGACTAGGGAGGGAGGGGAAAACAGCTTAAATGGAGTTCAATCCTAGGAGGTCAGTCTGGTTCACTCATTTAAAGAGTTCTCTTTAGGTATCGCTGTTTCCGGTGGGGAAGCATCCAGGCTTTCTGCTGTGCCCTCATCCAGACCAATCTCCTCTATGGTGGTCTTTGATGTAGGACCTCACAGAGGCGGGAAAGGAAAGAGGCCTTGGATCCATGCCTGGAGGTCCTCATCCTGTCCTTGGGCCCACAGCTGTGTCCCTTGTCCCTCTGGCCACTGGGAGGCCCACAGGGAGCCTCAGTGCCTGTGAACTCAGCTGTGTTCTTCCCCAGCCAGGGTGGGTGGGCTCCTCTGTTGCCCTGCCCAGTCCACATTACTCTTGTGCTCAGTTTCTCGGTGGTGTGGCTGGGACTCCTCCCCAGTCCCTGGCCTGGGTCACAGCCCCTTACCAAGGAGACCAGATGCTTTATTGTCCAAGCCAGGACGTTTCTGAGGATGAAAGGAGGAGCTTCTAAGAATTAAGTCAGGGCTGCAGGTGGAAACTGGGTCTTTTCTGAACAAACTAGGATGTCTGGTCACTCTACATTTACCCCTCCACTGCAGGGTCATTTTGCCCCCACCATGTCAAGGCTGGCCAGCCAAGAGTACATGGAATTTTCTAGATACCTTCCATGCCACACAGGAGCTGAGGGAGACTCCAGGGAGCTGAACTCAGACGCAACCTGTGACTAAATATTTCATGGCACTCATGCCAATTTCATTCCAAGGTAGCTTCCCCCAGTGGTGGATGGAGATGGCCACCCTAGGAGGCGTTTTCCTCTTGGGTTCTAAATGAAAAGTGAAGCAAATCTCCTCCTCTGCCTTTAGCTTTGAAACCTACTTAATATGCTTCCCTGCTCTGCAGAGTGACTGCTGTCATGATCCATGTCTCATTGCCTTGCTTCCTCCATCCTGTCCCCAGTTTTCTTCTTTTACCCACAATGCCCTGAGGCAGAGGAAGCTGACTCTCCACATCCTGGCTGGGGTCTCCCTACAATGGATGCTCCTCCTGAGTGTAGGGCGCTGAGGACACTAAGCCCACAGCTCAGCCTTACTGGGGGTAGAGGCATCCTCTATATTGCAGAAGAAGCACTTTGATTGAGTCCCCCAACCTTGGTCCTTGAAATGTTATGGGAACTAAATCAATTTATAGAAGGCTTATCTCCTTCCATAAGCCTGACGTTCAAGACAAAAGTCTAAACTAAAAAAAAGAAGAAAATCCTACCTTAATAATCAAAAGTTGAACATGAATGCTCTTTGCAGTCCTGCTAACAACAGCCCAATCATTAACCACTACTTTCAAACCCCCAGGGTGAATAGGTCCACTGACAAGGGAGATGGTCAAGTACAGAATGGCAAAAGGGAAATGTACATTAACATTTACAAGTGTATACTACTCCTGTTTGGTTAGGAAAATGATTTTATAACAATGGTAAGAAAATGAATTCAAACTCAACTGCCTTACTTGGCCACTTCTAAATAATTTCCAAAATTTATGGAAGAGATTTTTCTGTAAAACTCTTTTTTTCATATTTGTGTATATATTACACCAATAATTTAGCTGTGAATTATGGTAACTACTAGAACAGTATTTGAACTGCTTTAACCAAGAAATTTCCCTCAACAGACCACATTACAGTAACTATCATGTAATATTTCAACAGTTTCTACCTTTGTGATTCATGGCAAATGCTTAAAATGAGGTGGAATTCTGATTGGGAGGCATGATGAAATAGGTAAATTTTCTTTTCTGTTAGACACTGTTATGGGCTGAATTGTATCCATCCCCAAAAACATATGTTGAAGTCCTAACTCACAGAACATCAGAATATGATCTTATCTGGCAATAGGGTCTTTGCAGATCTAGTCAAGTTAAGATGAGGTCATTAAGGTGGGTCCAACCCAGTATGACTGGCATGCTTATGTAAAGGGGAAATTTGGGCTCAGAGGTGGACATGCACAGAGGGAAGGTGGTGTGAAGACAAAGGGAGAAAACCTGAGGCTCCAAGAGGCTAGGAGAGAGGCACGAAACAAATTGTCCCTCACAGCCCTTACAAGGAACCAGACCTGCCCTCACCTTGATTTTAGAGTTCTAGCCTCCAGCACTGTGAGACCTAAACATCTGTTGTTTAAGCCACCCAGTTTATGGTGCTTTGTTACAGTAGCCTCAGGAAACTAACACATGCACAGACTCTAAAAACTGTGTCTTGCTGTGTTTTGAAACACCTGTGCACATATGAATTTAGCCAGTGTCTGCATCACATTGCAAGGCTGAAATCTTCTCTTTGAGAGAGAGGAAAACAGGCAGTTTCAAATCCTCTCGGCCCTGGATAAATTAGATATGCTATCATAACTCCCCAGAAAGAAAAGAAAGACTTTGTAGGTAGAAAATATACAAAATATCTGGAGCTGTGTTTGGAGGAAACCAGAGACAGAGGCTTGCCTAGCTGAAAACTAATGGGAAAAGAAATCAGAAAATATTTTCCTACAGAAACACAAAGTATCCAAATGGGAGAAAGAGGAAGATTTCAGACCATGAGGAAGAGAAACTTTTTTTTTTCCTTGAAGATGGATATGTTTTTTAAAGAGGGGAAAAGCCACCAGCAATAATTAAAATACTTAACCACAGAAACAGATGTCTTTCTCAAAGCCATTTAAGTTTATTTTACTAGATTATTCTCATAAGCATATACTGAAAATTGATATGCACAAGTATATCAGTACAGTATATCAGTACTCACAGATATTCAGTAAATTCTCATTGAATGGATAGTGCCTCTTACAGTCCAATTAACAAAGCATACAGCATCAACCACTGGCTCAAGACTCTCTACTGCTCCCTGGTGGCAACATGCACATATTGCAGAAGCAAAATAATACTTCAGGGGCTCTCATGCAAAATACCCGTGACTCAGTAACACAGTAACAAGAGTCATCCATGAGAAACAGATCATTCAGGAAAATAAGAATGTATAGTGAGAAACCCATTGGGAAGAAGAAAAAGTGCACTTTTCAAGAATGGTCCAATCATGAAAATATAGCTTCTGAAGAAGTAGAAAAAAGAAATTTTGTCTCATTGGTGCAGTGAGTTGCCAGATTTCAGAATCCGCACAATAACCACAAAAGACTCTAACATCCCATGGATGCCTTCATATTTTACTCTCTACGTCAGAATATAGTCGTTTTCAACAGTCCATTTATTAAAAGTCCATGAAATTAGGTCTAATCTAGGAATGGTATAAAAGAGGGTGCCTTTATATCTCAGTGCACCCATGGCTGAGAGAAATTAGCACTTGGGGGCAGAGCTGGTTTTCACCTTCTCTCTCAGATTGAAGCCAGGTCTTCCTTTTTTAAAATTCAGCTGCTCTTGGTTGATTGGAATGGAAAGAGATACAATGAAATACATGGCTGACCATCATCAGGGACCTAACACACACTTTTAACCTCCCACTCAAAGGACAGCAATCCCTTGATTGCATCCTGGGCCAAGCAGAGATGAATAGAAGCAGAGTTCCTTATCTTAGTAACAACACAGGCTGGGTAATACTACAGTGCTCTGAGGAAAAAAAAAAAAAAGTAACTAATGGAAAAGGATATTTCCTAGAAACCCACAATATTTGGACAAGCTTATAAGGCAGGGAAAACCATCAGAGTCATTCTTGCTTCATCAGAGTGTCTCTGATTTTGCCAATTTCTCTCCCACCAAGCACACCATGTTCATGAAAGACAACGGCTGTAGGCACGAAAATGAGGTTCTATTTATGCATGAGTCCGACAGCTGTGTGTAACACCCTCTTTGATAAATAAATAAATATATATATATTTTTTCTTTTAAAAAGAAAACCTTTCCAGTCAAGGGAGATCAAAACCTTTCCAGAAATTGAAGTTAAAGCCCGGAATTGTTTATTAAATCTGAGAAAACTAGAACTCCGAGACAGGAAAATAGAAGGCTGAGTACAAATTCAGACAGTGGCAACATGCTGCTAAAATGCATTCTATTAAGAGGTGACTATATAATTGGGGCAAGAAGGTATAAAGTAATTTTTAATTACACATGTGATATATGACTGTATTCTTTTTTTAAGAATTATTTTAAGTATTAAAGTATTATAAGTAAAACTAAGATCACTCCCCCAAAGCACCAATCCCCTCTAAAATAGCCATTGTTTCCTCAGTGTTTTCAGTTTGGAATGTATCCTCTCAAACTAAAAAAAAACGTATACACACACATATTCATATACATACACGTGTGTGTGTACACATACACTTGTAGAAGTAAACAGTTTATGTGTGTATGTTTTTTCTTTAATTTTATTTATTTATTTATTTATTTATGGCTGTGTTGGGTCTTCGTTTCTGTGTGAGGGCTTTCTCTAGTTGTGGCAAGCGGGGGCCACTCTTCATCGCAGTGCGCGGGCCTCTCACTATCGCGGCCTCTCTTGTTGCGGAGCACAGGCTCCAGACGCGCAGGCTCAGTAATTGTGGCTCACGGGCCTAGTTGCTCCGCGGCATGTGGGATCTTCCCAGACGAGGGCTCGAACCCGTGTCCCCTGCATTGGCAGGCAGATTCTCAACCACTGCACCACCAGGGAAGCCCCCTGTATATGTGTTTTTATGCATGGGATCAATAAACAGTACATTTTCCATGCTAATACTTTCACCAAACAATATCTTAAAATTTTAACCTTTGTGGCTATTTGTCCCATCCCATCACTGTACTAATGTCTCCTACTTGGACAGATATCTTCAAATTGACTTGAGAAGAATACAGATCTTCTGAGTAGGAATGAGAAGAGAATTTTAAAAAAGGTTGTGTGTGTGTGTGTGTGTGTGTGTGTGTGTGTGTGTGTTTTACCACTTGAGCATCAAATGGGAAAACCCTAAGAGAAGCAAACCAAGCCCAGAATTTATGTATAACAATGGATGAGAGAGAATAGAAGGAAAGAGAGATGACAGCTGGCTTCCCCAAAAGCCTTTCACAAAGCTACTGTCAAAGAATTACATTGGGTTGACACTTCGAGGGTCTGACACAGAAGTCATTTCAATGTCTAGGAATGGCAAGTCATGTCCAGGAATGGCAACTTAAATGTCTACGAACGGCAACCGACACTTACACCTTCAATGTCAGGAACACATTAGGGCCTGGTGTGGACCCTGGCAAATGAGGATGTGTGCCCTAATAAAAAGGCTGCTGTTACCCAGCTGCAGCCAATTATCGCTATGGCAACATGCAAGCTAGTTGTCAGATCTTCCCATTTTTAAAAAGAAGCAGGAAAAAATACTGGTATTTTAATATTATAATCTCTTGTTTTTTTCAAGGTTGACTATTTAAAACCCAAAGATTCAAAACAACAACTCCACCCAGACCGACCCTTGGCTGGTCACACTGTAGGTAAACAGGACGTCAGTTTGCAACTCTCATCTAATTCCAAATGTATTTCTCTGCTGGCACAACCGATGTCTCAATGAAACACTCTTTGACAAATTAATGTGGAACACAGACAGTTCTTTTGAAGGCACTGGGTCTTTTCACAGGTAAAGAAATCCCTGGCAATTAGAGCTCTTTTCTTTCTTCCCTTTCCATCTTGAAGTTTCCAAAAAGGGATAGGACAAAATCATCCACTGAAATGCCCTTTTTTGCACATCTTAGGTATTTATAGTTTTATCAGAAGAATTTCAGATTGTGTCACCTTGGAAATATACTGGCCACTACATTTCATATCCTCTGAGTGAAGGAAGATGCCCCCGATGTACCCAAGAGAGGAAACACAGAGTCGTGGTTACAAGGGAAGAAGAATTCTTGTGAGGGGACCTCGTGACAGGTGTCCGGACAAGGGCTCATTATGAGACATTGCTGAGGAAGCAGGAAAGGGGGTTAAGGAAGGGGGCCTCTGTCTTCTCTGCTCCCCTTTGCAAGGACGGCAATAGCACAGTCGTGGTTTAAGACATGGGGCATTTAACCACTGACCATTTTCACCGAAATCCATCTGGAGGTTTAAAACCGAACACAGCAACTAGATGTTATACATGCAAGAACAATCATTCCCCTATAAAAGTGAAGCTTGTTTCTTAACTATTGGGGTTGGGGAACGGAAACTACTTTAGAGAGATGAACAGTTTTTAAGAACTGACTGTCAAGGTGAAAATATTAATGACACATGCCCTGTATAAAAAGTCACTGGCTGCCTACTAAACAAACGTGTTCTTTTTAAAATTCAAGATGTGCGGGGCCCCAGATGCATGACATTTATGAAGAGGCTCATCCTACCTTGAAGATGAAATCAGCCATCAGAGGTCCTGGAATCTTAAAGGCTTGCCTCTCGGAGCCCCTCTGAAATTCAACTGTTGTATTTTCTACAACAAAAGCTCCAGGGCTGTTAAAGCTGTGCTCTCCTTTGCTTCCTTGAAGTGTTTTTGATTCAATGACTAAAATTTAAAAATAAAGTTTCAATGAGAGAATATCTTAAAAGCATTTTATTCCAAAAGATATTTTACTACAAGTAATAGCATCTGATACCAACACAATATCAATACATCCACTCAGTTTACAAACATTGATTCAAATAGGTAGAATAAATATATAAGCTTCTTAGTTATCTATAGAAAGAAGCAAACAAGAGTGCTAGGTCCAGTTAGGTCTACTCAACTCTTTGGAGTCATTTCTATAATAAGGGGAAGAAGAAAACATCTCTTTCTTTATATTTTTTCATGATGTAGCTATTACTTAAAATAAAGCGATGTTACTCATTTTCTCACCCATTCAGATAGTAAGCCTAGACTTTTATTTAGACAAAACCACAATAAACTCTAAATTTGCTTAAATTTTTTTTTTATTTTGAAATAATTGTAGATTCACAGTAAGTTGCAAGAACAGTAAAGAGGTTGTGTGTACCTTTCATCCAGTTTTACCCAAAGGAATGGTTACATCTTACCCAACTATAATACAATATCAAAACCAAGAAATAGACATTGGTACAATGTGTGCATAGAGTCCTATGCCATTTTGTCACACGTGACCACAACCAAAATACAGAACTAGTCCATCACCACAAAGATCTCTCTCATGTGTCACCTCTTTATTCACATTAGCTTTTAAAGGAACAGTAGTGCTTTTAGATCTCTTACAGAACAATGCCGATGGTTTAACCAAAATACCACTTCTACCTTATTTCAGTGATTTCTTTCTTTCCCTTCTCTTTTTTTTTCTTTCATTTTGTAAATGTCACCATTCTTAGTGGACCTGGTCCACCTGCATTTCTGGCTCCAGATCTATTCCTAACTCACTGCCTTGGGTTTTCATTGCCTTATTTCTAAAACGAGGAGTCAGAGCAGACAATCTCCCAGGTCCTCTGCTCCTCAGAAACCTACACTTGACTCACTGGTATTCAATGGTTCTTTAACCATCTCGAACAAAGGACACAACAGAACCAGAACTCCATTCCGTCTCAAACTTAAAAAGCTGATAAAAACACAACAAAATGATCTGGCTTTTATGAGGCTGCAATCCACATGTGCTGTGCTTCGGTGGTGTTCCTTTGCCGATTTCTCTCTGCCACCGGAGCAGAGAGAATTCAAGCGCCCTGGGCAGATTGCATAACAGGCATTAGGAGACATCCCTGATTATCCCTGACAGGCAGGCTGGGAACTTTTCTGGGAAAATTCAAAGGCTGGACATGAGCTCCTTGATCTGCAGGAGTCATTAGCAGTCAAAGGATAATGCTGGGTACTCTCAGGCACACAAAACCCCTACCACTTTGGCCCTGATCTCCATGACCGCAGTAGATTTTTGGAAAGTGTGAGATTAAATTCATTTCCTAGTTCCAATGAAGATATAAAACAGTGTTAGAAAGTGAACTGTCAGTAAAAATGAGATGGGAAACTGGAGACAGTAAGAGGGATCCACCCTGGATGAATTAGCCCTCTAAAAGTAAAGGAGGAAAAATCATGAGCATTCAGGTAATATCAAAACACAAAATGAAGCTGGAAAAAATCCATCCACGCAAAGAAGAAGGCATGCAAAACACTGCTTCTAGACCGAGATTTAGCCTGAAGTGACTTGATTAAATTCAAATAGAGTGCAATGGATTCGATGGCTGTGATTGTTTTACCACTGCGCTAACCTTCTGGATCAAAGCTCTCAAAGTTTCATCTGGCTGCAGAGTTATGGCAGGGGGTGTCAGAATCTGGAAATGCGATCTGGGGGGAAGGGAAGACCAGTGTGACATCCATCTTTTAAACCTGTTAGCTTGGTTTTGATGTTTTGTTTTTTGACGTTGAGTCTATTCTATTACTTCAAAGGTGTCCAAGATCTTTAGTGGCAAGGATGTGAGAACACAGGAGCAAAACCAGTTTTCAAGTGCATGTGAATTATCCAAACCACTCTTCTCCAATTCTCATAAAATATCTTTATATCAATTATTTCAAAAGGCTTCCCACTCTCTGGGTCACAAACCCTGGCTGCATACATAGGAGGTCAAAAGCAGGTGCTCTGACCTCAACTGTGTAACTTGAGTCAGAAGTGGGTGGTCAATAAAGACAAGGGAAGTGATTTGATGAAGCCACCTTTTTATGGTTTATGAATGCAAACGATTCTGATAGTTTGGATTAACAAAGCCCCTGTGATGAATTCACAGTGAAGTGGAGGTCAGTGTTGCTCTTTAAAAGTTGTCATTTTTATCGGTGGTAAACTTGCTTCTCCTTAGTGCCTGTGCCTCTTAAATTGGCAGAAAAGGAGTTTTTGAAAATCAACAATTCAGATGATGTGTTGACTTATGGATACGTTTTTAAAGTTTTTATTAGTGTCTAGCACCCCATGTGTGTACTGCAGCCCTGTGTTGTAATGTGCAATTCACAGCTCTTGAGAGCTGCACACACAGCCCTTCAATTCTCTGAGCTTCCACAGACCCTCTGCGGTTTCTATAGCAAGACAGACAGTGCTGGGTGGAGACCCCAGGAAATCTATAAACAGCCCCACCACTGTGAAAGGCAGAGGGTAAGAGCCTCCTTTCCTGCTACCCACTGCTGCCTTTTTTCTCCTCTTCAGGCTTAAAATGATGGAAGTGGCAAAGAGCCAAGGAAGAGATGATCTGTATCCTCAAATAGATAAAAGAGAAACATCGTATGATATCGCTTATATGTGGAATCTAAAAAAGAAATGATACAAACAAGCTTTGGCATTTATTAGCTGGCTCAACAAAGAAATATATTGGAAATCCCCTCATCTTTGTTGCTTAATCTGAAAAATGAAGTTAGTGTTGTTGTGAGAATAAATAAAATCACATACAAAAAAAAATAGGATCAGAAATCAAGACCCTCTTAAATCCCCAAACCTTTACAACTCAAGTCTACCATGGTACCTTTAAATATTTTGATCCACACTTGTTATTTTTAAAAGAAATGACTAGAAAAATGGTGAATGCTGCTAACTGCTTCTAGTTGAAGGGCTTTCCCTGAGAAGTATCCGTCCAGGCTTCTTTCAAAAGAGACAGGGTCATGCTAATCATCCCAAGAGGTCTCCTTAAATTCTAAGAAGGCCACAAAAGTATTGTTAGGTAAACATGTAATGAGCATTTAGCACAGCTGACTTGGTTATAAATACATCAAACTTATGCTTCGAGTTGTATATTATAGTGTATGCATACTTTATTCAGTATTCATTTCCTTTGATTAGTCATTATGTTCAGGGTTCATGTTTATATTAATACATCTCTACATATGGTCATCAGACCGCACTTAGAGGACCAAAAAAATCCCAATTCTTACAATTGATAATGGAGGTTTTCAGTTTATGGCATCTTGGCTTCTCGAGTTTATTGCTAGTCAAAACACATTTAATGCTGACGTTTTGCTACAATAAAATCTCTTTTGCAGGAACCCTCTTATTGTTTCCATTTTTGAAATTTTAAGGAAATCTGGAGCTGTGTGCTTGATATAATGCTGAAGCCAAGCTTGCAAAAGGACTAGAAATTCAGTATTTAAACACCTCTAGGCGATATGCAAGATGGACATTCTGTAATTAAATTCCATTCCACAGCAAAGAGACTAACAGTACGCTACTGGGTGTTCTCAGTTCTTAACGATGCAGCCTTTTGGAGGGTGGCAGTTAATATGGATCTTAAAAAGAACGATTTATTACTGCAAAGTGAGTTTAATTTCAGGAATATATCTTTGAATAAAAAATTAAGAAAACAACTTGTGTAAATCAAGAAAATAAAGCCGCTTCTATATTTAGGTGTTCAGAAATGGTAACTAAATCCTTTGTAAATGAAGCCAGTTCATTCTATTCACTGGCAGAGAAGCGTAACTTTCAGAAACACTTCTAGAGCCAATTTTGAGATTGTTCAGAAGGAGATATATTCCAAGCAACAGATCTGTCACCTTTGGAGAAAAGGGAATATATTTGAGCTCTGTTCTTGGAACCATGCCAGTCTTGAGTATAAAGTTATGTTTAATATGCCAGAACATATATGTATGTAAATGAATATTCTACCTCAAAGTATACATCTTTACCTAACCTGTTTACTGTGTACTTATTCTGTTTTTAGAGCTTATAAAACTCTTTTTAGAGCTGAATGTTAAAGAATTGTCTGTAGTATCACGAGAAAATCAGGCCCAGTCACTGCAATTTTTTTTATTTTTTAAAACATCTTTTTGATATGCCATAAAATTCACCCATTTAAAATGTAGTTTCATGGCTTCAGCATATTCACAGAATTGGGAAACCATAACCACAATCTAAGTTTAGAACATTTTTGCCACCCCCCAAAGAAACCCCATATCCGTTAACAACCCCAGACCTGCCACCAACCCAACTCACCCCAGCCCTAGGCAACCACCAATCTACTTTCTGTCTCCTTAGATTTGCTTTACTCTGGACACTTTATATAAAGACAATCATAAAATATGTGGCCTTTTGTGACTGGCTTCTTTCACTTAGCATAATGTTTTCAAGGATCATGTCTATTGTAGCATGTGTCAGTACTTCATTCTTTGTTAGAGACAAATAATATTCCACATATGCCCATTTTATTTATCCATTCATCAGTTAACGGACATCTGGGCTGTTTTCACGTTATGGCTATTATGAATTATGCTGCTATGAATGTTCAGCACTTCACAGTTTTGAATCCAGGATGCTATTTTACAATGTGATCACTCAAATGATTCACAAAATTTGGATCTAAACGATTTTCACCTGTTCTCAAACATCAAGTTTGCATTTACAAGGATGAAGATTTACTCTCATCAAGAGCTGTGGGCCTTAAGCCATTTTAAAAAGAAGCCTAAAAAATGTTTTGATGCTTCATTGTAGAGAAAGCCTTGAGTGAACTGACCATTATATGGTTATAAACATTTCAATATTTTAGTTAAATACATCAGTCACATTCTTTTAGTCATAATTCATATAATAAAGTAAGGGTTGAAAAAGACTTTCCAATAATTGTTCACCCTCATTGCCCTAAAGATATTCTCTTGCTTCCCTAATTTAGGTCATAATTTACTAAAGAATTTCTTTCTTTTTCCAAGATTTTAATCTATACCCTTGGTGACCTTAAACATTTTGATATAAACTTTTCTCAAAGGACATTTCTGGTTAGACTATTGGTACTACAGCCAAAATATACAAACACATATAACACACATGGACAAACACATTTAAAAGCTACCAAAAATGCTTGTGTCCCTGAGAAATTTTTACGATTTGAAAATCTAAGATGGTGGCTCAGAAAAAAAATGGCAAAATATGTCACATTTTAATCTAGTAGACCTTGATTTGTGTGGCTTTAAAAGTTACAAATAGTGTTTTGTACTTTTTACAGAAAGATAGAGCTGAACACAGTAAGCTTCTTCAAGGCCAGGGGCTCAGTCTTGGCAAAAACTCATTTTCCTGGGAAAAAGACTAAGAAAGTCCTGCCTATGGCCATAGGAAACCTTGGGAGAGAAGCAGACAAACTTTGGTATTTCTAGTTCCTTTGGGTCCTAAGAGACCAGAAAAGCTAAGACAGAAAGATGCCATGTGACTTTGGCCAAAGAAACAATACAATTTCAATCCTCTATTGTTTCAGACTCTTAGTATTCTGGGAAACCAGTGTTTACTTTCAGTGCCCCCTAGACCTGAGGTTGTGGTATGCTGGCAACAGAGAGTGTACTTGTCAGCTATATTCACTGATACAGCTCTGTGTTTTAAATTTCGTTTTGTTATTTTTTATCCCAAACTGCTAAGATCTCCAGAAGACTCTAGACTCCTAGTTTACTCTCCACATAAAAAATAGTTTATTTCACATATAACTTGATTTCCTCTCCCATGAGGAGATTAATTTCCCACTAGGGCATGAGAACTAAAAAATTCAGGGTCATAGATCATTCCCTAGTGATACAGACTATTTCAGACTGGTAGAAGTTCATCTACCTACCCGTTAACACAAAGAAATATATATTTTGGCTAAATAATTTTTCAGGAAAGAAAAACATGTTAAGATTAAATTCTACTTACAGAGATGTGCAGGTCCTTTCACTGTAATTCTCACACTTCGACTTCCCAAAGGAACAGCAATTACATTTTCTTCCCCTAAGAAAGAACACAAGACAAATGTAATAAAACTTGTGCACTAAAGGGCCATCAAAATAAGCAACTCAAAACTGGGAGCATCTGTAAAGTGTTCTTAACTATATTTCATTTCCATCTTCAGTCAAGAAATCTTTGGAAAGCAGCTACTGTGTATGAGGCATATTAATACTAATCACATAATTTCATTTAAATACACTTTTTAAAAACATTAAAGAAAAGTTTAAATAAATGCACTGGTCTACTTGAGTGAGTCCACAAACTAGGGCCCTCAGGTCATACCCATTCATCTGAGGCTGCTTTTGCCCTACAAAGGCAGAGGTGAGTATTTGTAACAAAGACAATATGGCTCACAAAGCCTAATATATTTACTATCTGGTCCTGCACCAAAAAATTTCGATAATACCTGGCCTAGACAATTACCTAGTGGAAATCCTGGTCCCTGTAGACTTTTTTTTCATGCCGTTACACATTTTGAAATTAATTTTCATTGCCACATAATAATCTAAGGGCATATGAAATTCTATCCCCCAGTCCCCTATTTGATCATTAAGTGTATTATTAAATGATATTAGTATATTATCAACAATATGAATTATTTCAAGCAGATGTTGTGTTTTGTTTGTTTAACTTACAGAGAACAATTTGTTTTGAGAGCCTCTGGGGTGAAATTGTTGGATCAAAGGATGTCACTATGTTTGTTGACTTGTTCATAAGTTTTATTAAATAAAAATACCTCTTTATTATTGAAAATTAGAAAATGCAAAAAAGCATACCAGACAAAATGAAACTATTTCCAGAGATCATCACTTCTAACACTTTGAGAAATATCCTTTCTGGATTTTCTGTTTGTTTTTAACATACATACATAAAAAAAAAAGCAATGAACACTATTTAAATACCCACCATTTGGGGAGGGGTTAAATAAACAATGGTATATCCATACTAAGGAATACTCTACAACTGATAAAAGTAATGATAAGAAGCCACATTTTTTTTTAACATCTTTATTGGAGTACAATTGCTTTACAACGGTGTGTTAGTTTCTGCTTTATAACAGAGTGAATCAGCTATACATATACATATATCCCCATATCTCCTCCCTCTTGCTTCTCCCTCCCATCCTCCCTATCCCACCCCTCTAGGTGGTCGCAAAGCACCGAGCTGATCTCCCTGTGCTATGCGGCTGCTTCCCGCTAGCTATTTTACATTTGGCAGTGTATATATGTCCATGCCATCCTCTCACTTCATCCCAGCTTACCCTTCCCCCTCCCCATGTCCTCAAGTCCATTCTCTACATCTGCGTGTTTATTCCTGTCTTGCCCCTAGGTTCTTCAGAACCATTTTTTTTTTTTTTTTTTTAGATTCCATATATATGTGCTAGCATACGGTATTTGTTTTTCTCTTTCTGACTTATTTCACTCTGTATGACAGACTCTAGGTCCATCCACCTCACTACAAATAACTCAATTTTGTTTCTTTTTATGGCTGAGTAATATTCCATTGTACATATGTGCCACATCTTCTTTATCCATTCATCTGTCGATGGACACTTAGGTTGCTTCCATGTCCTGACTATTGTAAACAGAGCTGCAGTGAACATTGTGGTGCATGACTCTTTTTGAATTATGGTTTTCTCAGGGTGTATGCCCAGTAGTAGGATTGCTGGGTCATGTGGTAGTTCTATTTTTAGTTTTTTAAGGAACCTCAATACTGTTCTCCATAGTGGCTGTATCAATTTACATTCCTACCAACAGTGCAAGAGGGTTCCCTTTTCTCCACACCCACTCCAGCATTTATTGTTTGCAGATTTTTTTGATGATGGCCATTCTGACTGGTGGAAGCCACATTACTTGATGTGGAAAGACTGCCAACATATATATTGATTAATGAAAAAAGAAAGTTAAAAAACAATTATATGGACAATGATTTCTTGAATATGACTTCAAAAGCATAGGCAACAAATGAAAAAAATAAATAAATTGGACTACATCAAAATTAAACTTTTGCATATCAAAGGGTACTATCAATACAGTGAAAAGGCAACACATGGAATGGGAGAAAATATTTGTAAATCACATATCAGATATGTTCTGGTTAATATCCAGAACATATAAAGAATGCCTACAACTCAAAAACAATGACAACAAAAAGGAACCCGATTTAAAAATGGGCAAAGGACTTGAATAGACTTTTTTCCAAAGAGGATATACAAATGCCAATAAGCACATAAAAACATGCTCAACATCACTAATCATTAGGGAAATGCAAATCAAAACCACAAGGAGATACCACTTCACACTCATTAGGCTGGCCATTATTAAAAAAATAAGATAAAGTAACAAGTGTTGGTCAGGATGTGAAGAAATTGGAACCCTTGTGAACAGCTGACAGAAATACAAAATAATGGTTCAACCACCATGGAAAACAGTTCCTCAAAATATTAAATATAAAAGTACAATATGATTCAGCAATTCCACCTCTGGGTATATCCAAAAGAACTGAAAGCAGGGAGTCAGACAGATATTTGTACACCCATATTCACAGCAGCTTTATTCACAACAGCCAAAGGTGGAAGCAACCCAAGCGTCCATCCACAGATGAGTGGAAATCTATCACGTGGTAAATATACACAAGGGAATATTATTCAGCCTTAAAAAGTAAGGCAATTCTGACACATGCTATGTAACATAGATGAACCACAAAGACATTATGCTAAGTGAAATAAGTCACAAAAGGATAAATACTGTACGATTCCATTTATATGAGGTATGTCAAGTTCATAGAGACAGAAAGTAGAATGGTTTTTGCCAGGGGATTCGGTAAGACAGATTACCACAACCTATCTCCAGAACGTTTTGCATTTTGCAAAACTGAAAGCCTGAGCCCACTAAACAATAAGTGTCGGAGGGGGCAGCAGCTGAGACGACAGCGGTGGCGGCAGCGACGGCGGCTCTGGAGGCCGCAGTCCCAGTCCTGGCTTCTGCCCCAGCCCCACAGTGGTGACGCTCGCTGAGCTGCTGGCGCTCCGGGCCGCCCTCCTGGCCACGGCCTCGGGCTACTTCGTCAGCATCGACGGGCATGCCGAGGAGTGCTTCCTTGAGCGGGTCACCTCGGGCACCAAGATGGGCCTCATCTTCGAGGTGGCTGAGGGCGGCTTCCTGGACGTCGACGTGGAGATTACAGGGCCTGATAATAAAGGAATTTATAAAGGAGACCGGGAGTCCAGTGGGAAATACACATTTGCTGCTTACATGGATGGAACACATAAGTTTTGTTTTAGCAATAGGATGTCCACCATGACTCCAAAGATAGTGATGTTCACCATTGATATTGGGGAGGCCCCCAAACAAGACATGGAAAGAGAAGCTCACCAGAACAAGCTAGAAGAAATGATTAATGAGCTCGCAGTGGCGATGACAGCTGTAAAGCATGAACAGGAATACATGGAAGTTCGGGAGAGAATACACAGAGCAGTCAATGACAACACAAACAGCAGAGTGGTCCTTTGGCCCTTCTTTGAGGCTCTTGTTCTAGTTGCCATGACACTGGGACAGATCTACTACCTGAAGAGATTTTTTGAAGTCCGGAGGGTTGTTTAAAAAGCCTTTTGCTGATGATCCCAAACTCATAACTCACTGTTTACCAAACATCTTGGTCATAATAATGTCATTAGTTTCTATGTTTTTATTTTCTAAACTGTACATTCACAGCTTCTGTTTCTTTGTGATTAACAGATATTGGGGGAAAACACTTCTTTAGGAAAGTTATAGTGAAATTTGACATGTGATTGGCATGATTTCATATTTGAATTCTTCCTCCATTATACAGGTCCTTCCAGAACTCAAACACTGTAAGTGGAATATAGGTGCATAGTCCTTATTATATCTTCTTTCCTTTTGTTTTCATAATAAAATGCAGTTTGTTCAGGATAGTACTTTACTGATAGCACTTTACTAAAATGACTGCATTCTTGGGATCCCTTATCCTGCAGTTCAAGTCATTAAAGATTCATTTTGTTGAGTCCTTATGAGAAACAACAATCTGAACCCTGACATTTTCTGTCCAGCCTAATGGCAGAGCTCTGTGACTTAGAGGATGCTACCAGGTTGGTACTTTTATACTTTGTCTATCTTGTTTTTGCTTTAAAGATAAGACTTAAACCAACAACCTTTTTCCCCTTTAAAGTTTTACTTTGAACCTTAGAACTCAATCACCTCCACTTAAAATTGTTGACACAAGCAGCTAATAACCATTCTTTGGTTTCTGCCTAACCTTGTAAGAAGTCTCTATTAAAGCCAATTCTCTGGGTGTTGCAGTGAACGGTGGTTCTTTTTCTTTCTATGCTGGCTCATCCACTTTCTCTACTCTTGGCACGGAGGAGGTACGCATTCACATAATTGGAAAAATCTGGATTTCTGATGCCAAAGGGTTAAAAGCCTCTTGGATTTCTTTGCAGTGATATACAGCCACTATTTTATTTTTGATCAGTGGCATTTTGGCCACTGTTTAATTAGGGTACTGAACATTACTGTCAGTACTAGGGTGTTTGTTTCTGTTTTTCTTGGGTCTTTCTTTTTTGGCACATGTGAATTTTGTTTTGTATAAAACAAAATGACTTTCTCTTGGCCTCTGATGATGGGTTTAAAATTAAAGGAGCATCTAGTTTTGGTGTGGGGATGATCCAGGATTATGTTGTGACTGATGTATATTAGCTACTTGTACATTATTTTTGGATCTTTGCAAGGGGAAAACTACAAGTAACCAGTTTTATATAATTAATTTAAATTTGTTACAGGTTTTCATGTTCAGGATAAACAATTTTTCAACCTTGGGTGAAAATACTTGCAACAGTTTAAGGTGACTGTGTTTTACCTTAGGACAACTGTTGCATGCCAATTTGTGTGCATGTGTGTGTGAAAACACTTCAAAATTGAGTTAAAAGATGTAAATTTAAAATTGGTTGTGTATCTAATCTGCCCCAGGTCCAGTAAATAAACAATACTTTAAAAAAAAAAAAAGTCTCCATTCTCTTTCACCAAACCATTGACAGTGGTTACCTCTGAGGAAAGAAAAGAGTTCTAGGAGTGCGTGAAGGGAAACATAGTTCTACACGTTTTGAGTTTTCTATAATGAAAATGTACTGATGAGTTACTTTTAAAATACCATTTAAAAAAGCTAAAAACACTGTTTACAAAAGAAAAAGAGAGAAAGAAGAAAATAAAGAACCAGGGCCCAAATGTTTTGCTGGATGAGTTCCGCAAAACCTTAAGCAAACAAGTAAGTTGCAGATATAGGAAGAATGAAAGTTTCCCAGTGGTGATACACAGCTAAAATAACTCAGATACCCAAACCAAACACAGAGATCACATAAATAAATATGTGAACTAAATCTTAATTATGACTGTGGATGTAAAAATAATAAATAAAATAACACAAATAAATTCCAGAACTCTATCACAAGAATGATACATCATGACTAAATAGAGCATATTATAAAAATGAATGACTGAGTCAACATTAGGAAAATTATTAATATAATTGATTATATTAACAGATCAAATGAGTTAAACATTATGATCATTTTAATGAATAAAAAAGGTAGCTAACACTAATAAGAACCTGCTATATAAAAAAATAAATAAAATTCTAAAATTCAAAAAAAAAAAAAAAGTAGCTAACAAAATTCAGCATGCATTACAATGATTCCTTTCAAAGCCAGAGATAGAAAAAAACACCCTCAATTTAATAAAGAATCAGAAGCCATGAGCAGA
Organism: Eubalaena glacialis; assembly: GCF_028564815.1. Classification (NCBI taxonomy): domain Eukaryota; kingdom Metazoa; phylum Chordata; class Mammalia; order Artiodactyla; family Balaenidae; genus Eubalaena; species Eubalaena glacialis. The sequence continues at coordinate 35,966,377 of NC_083717.1, forward strand.
CTTAATGGTGAAACATTAGAATTATTTCCACCATAGTCAGGAACAAAACAAAGATTATCATCATCATTTTTCCCCCCACATTCTTATCCTTGTCAATGTAATTAGAAAATAAATAACTTAGAGGAATATATATTGGAAATAAAAAAATTTAAAAACCTTATTTGTAAATGATATAACTACTTTAAAATTCAAGAAGAAAAAAACTACTGTAGACCAATATCCCTAATGAATATATTGTAGATGCAACAAGTCTCAACAAAATACTGGCACACCAAATTCAGCAGCACTTTAAAATGATCATACACCATGATCAAGTGGGCTTTACCCCTGGGGTGCAAGGATGGTTCGACATATACAAATCAACAAATATGATACATCACATTAACAGAATAAAAGAAAAAAATCATATTATCGTCTCAATAGACACAGAGAAAGCATTTGACAAAATTCAATCATGATTAAAAACTCTTAACAAATTAGGCATAGAAGGAACATATCTCAAAATAACAAAGGGCATATATATTTGTTACATATGACAAATCCACAGCTAACATCATACTCAATGTGTTTTTTGTTTTTTCTGTATTTTCCAAATTTTATACAATAAAAAATGCACTGATTTTTTTCTATAATGTTATTTTTTTAATTATTCAGGAAATTTTCCAGTGGCTTCAGATTTTAAGATGGCATCTACAATAACAGAGGGTGACAAGGATCTCCAAGTAGAGTGAGAATGACTACAGTTCTTAGTAAGCTGAGGCTGACCAAAATGCTAAGGCCAGTAACCAAACACATGTACTTCACTGTGTCATTATTTAAGGTAGAAGAGTCAATAATATTATGTTGATGAATAACACAGAGTACAGACAACTTTTTAACTTTTTATTTGCTCTGACTTCTGTCAAGAAATACCTCTATTTAAAAATGATAAAAATAAAGAAACCATAAAATAAACTTTAAATAGGCCCAAAAATGTGAAGTCTTCATTTTTCTCTCTTCTGTACTTTCAAAGTTCTCTGTAATGAAAAGGGCCTGGAAGCAATGATTCCCCAGGAATAATAAGTATTGCCTATATCCTGGGCTCTAAATACCATTCCCCACTGAAAAGAACCAAGGCTCCATGAAAATACAGGCAATTCTAGGTCTGGAGAAGGAAAAAAATTCAAAGAGAGCCTAAAACACCTTGTTGTTTTAGAACGCAAGGCAGTGTTTAAAATCCAACGGAATTATGTCAAAAGGAGTCACCTTGAACTGCCCCCATTGGCCACATTTTGGACTATGTGAGGCCCCAAATGAATACTGTCTATAATATTATAAAACATTGAATAAATAAAAATCCCTGAATACAGAGTGAGAAATGAAAAAAGTGACTGGGGAGCTTCTTTACAGAAGAATGTCTGCAAGTAAATGTAGAGGTAATGATAGAATTAGAAAATTACCATTTGCAACCAAACCCCAGTGTAAGTACTATTTCAAGCCAGGAGTAACAATAGATGCTAAACCTATCATGTGAGAAATTGTTGCAAAACAGAATATTTAACACCTTAAGATAACATCCTGCAGGTTTCTTACAAGGAAACATGGATCTACATAACAGAGTGATCTGTATGTCCCCACCTTAGACAAGTGATCAAACATAGCATTACTAATGTTGGGAAGGCTGACATCACACAGATGTTCAATCCAGTTCTAATCAAGCCCTGGACCTCACGGCTCAGTTTATAGGAAATACTTGAGGGAGATCAACAAATTGAATGGTAATCAGACAAACCCAGAATATGGGAAATGCTATAAGACAACTGGGATGAATGCTTTAAAAAGTCAATATTATGAAAAAATAAATGGTCTAAATAAAAGAGACATCTATGTAACAAAAAATTGTTTTGAAAATAATAAATTAGAAAGCTTTCTTGAGCTGAAGAAATCCTGTTTGGGTAGATCAACCGGGCTAAGCACTCTTTTAGAAAATCTTTGTGAACTAGGCTCTAGTGTCTTTGAGAAGCATTTATCCTGTGTAAGTGTGTGCATGTATGTGTGTATGTGTGTGTGTGTACGTGTGTGTGTGTTCCAACTACCATCCATTGACAATTACACACTTAAGTGAAACCTCTTAGACTAGAACCCCTGGCACTTTATTTTAGCCAGATGGTTCAAACTCGGGGGAAATGTGTGTAGAGAGCAATGAACCCCCAGTCGCCTACAGTACTAACTTGTGGGGAAATGCACATAGCAGGGCAGCTGGGCAAGGCTACGATGGAGCAACCTGTAAGAGTCCCCACGTAAGGCTTTAATGTCATTAGGACTTCCCTCGTGGTCCAGTGGTTAAGACTTTGTGCTTCCAATGCAGGGGGAGCGGGTTCAGTCCCTGGTTGGGAAACTAAGATCCCACATGCTGCGGTGTAGCCAAAAAAAAAAAAAAAGTAGGAAAAGGATTCAACGTCCTTAGATTATGGAAAAGTAATCTATGCTGTCCAGTTTTAAATGCCTTCTCCTCCTAAACTGCAATTCCCTTTTGTTTCTGTAACTCTCCTACAGAACAGTTTGATACATCTGACGTCCCTGTGGTACTTTTACAGGGCAGTGCCTCCCAGGATCACCTGGAGAACTTATTAAAACACAGATTCCTGCTCCTCCCACAGAAATCCTGACCCAGAAGTTTAGGGTGGGGCCCAAGAATTTGCCCATCCAGCAGCCTCCATACGATGCTGCTACGGAGCATCTGTGAGCTATGTTTCCAATAGCACTGACCCAGGGTGAGGGAAAACTCCAGGTCTTTAGGACAGGAAGCAGGGATGGTTCCGTAGTCACAAACTTTTCAGCATTTCTTTACCGTTCTGCAGGAAATGGCACAATTCTAGATCTGACCAGAAATAAAGTGAGAACCCTTGTGAGGTAGACAATTTTAAGGAGGGAGGGTTCAGCTGTACCAAATGTTCTACCGATGAGGGCTTAAAGTGCTGATGGATGAAGCAGTAAAAAGCTTGTTAATGGGCTTTGTAAAGGCAGTTTCAACTGGGTAGTAAGCACAGGAGGCTGTGGTTTGAAGAATAAATGATGACAAAAAAGTAGAAACAGGAAATGTAAACAGTTTTTCCAAACTTGTCAATAAAGGTAGGTGAAAGATTAGGGTGGTAGCTGGAGATATGGAGTTTAAAAGATGTATATATACACACACATACTAATATACGTATACATATATACACACACACATATTTTGTAAATTATACTTCTACTTAAGATGGAAGACATCTGGTCACATTTAACCCTGATGGGAAAAGGAGACAAGAGAGGATAAAGAAGAGAGAGGGGATGATGGGTGGGATGAGATCCCTGAGGAAGTAGAGGGGGCTGGAATCCAGGACACAGATGGAGGGATTAATTAGCCTTGGAAAGGAAGACAGACACTTGTGCCTCTGCAATGGGAGGGAGCAAAGAATGGATGGGTGCAGCTGCAGGGCGAGGTCTCTTCTGATGGTTTCTGTTTTATTGAGGATTTTTTTTTTTTTTTTACAATCTTCTTTGGAGTTTAGCATAGAATCAGTTTTTGTAAATGGTCCATAAATGCTTGAAAAGACATTACATTCCATCAAAATTCAATGCTCAGTAATACCTGTTAATGTAATATTACTAATTCTGCTGTGCAGCTCCTACTGACTGAAGTGTGTTCAAGTCTTTCACAGCAGTTTTATTTGCTTCAATTTCTTCTTACAGACCTATAAGGCTTTATTTTCTTTATACATTTTGATGTAATGGTATTCACAAATTTTTAAGACTGTTTTTTGATTATTGGTGGATATAAAATACTCCTCTGATTTTTTTTTTTTTTTTTGCCTGAGATTCTACTAGTTCTGATATAAATACTGCTATCATGCTTTCCTTGTCTCCCCTGTTACAATGGGACACTTTTAAGCCCCAGACAAATGGCCTCCAGGTTAATTCCCGCTCAGTCTGGAGCTAGACCCAGATCTCATAGGAGCAAGCTGCTTCTTGTGTTTCAGGACAGGTTAAGTATAGACCACTTAAAACCTCTTCTCACAAGTTTGCATATGAGGCCACCAATCAGGTCTGATTCTGAGGCTGCTTTAAAATATTATACTTTCTAATGGTGTAGAATCCAATGGTTGAGAACATACCAGATGGAGGAAGGCTTCTTCTCTACCCCATCCTACGATGTTCATAACAGCAAGTCCACGTCTGGGAATACCCAGATTTGGTGGTGGTGTTGGGAACTGGTTCCTGGGGAACACTTTCATTATTTGGAACTATTTCAAAATTTTTTCATTGAAATTTGGGGTAAGAGATCCTTGATACTGCTACTCACTGTGCCATCTTCCAGGGCTTCTTCTTATCACATTTTAAATGTCATTTGCATTATTTTTACTCTACAAACTACTGGGAGAGGCAATATGGAATCGTGGTTAAGATCACAGACACTGGAGCCAGACAACGTGGGTTGGAATACCAGCTCCGCCACTTACAATGGCTGTATGACTTTGGGCAAGTTCCTACCTTCCCTGTGTCTCAGTTACATCTGTAGAATGAGGATAATAAGAATACTTGTTTCAAGGGGTTGTTGAGAGGATTTAATAACATAATACAGGCAAAGGGCTTAGAAGAGAACTTAACCACCAGTAGGACTGGGTAAGCAAAAGTTATTAAAACCACGCTGAGCACATACTATGCCCCCAGGCACAATCCTAGGTAACCTGAGATAAATGCCTCCTTTGTTCTAGTAAAAACCCATTCCTACAATTAAGAAAACTGAAGTTTTGCAAGTTTAAGTGACTTGCCCAAGATCACAGACTTCCTAATTAGTAGGGCTGGGGTCAGAACCAAAAACTGCACTCAACTTTTCTACTGTTGAGACCAAGTTATAACTGTATAAACCCAAACTCTCCCATCACAAGTATATTCTTTACAGACTTTGATTTTATGGGTTTCACTTATTTGATTTTGCAATCACTGGGCTGACCCAAGGATCTACAAAGTTTGCTTCCACTAACTTCCCTCCCACACATAAACGCTCAAGTCCAGCTGTTCCATCATATTTTTTCTATGTCTCATTTCCTGTCGCAGAATCACAGTTTTGCTAAGTAGCAAGATGTACAGGAAATAAATTGTCTACACAATATTAACTAATCAATAAACATCAGTTTCAGCCCAGAAGGACTGTAATTTATACCAGATCACTTATTTTCACTATAAAGTCAAACTAGAACTACACCAACCTAAATACACACATTTCGTGGTAACACAAGAAAAGAGATGGACTCTTTTATTACTCTCACTTCAACAACCTCATTCCCACTTTTCCATTCCTGGTTTTTGTTTTTTTGATTTTTTAAATCTGGTTGGGTATTTCGCCGAACAAAACTTTTGGTCAAGCATATTTCCTGTTACTTTCTTGACCCTGCATTTATCTTCTTCGGCTTTTTTAGGCTCAAACACACACACACACCCTCCAATCTCCTTTCCATTCCCAAAAAACAAAGGAGTTATTTTTTAAAAAAGGAAGAAAAGTACCTGAATAAATGCTAATGCTAATAATAACCCTATGGAAAAAATGGAAAAATAATACTTATTTTCCTTTAAAGCAAGATAATGGGTGTGAAAGCATTCATTTTGTAAACTGAAAAACATATAAACACAAAAATGGTGTTTATTAATGCTCTTACACCCCATAACCACTTGGCATCATTTAACCTAAAACGACATTGTGTAGAACAGGGGCTGACAACTTTCCAAACTAGGGTAGCCAAGTTTGATTTGAGTCTATCGGTCCCTCTGTGAGTGTGGTGGGGGACTGAGGGGGGCGAAAGAAGGGAAAGCCAGTGTGTGGCTACACGGATTCTGAAGCCGGAGGACTGTCCACATACTGCCTTTTGACACAGAGGTGGGAAAAATGAGACGTGCCATGGAACGAAGATGGGCAAAGTAAAAATCAGAAATTAACAACCATCTTTTCAAAAGTAGAGAAGGGACACAGCAGGGATTTGACTCGGTGAGAGCAACCGGCTGCACGCTGAAAACTGATTCCCATACCTACACCCGCCCTGTGATGACATCCCTACTCCTGCCCTGAGCTGCTCATGTGCTACATCATGGATGTCTCTTATTGCTGAATCCGCAAATGAGTGTCCTTAGCTATTAGCCCTGTTGTCTATGTAGAAACAACCTGGAGGTATATCTCTTTAAGGGCTTAAAATGCCTTTACCCCAAAAGAGCACGGTAACAGGCAGAGTGCCTAACAGTGTATGCTTTGGTGCTCCTTTCCAGGACTAGCTTTGAATAACACGCGGTAGAGGGGGCTATGTTACATACAGCATCTAACAACATCTTTCTGTCCAGATGTTCCCCAGCATCCTAGTGTAACAGTTCTTTTCTGCCCTTCATACTGCATCTAAGAAATCAAGAGCCTGGTGAGGACTAAATGGTCATTTGCCTTCTGACTCTGTAATGGGATGTAGAGGTTCAGAATATGTCACCCCAAAATATGCCACTTTGGCATACTGATTATTTTGAATTAAAGGTACTTGAGAAACAGCCAGTGCAAGAAGGACACTCTTACCCTCCACTGGAGGAAAGCAGGAGATAAATCTCAGGGGAAGGTACCCTCCCTGTACCAGGGTGGGTAGAAGGCATCCTTATCACCAAAGGATAATTTGGGGAATTTGGGGCCAAGAAGGCTGTGTAAACAAATATAAATATGTAAAATCTCCTGCGCTCTTTAAGAAGACAAGCCATCTCTGTGGAACCTTTTCATTAAAGCTTTGGAAAATTCTTCATATGAGGTCCTAGGACTTACTTCTCTAACCTCCATTTAATCCCAAGATCTCTGTGTTTGAAAATAAGGAATAAATTACAAATATATTTAATAGACTTTCAGAAATAAAAGATGTTTTAGAAATCATCTATGCTAACAGTCTCAGGACGCAGATGAAAAAGCCAAAGTTCTTGTGATCTTGCCTAAGATCACAGATAGTGGCCAAGCAGAGGTTATTACCCTAGTCTTTGGCTTCCAGTCCAGTTCTGTTGCACAATATTATTTAGTCTCACTGAAAACATAATAGGAAGCAGAGTTGTCTCCAGCAAAGAGCCTGTATTCATTCGTGCAACAGTTACTGAGCTCCTGTGACGTGCTCAGTACTATACAAGCACTATACAAGCATTTATTTCACCAATAAAATGGTGAAAATCATAGACATGGTGTCTGCTTTTGCAATGCCTGACTAGTAGGAGAGACCAATTAAACAAATAAATACAATTGTCCCTTGAACAACACGGGGGTTAAGGGCACTGAACCTCCACGCAGTTGAAAATCCGCGTATAATTTATAGTCGGCTCTCTGTACCCGTGTTTCCTCTGTATCCAAGGCTCCGCATCTGGGGATTCACCCAACTGAGAATCATATAGTACTGTAGTCTTTACTACTGAAAAAAATCCACATATAAGTGGATCTGCGCCGTTCAAACCCATGTTATTTAAGAGATAACGGTAAATGAAATAATTACTTCTTGCAATAAAGGCTAAGAAGGAAATAGAAAAGAGAAGGGCTGACTTTAGGTAGATTGGTCAAAGAAAACCTCTCTGAGGAGGTGACACTTGAGCTCAAGGTTGAAAAAGAGGTAGCCCAGTTAAGAGCTGGGAGAAGCATGTTCCAGGCTCAGGGATTGGTCGATGCAAAAGCCATGGAGGAAAAGGGCACCTGGCATTCTAAAATCATCCAGAAAGTCAGTATGACTGGAGACTAGTGAATGAGGGGCAAAATGGTACACATGACATAACATAAGAGCCAGATCCACAAGACTTTGAAAGTCATGGAAAGGGGTATGGATTTTATTATAAATGTAAAAATAAAGGCAATTCACAAAAGAGGTATTAAGCTGGGGAGTTCCTGGTCAGTCTGGCTACTCTGTGAAAATCAGCCTCCATAACACTCTTTCTCAACAGCACCTGCATGTCATTTTCCTCTTGGTTTTTTTCATGCAGAGGACATAGAAGAAGCATAAAAACATGGGAAAGAGCAAGGCAAGGGCGAAAGCCCAGGGCTCTAGATTTTCAGTCTTGGGATCTTCTTCCATGTCATGCTCTCTCTCGTGAATTAAATGGGGGAACATCCCATTAAAAAGAACAGGGTCTGGGACTTCCCTGGTGGTCCAGTGGTTAAGACTCTGCACTTCCATGCAGGCGGTGCGGGTTCGATCCCTGGTCGGGGAGCTAAGATCCCACAAGTTGTGCGGCGCGGCCAAGAAATTTTTTAAAAAAGTAAAAAAGTCAAAAATAAATAAAATGAACAGGGTCTTTGGTTTGAATATTCTTTCGCCACACACAGTTCTAGCATAAGAGTTTTATCCATCAGAATCTTGCCCAAGAAAGATGAATAAGGAGGCAGAAAAAAATGAAATAAGAAGGCAGGAGGAAGGGAAACCAATCTGTTTAGCATGTCAGCAAGCCGATACAGTCTTCTTTGTTATGGAATAAGTTAAATGTACAGATTATCTTTGGAAATGACAGTCAAAGGAGAAATGAAGAGTGTATGAAGAGAAAACCTTGTGAGAATTACCCTGTGAGGCAGCCCCACAGTCCGCCTAGCCCAGGATGCTGTATCTGTCAGGAGTACCCAGGGATGCTTTGTAAGAAGGTATGGTTATCTTCACAATGTCCAAAGTTAAGCGTAATGCTGGTGTTCCAGCTCAGCCTTAGGCAGCACTGTATCAATAGGCTTAGTTGCCACCAGGGAAAAATGTACAGTTGACCCTTGAACAACACGGGGGTTAGGAGCGACAACCCCTCCGGTCAAAAATCCGATTATAGGGACTTCCCTGGCGGTCCACTGGTTAAGACCCCGTGCTCTCAATGCAGGGGACACAGGTTCAATCCCTGGTTGGGGAACTAAGATCCTGCATGCCACACAGCGCGGCCAAAAAAAAAAAAAATCTGAGTATAACTTACAGTTGGCCCTCCTTATACCCAGTTCCTCATATCTGTTCGCAGTTCCAAGTGGGTGGGTCCAACCCACCACAGATCATTTAGTCGTGTAGTATTTACTGCTGAAGAAAATCCAAAACCGTGCAGTTCAAACCCGTGTTGTTCAAGGGTCAACTACATAAACAGCTCAGACCAGACAAGCTGAGCTTATTTATTTATTTGTCTCATGGGTGCGTGCCCTTGTGTGGACAAGACCAAAATAATGGGCAAACCTGGAAAAACAAGTGAGTCCCTAAGTACCAAATCAAGATGCTCCAAATAGGGGTGTTGCTGTTTTTAGCGTTTTCCCTCTTTAAAAACTGAGTGGCGGGCTTCCCTGGTGGCGCAGTGGTTGAGAGTCTGCCTGCTAATGCAGGGGACGCGGGTTCGAGCCCTGGTCTGGGAAGATCCCACATGCCGCGGAGCAACTAGGCCCGTAAGCCACAACTACTGAGCCTGCGCGTCTGGAGCCTGTGCTCCGCAACAAGAGAGGCCACGATAGTGAGAGGCCCGCGCACCGCGATGAAGAGTGGCCCCTGCTTGCCACAACTAGAGAGAGCCCTCGCACAGAAACGAAGACCCAACACAGCCAAAAATAAATAAATTAATTAATTAATTAAAAAAAAAAAAAAAAACCGCAAATGAGTTTAAAAAAAAAAAAAACTGAGTGGCTTCCAGTTCCCTGTTCCAACAGCCAAAGTTATTGATGCCAGTTGTTAGTTCAGTCTCTCTCCTTCTGCCTGTGAACAGGAAATATGCATGCTGTATGTGGATTAATTTCTGATATTTCTCATAGCAAAGCTTTTGGCTCCAGGCTCTTACACCTTGAATCTGCCTCCCTGCAGGATGGAAACGAGGGCCCCTGAGCAACCTTGTGCTCTTTCTCCAGAGCAGGGCTGTGCCAATAGCATCTCCCGGCCATGGCCTCCTTCAGTGTTAAGTCCCGGGGAAGATGGGAATGACTGCTTGGCAAGGTGAGGACGGAGGAGCCTGGTGGACCCCACAGGTCTGCTGATGCACACTTAGGGATTGACGTGGCTTCGTTTCCCACATTTCTTTCACACAAAGCACGATTATAGGGAAGTGCTTCCATATGGCCCGTGGAAAACCCCAGCCAAAAACAGCTTCAGCTGGCCAGATTCAGAGCAGCAACAGACATGAAGGGGCCGTAAGGAAAAGCGAGGGTGAGAAGCACCGAGTTTTCATGCAGGCAGGCATCTTTGCTAACTTTAGCCTCAGCCCCAGTACAGGCATGTAGAGCCTGAAGACTCGCCAGCAGCCGGCGGGATGCCCCCAGCTCTCACCGCATAGCTCTCCTCACTGCATTCAGAGATCTGTCTGTGAGCTCCAGCTGCCCTTCCTTTGCAGAAATTAATCAAAAATATTAGATTTTTAGGGGCCCTTCTCCTGGATTGTCCTGAACTGGCATCAGGGGTCTGAGACCCCTTCAAAAAAATCAGAATGGCAAATTTGGGGCTTATGGGGACACATGCATTTTTCTGGAGAGAAAATGCATAATTATCAATAGATTCTCGAAAGGATCTATAATCCCAAAGCTGAAATTCAATGAGAGAGAGAGAGAGAGAGAGGATATGAAGTACCTTATCAAGAGTGAGGAACGATGCAGTCAAGCAGGTAAGCCCCTTTCAGCCAGCACAGCCCCCATCCCATCCCCTCCCACCCCAGGGCCTCCTCCACATACTTCTCCAAAAAGACTGGTTACTTGACCCAATTTGACTCAGCTTCTACTCTGGTTCAATTAGAATTTTCTCAATTTCTAATCTCTCTCAGACCCTGACAAGATGACATCTTTTCTGATGAGATTTCCACACTTTTTAAAGCCAACAGTAACTGTAGGCACTTCCCCAAGACCTGAGCTGGTGATGATTTTCCCCCGTTAGTCCTCTCATCCCAAAGCTGTCCTAGTTAACTCTTCACAGCCCTGCCTGGCTCTTCACTGTCTTCCTCTGGATCTTATTCTTTCCTCTATCTTTGGTTTCTCCTACAATTCACTGTGTTTTGACACCTTTGACAAGACTTTCCTCCACACCCATCAGTAGCTCTCTCAAAAACAATGCCCCAGTGGACCAAGTGTTGATTTCGAAATCTGTTTACATTTAATGTTATGTTAGAAGTGTGACATCCTTTGGTACCCACATGAGCAATATTTCTAATAAAAATATTGCTAGTGTTTACTGAGCTCTCTCTAGGTGCCAGACACTATTTGGAATGCTCGGCATGACTGACTTATTTAATCCTGACAATAACTCCACAAAGGCGGTACAACCGCTGTTCCCAGTTTAAAATGAGAAAGTCAAGATACACAGAAAAGTTCAAAAACTTGCTCTGTTTACAGAGCTAGTAAACAACAGGCCCAGGATTTAAACCCAGGCAGTCTGGCCCCAGACTCCAATTTCTTAACCATATTCCTTAACTTCTCTATTCCTTAGTTTTCTCACCTGTAAAATGGGTTGGACAATGTCAAAACCACAATGTAAGGGGGCTGGTGGAATTAAACGTTATGCCTGAAGAGAATGTTTGGAATTATAAAGCATTAGATCAATATTACTAATAACAGAATGGATGGAATGTGATATACTTGGTTTCCCAGCTCCTTAGAAGCCAGTGTGTCATATGCCACAGTTCTGGTCAGCAAGGCAAAACTCCCTGGGGAAGACTTCCCTTCCTGACTAAAGGGCACAGTATTAAAAGAATGCCTTTTGCACCACCTTCTTCTTTATCATCTGCTGTGTGGATGTGTTGTCTGAGTATTTAATAGTGACTTAAGCAACCCCAGATGAAAGCCATACTCTAAGCTGCTGAAGGAGAGATAGGAGCCTGGTTCCTCAAAAACATAGTAAATCAGCTTCCCCAAACTTGACTGCCAGCTCCAGACTTCTTGTTAGAAGAGATATGTAAACTCCTGTATCTCTAAGTTGGGTCTTCTGTGAATTGCCATAGAATGCATCTCTCACTGGTACCCCACCACTCAAAGCCAGCTCCTTCAGGAAGCCCATGGATCTCATGGTTTCCAATCTCACCTAGGCCCCCTTGCAGCTACTCCTCTACTTCATTACTGTCTTTCTTTTTTTTGGCTGCGCTGCGTGGCGTGTGGGATCTTAGTTCACCGGCCAGGGATTGAACCCGGGCCCCAGCAGTGAGAGCAAGGAGTCTCGCTGGGAATTCCCCTCCTTACTGTCTTTGATGAGTTCCTTATCCTCCTTTCCTTGATGGGAGCACTCTCGAGTCCCTGATAGCCCTCACTCTTCTCTTTTTTTATTGAAATATAGTTGATTTACAATACTGTGTTAGTTTCAAGTATACAGCATCTTGATTCAGTATTTTTGCAGGTTATAGTCCATTACAGGTTATTACAAGATATTGGGTATAATTCCCTGTGCTATACAGTATATCCTTGTTGCTTATCTATTTTATATGTAGTAGTTTGTATCTGTTAACCCCAAACTCCTAATTTGTCCCCCCCGCCCTTTGGTCACCACAGGTTTGTTTTCTACATCTGTGAATTTGTTTTATTTCTTTAATTTATTTTTTATATTTTTTATTTATTTTTTATTTATATTTTAGGGAGCCTGAAATCTTTTTATAATTCCTTGGTACCATAGTATTAGCTCACAAAACACCCACTCGTGCTTATTGTCTGCAACAGACAATTTATATGATAGTATTTTTTGCAATGAAAGAATATTAAACCTGTTTCTCAAGTCACTAAGCACCCTCCTGCTACAACTACTCCCAAAGCTTGCACAGATATTTTGTTGTACTTAAAATTTTGTTTTTTCTACTGTTAATCCCTTTGCCAATGTTTTATCCTAAAGAAGAAGGAAGTGATGTAGAGATCATAGCTTCCAATGAAGAAAAGGATGGCTGGAGAATAGGGTCATCTGCCTCATCTTCTTTATCCTTCAGCCAGTGTTAACTGTGTCAGACACTTTTTCATATATAGTCCAATTTGATCCTCACAATGACCCGAAGAGCTGAGCATAATTATTATCCCCATTTGTGAATCTGTTTTAGAGCCCTCACTCTAAGCAGCTGACTCTGCCTCCTAATGAACAGAGTTAAAAAAAAAAAGACAAAACACTGTATTGCAACACAGTTAATTTCTCAAGGGTGCCTGTAGTTATCCAGTTCTTGACATGGTGTGGGTGTGTACCCCTCCTTTATTCCTGGGAAAATCCTTCCCTTGATACATTTTCTCACCTTCTGTTCACTCCTAAACCCACTGCACTCAGGCTTTGGTTTCAGCCAGAAGTTCATTGAAACCACTCTTGCTAAGGTCACAGATTTGGCTTCAAATTGCCAAAGAGAAATTTTTGGACCTTAATTCCAGCTTACCTCAAAACAGCATTTAACATGGCCGACTATTAACTCCTTTTTGGAATTACTTATTCCTTCAGCTTCCATACTGCTTTGGCTAAGTTCTGAGTTTATCTACTCTTTTCATTATCTTTTCACTTGAATTCCCTTAAACTTTTTCCCTGGCTAAATTGTCATGACTTCCTGATATATTCTATATACTCTCTTTGGAGGGACTCAGCTAATTTATAGCTAAAGGCCACCAAGATGGGGATTTTGCCACTAGCAACAATGGACTATCATGTTTCAGATCAACTCTTCCACTCCAAAGACAATCAACATCTGTTTGAAGGTATCAGATAGGTACCAAGGCATTGAATACTTAAAGGGCCAAATTTCGGGAAAGAAGAAAAACCCAAGGAGGTGAACGTTTATATTTGATATGCATCTCCTCTCCATGCATTCCTTACCCTGATGAACAGCAAATAAATCCACCCAGCTGCTCAAGCTGGAAAATCTGCAACATCCTACCTTTCTTTTCTCTCTTACAGTCTTCATTCAAAGAATTATCAAACTCCACTGACTCTCCTAAATCTCTCTCCCGTCTGTTCCTTCGTCTGCCTCTCCCACCACACTACTCCCGACCAAGGCCTCATTATTTCAAACACCCTGGAGTATTTAAAAATAGCATCCTGCTTAGACTCCTTGCTTCGCAGCTCACCTCCACATGCAGCCAGAATTATTTCATTAACACAAATCTAACCATGCCACTCCACTGCCTAAATGGCTTCAATGACTCCATTTAACCTGAAATGTGAAGCACAATGATGAAGGCCTTTATGGTTGCCTTCTGTCTTATCCCCCACCCTAACCAATGTGCAATCTTAGTAGTTCCTCAACAAAGTCCAGGCTTCCCTCTAGGGTCACACCATGAACTTTGTGTTTCCTCTGCCTGGAAAATCCTCCTCACCTTCCACCCCTCCTGTAAGGTTCTCCCCATTTTGGAAGAATAAGTAAAATCCCTATTTCATAAGTTACATTCAAATAAACACAAAGAAATAAAAGAGTTTAAAGTAGGAACACACAGGGACTTCCCTGGTGGTGCAGTGGTTAAGAATCCACCTACCAATGCAGGGGACACGGGTCCTATCCCTGGTCCGGGAAGAACCCACGTGCAGCAGACCAACTAAGCCCGTGCGCCACAACTACTGAGCCTGTGCTCTAGAGCCCGCGAGCCACAACTACTGAAGCCCACACACCTAGAGTCCGTGCTCCTCAACAAAAGAAGCCACCACAATGACAAGCCCGCGCACCACAACGAAGAGTAGCCCCTGCTCGCCACAACTAGAGAAAGCCCGCGCGCAGCAACAAAGACCCAACACAGCCAAAAATAAATAAATAAATAAATAAATAAATTTATAAATTTATAAAAAAATAAAATAAAGTAGGAACATAAAAAAAGCACTGGCAGAAGGTGCACATGTATAATTTTTTCCCTTTAAGGCAAGGGTCAGCAAACTACAGCCTGAGGGTCAAATTCAGCCTGCAGGCTAGGTTTTGTAAATAAAGTTTTATTGGAACACAGCTGTGCCCATTGGTTCACGGGTTGTCTGTGGCTGCTTTTGCCTGGTAACAGCACAGTGTTGCGTAGTTGAGACAGAAACCATATGGGCTGAAAAGCCCTAAAATATTTACTCTCTGGCCCTTTACAGAAAAAGTTGACTGACCCCAAATTTTGAAAAAAAAATTTTAAGCAGATATTATTGAACTTAAAAGATGGAAACGTCTGAATATGTAGAACTTAGAAACTACTGATTCTACAAACACAAACAATATTTAAAGTCAAATGACAAACAGAGAACATTAGAAATAGGTACAACAGACAAACAAATAGTATATATTCATGATACAAGTGAGGAAAAGATCACCATCCAAATAGGAAAAAGAGTAAATGACTTCAGCAGCTAATTGAAACATGAAGAAGTATAAATGGGCAAAAAATGCATGACGATATTTTCTACCTTGTTAGCAATCGGAGGGGGGCAAAAAAAATAATGACATAGTTTACCTTAAAAAAAACAGCAGATTAAAAAAAAAGTTATACTCTGTATTGGCATATGTTCAAAGAAACAGGTAGTCTTAGAAGAGGTAATTGGAATAGGGACTTCCCTGGCGATCCAGTGGTTAAGACTTCACCTTCCAATGCAGGAGGTGTGGGTTCGATCCCTGGTGGGGGAGCTAAGATCTCATATGCCTCCTGCCCAAAAGACCAAAACATAAAACAGAAGCAATACTGTAACAAAGTCAATGAAGACTTTAAAAATGGTCCATATCAAAAAAAATCTTTAAAAAAAAAAAAAAGAGGTAATGGGAATAAAAATTTGATATACTACACTTTTTGGAAGAAATTTGTCTTTTAGAACACGGGTCAAAAGTTCTTTCCAACGAAAAAGCTTAGCATTAGGAAAATGTTATTCTAGTATCAGACGGTCTAAAGCACATGTTTTATGGTAACATTGTATCGGGTTTAAAACCTACTTTTTTCAGGAGAAACCTGTGACTTTGATTGTCCCCGCACCAGCCTGCAGGTGGCGCCGTCACCAGCACAGACGCCACAGTTGTCTTCCTTGGCGTTGCTCCCCAGTTGCCGGTCGCAGCCCACTGCCTGCAGACAGAAGCACGGCGGTCAGGAGCGGGTAGAGATACGGGGATGTGAGACCTTCTGTATGTCAGAAACCGTATTTATGGTGTTATCCTTCTTAAAAGTACGAGTTGGCTCTCGTTTATGAGAATATAGTTTTTAAAAGATATAATAATATATAAAGCTTGACAGTACCCTGTCATTTATATGATTCTTCTCCAAAGGCCAAAGAATTAAAAAAGACTTGAGACTGCCCCTTGACACTCCCACTCTTAGTGTTTTATTTATAATTTTATTCAGATATTTTATGTACATAAAATGAATGGAACATTACAGATATTTCCTCTCTCCTCTTTCCCCACCCCTTCCCTCTCTTTCTATCCCTACCCTAGTCCTATTCTCTCATTTCTTCCCCCAAATGACCACTATTCTGAAGTTGATGTATATCCTTCTGGTCCATAGTTTTATTTTAATTTTTTTTTCTGTTTTTAATCTCAATCTATACCTGTATCTTAACATTGATGATATATCCATCTCTCTCTATATTCTGTATTTGTATCTTTGCATTTCCTTCTGTTTATCATTATCTATACCTATACCTATCTCTACCTGTATGTCATTATATATATATGTGTGTGTATATATACAATCTTTATAAAAACTTTTATAAACAATTTTTAAAATATAAGAAAGGAATTAATGAGAGAGCTATCTCATAGAATATGCTTATACTGATATCCTTCGGTCTTTTGTGAATTACTGCTTTTGTGAGTTGTGTGTGTGTATTTGCTAGACTGTGAGCTTCCTTGTATGAAAAAAAGGGCTATGTCTTATATTTCTTTTTATTTTACAAATATGTCTTTTACATGATGTACGCCCAATAATATTAACTGATGAACTGGTTTATCTCTACCTCTGCATACACATTCAACTTTATTTGTATTTATATGCCTGGTGTGTAAGTGCAGAGACCTTAGAGGCAAACAGCCCACTTACAAAACCTGCCCTGTCCTACCACCCCTTTCAAGCTGCAGGGTGTTGAACAATTCAAACTCTAGGAGACTCATTTTCCTCAAGAGTAAAATAGGGACAATAATACATACTCCACGTAGGGTCTACTAAGAATGAAATGAGAAAATGTATGTGAAACTCTTAGTACAGTGATTAGAATACTCAAAGGGCTCAACAAAAGAGAGCCCCTTTAACCTCTCTCTGTTTTTCATTTTGTTTTGACTGCTGGGTTGAGCCCCTATGCTTCGGTTTGGAGAACTGCTGGATCAGATTTTGTATCCAAGGTGTTGAAGAGAATATAAAACAGGACGAAGCTGGAACCACATCTATAGACTATTCTTTCCAAAATGTTGGTGCTGAAGGGAAGGAAAAAGATCAAATGAAAGTTTCAGGGAGAGGTAGGAAAAGTTCCAAGGAAGTTTAAGGAAAAGCCTATGATTAGAGATATTTTCAAATTCACAAAGGGCTGTCACGAAGAAAGGGTTTACATTTGTTCTGTGTATTTTCAAACGGTGAAAGCTACAGGTTTAGGCATAATTTAGTTCAATATGAGAAAGTTTTTAAAGTCAGAGTTATCCAACAATAAATATTCAACCATGGGCTAGGCAGGAGACTTTTTGGCAGGAAAATTGGAGAGGGGATTAAATTATTTGATGAGCAGCTGAATCCTTTGAGACCCTTTCATCCTGATTATATGATTTTTATAAAGATAATAGTAAAATATTAATAATAATAGTTGATTTTTATTGAATGCTTACCACGTACCTGGCATTATGCCAAGTATGTTATACACATTATTTCATTTAATCTTCACAGCAACCTTTTGATACCTTCTATCTCTATTTTACAAATAAGGCATCTGAGTGTCACTGAGGTTATATGACTTTCCTACATTACACAACTAGTGTATTGTCTTACAACCTGTTTTAAAACCCAGTTCATCTGACAGCAGAATCCTAACACTATGCTATACCTTCCTCACCTTTAGTATCAGCAGATGGACAAAAATGAACCCAGTTACATAGGCCATTATGTTAATATTTACAAGTACATGTGGAATAACTTAAGAGTGATTGAGTTTGGAAACACACTTGCGTGGTTGAGATTCAATCAGTGAGTAACTTGTGATCACGCAACTTTCTCAAAGGGTAGTAATTCTACCATCAAATTATAGAAAACACTGTTCCTAGGCCAAGCTCTGTCCTCACACATCTGTGTCCCTGAGCACTTTGCATTTCATGAGAATGAGAATCACCCTTTATCTGGTCATCCAGGAAGGGTGTGGGTTTAGGAGCTAGGATGGGCTTGTTTTGAAGAGTGTTTAGAGCCTTGCAAGACCCTGGGCAATCGAATACCCCCCTGAGCACTGACATTTATTTCATAATTTTTAAAGCTACAGTTCATCCAAATATTACAGCCAAAAATAAGCATGTGAAAACATCACAGAAAAATAATATCTGAAAAGAAGGTCTGGTTGCCTTGTGATTCATAGGGTATAAGCCAGAACTGCCCTTGAAATTGAGGGACTACTGAATTTTGGCTCTCACTTCACATCATAATGAACACTGAGCAACTTTCTAAGAATTGCCTCAACTATTTTCAACTTCTGTGACTTTTCCTGAAGTCAAGATCTCTAGTGGTAATGATTTAAAAACCACTAATCGATAAACATAGCAATAAAATTTATTAACATCCATATATAACCAATTTCTATAGAGCCAGGCATTACAGAGTATAAATTAGTAAGACAAGATTCATATTCTACAGTGTAGTTAATGAGACAAGTTATACAAGATAGGGGATAATATAAACAAAAATTTAAGATATATGAGCAGTGCTTTGGGGAATAAATACACATATATAAATCATCACTTCAGCTAAGGATTATTTCATAGTTCTGGCATATGATTTCTTAATCAGCTCATAGAAGTCAGTGTTTAAATAAGGGTCATTACTCCATATGAAGCAAAACATGAATTTTCCAGCTCAAATATAATCCTTCAAGAAGCAAAGAATTTTTTGAGTCAACTTCTGCTTGAGATCTCTGAAAACTGGATTCTACCTTACAAAAAATTCGAACATTCCTGCCTGAAAAATCAGAGGATACGGAGCTATGGTAGTCATTAGGAATATTCATAAATATTTAGCTTCTCCAGACCATGGAGGACTGCACTTCCCCACCCCCTTAGAAATTAAGTGTGGTCATTGACTGTCTTTGGCCAACGAAATATGAGTCTAAGTGTCTGTGTCACTTCTGTAAGAAGCTTCAAGGGTCAGTGTGTGAGTCACACATTCCCCTTCTCACTGCTGTAGTTATTATGCAAAACGTGTTCCAATAAAGCCTCCCTCAGTCTGGGTCTCTGAGACGTTCAAGGGCAAAGACTCCTGCTGACCCACGTTGGCCAAGTAGCATGAGCTAAAAGTCACCTTTAATTGTTTTAAGCCACAGAGCTTTAGGGGTTGTTGGTTACTGAAGGAAAAACCTAGCCTGTATTATACTGGAGTACTATTTAACTATTCATGGATAGAGCAGGGTCATTGACACCAAAGGGTTGTTTGAAACTGGCCATTTCACATTAAAATCCAGATTTCTGGCTCCTGCTGACAAATGAAAACTCTGACATGTTTATACACGGTTGCCCCCTTGAGCATATTAATGAGCAGATATGTATTCTCCAGCTCATGACAGCCCTCATCACTCACTATGACTAGACTTGAGCAGTTTTCTTCCAGAGTGGACGGTAGATATTTGAGTTTCAGCCTCTATACTAAACTGTCTAAGCATCACTCACCTATCGTGCTGACTGCTGTCTACTAGAATCACATCTTACTTCCAGTTAGAAAATTTGGCTATATTGGTAGCAATACAAAACGTACAAATATCATCAGTATAGCGCCATGGTTAAGAAAACAGATTTTGGAATTCGGTTTCCTGGGTTCAAATTCCAGCTCTACCATTTTCTAGCTGTGCCGTCTGGGCAAATGACAGCCTCTTCAAATTCCAGTTTCCTTATAGACAGAGTGGGGATAATGACTATCCCAGCTTCATAGTGTATGATGAGCTAACACGGTAAAGTGCTTAGACAATGCCTGACACCTTGTAAGCACCCAGTGTTAGATGCTATTCTTTTTACTAGAAATACAAAGTGATTTCTTCATTTACACAGTCGTCAAGGAATTCAATAAACGTGAATGATAAATCAGACTTGTTCTGCAGATCTGGTTCCAACCAGGTCCTGTTTCTGATAAAAATCAGACCTCCAAAGCAGAAGCAAATTTCATTCAGTGAGTATAGCTGTCTCATGCTGTCTGCTGTGCTCAGACTCATGGGAGGTTCTTCCCAGGAGCACGGTGACAGGGTCATGTAAATGAGCAAACTGTAAACACACCTGCAAAAATTATTTGTAGTCTCTGTCAAGTGAACATCAGGGCTCAGTTCACTGATCCTAAGGCAATCAGAGAGAATCACAGTTTACTTTCTCCCATCCTAATGGCTGTGGACAGACACGGCCACATTGTATGGGAAAGGGAATTTATGTGAACATTGTCCTGTGGAAGGAAAGATACTGAATTCAACTTAGAAGCGTCTGAGTCACTTTTGAAGAAGGGCATGCAATTCTTTTGACCTGAATAGCCTTTGCCAGAAGATCACTCAGCTTTCAGCAAGGTATCACCTATGACTGTCCAAAGAATCCATTTACTCATTAGACTCACAGAAACATGATAGGAAGCACACATTTTAAAGGAACTAATTCGGCATTGAAAACCAACTTTATCCTGCAATCGCCTTCAAACCTTGGAAACTACTGGAGCAAACTATGCACTTTAGACAAATAAGAGGGAGCTCTGGTCAGTTCCCACAAGGAGAAACCAGGGAAAGGGAACCAGTGTAGCCTACAGGGCTCCTGTGTGACAGCTGTTCTGCTGGGCTCCTGAAATGTTCATGAAAGAACGAATTTATTTTTTTTGAGTGTTTTTAAAATGAACTTTAATGTTTTTTAAATGTATCACACAAACTAGTTGTACTTATTTTCATGCTGCCTTATAAATTAAAAAAATCACTATAAAGCCATCTATTTACATTTGTCCTTAACAGCAAAATCAACTCTTTCTTTTTTTTTTTTTTTTTTTGCTCAATACATTTTTTTTTTCTCAATTAGGGTATAGTTGCTTTACAATGTTGGGTTAGTTTCCACTATACAGCAAAGTGAAGTAGAGTTCCCTGTGCTATACAGTACGTTCTCATTAGTTATTTATTTTATACATATTAGTGTATATATGTCAATCCCAGTCTCCCAATTCATCCCACCCCCATTTCCCCCCTTGGTGTCCAGATATTTGTTCTCTACATCTGTGTCTCTATTTCTGCCTTGCAAACAGGTTCATCTGTACCATTTTTCTAGATTCCACATATATGCCTTAATATACGATATTTGTTTTTCTCTTTCTGACTTACTTCCTCTGTATGACAGTCTCTAGGTCCATCCACATCTCTACAAATGACCCAATTTTGTTCCTGTTTATGGCTGCATAATATTCCATTGTATATATGTACCACATCTTATTTATCCATTCGTCTGTCAGTGGGCCTTTAGGTTGTTTCCATGACCTGGCTATTGTAAACAGTGCTGCAATGAACATTGGGGTGCATGTGCCTTTTTGAATTATGGTTTTCTCTGGGTATTTGCCCAGTAATGGGATTGCTGGGTCGTATGGTAATTCTATTTTTAGTTTTTTAAGGAACCTCCATACTGTTCTCCATAGTGGCTGTATCAATTTACATTCCCACCAACAGTGCAAGAGAGTTCCCTTTTCTCCACACCCTCTCCAGCATTTATTGTTTGTAGATTATTTGATGATGGCCTTTCTGACTGGGGTGAGGTGGTACCTCACTGTAGTTTTGATTTGCATTTCTCTAATAATTAGTGATGTTGAGCATCTTTTCATGTGCCTCCTGGCCATCTGTATGTCTTCTTTGGAGAAATGTCTATTTAGGTCTTCTGCCCATTTTTTGATTGGGTTGTTTGTTTTTCTGATATGAGCTGCATAAGCTGTTTGTATATTTTGGAGATTAATCCTTTCTCAGTTGCTTTGTTTGCAAATATTTTCTCCCAGTCTGAGGGTTGTCTTTTCATCTTGTTTATGGTTTCCTTTGCTGTGCAAAAGATTTTAAGTTTCATTAGGTCCCATTTGTTTATTTTTGTTTTTATTTCCATTACTCTAGGAGGTGGACCAAAAAAGATCTTGCTGTGATTTATGTCAAAGAGTGTTCTTCCTATGTTTTCTTCTAAGTTTTATAGTGTCCAGTCCTACATTTAGGCCTTTAATCCATTTTGAGTTTATTTTTGTGTATGGTGTTAGGGAGCGTTCTAATTTCACTCTTTTACATGTAGCTGTCCAGTTTACTCATCACCACTTATTGAAGAGACTGTCTTTTCTGCATTGTAAATTCTTGCCTCCTTTGTCATAGATTAGTTGACCGTATGTGGGTGGGTTTATCTCTGGGCTTTCTACCCTGTTTCATTGATCTATATTTCTGTTTTTGTGCCAGTACCATACTGTCTTGATTACTGTAGCTTTGTAGTATAGTCTGAAGTCAGGGAGCCTGATTCCTCCAGCTCCATTTTTTTTTTTTTTCCTCAAGACTGCTTTGGCTGTTCGGGGTCTTTTCTGTCTCCACACAAATTTTAAGATTTTTTGTTCTAGTTCTGTGAAAAATGCCAGTGGTAATTTGATAGGGATTGCATTGAACCTGTAGATTGCTTTGGGTAGTACAGTCATTTTCACAATATTGATTCTTCCAATCCAAGAACATGGTATATCTTTCCATCTGTTTGTGTCATCTTTGATTTCTTTCATCAGTGTCTTATAGTTTTCTGAGTACAGGTCTTTTGCCTCCTTAGGTAGGTTTATTCCTAGGTATTTTATTCTTTTTGTTGCAATGGTGAATGGGATTGTTTCCTTACTTTCTCTTTCACATTTTTCACCATTAGTGTATAGGAATGCAAGAGATTTCTGTGCATTAATTTTGTATCCTGCAACTTTACCCAATTCATTGATTAGCTCTAGTAGTTTTCTGGTGGCAACTTTAGGATTTTCTATGTATAGTATCATGTCACCTGCAAACAGTGACTGTTTTACTTCTTCTTTTCCAATTTGTATTCCTTTTATTTCTTTTTCTTCTGTGATTGCCGTGACTAGGACTTCCAAAACTATGTTGAATGAGAGTGGCTAGAGTGGACCTCCTTGTCTTGTTCCTGATCTTAGAGGAAGTGGTTTCAGTTTTTCACCATTAAGAATGATGTTTGCTGTGGGTTTGTTGTATATGGCCTTTATTATGTCGAGGTAGGTTCTCTCTATGCCCACTTTCTGGAGAGTTTTTATCATAAATGGGTGTTGAATTTTGTCAAAAGCTTTTTCTGCATCTACTGAGATGATCATTTGGTTTTTATTCTTCAGTTTGTTAATACAGTGTATCACATTGATTGATTTGCATATATTGAAGAATCCTTGCATCCCTGGGATAAATTCCACTTGATCATGGTGTATGATCCTTTTAATGTGTTGTTGGATTCTAGTTTGCTAGTATTTTGTTGAGGATTTTTGTGTTTATATTTATCATAACTTTGTTTAATGGTTTACAGGCTACACGTGAGTTTTCAGCATGATTCAAAATTACTTTCTTTCCAGTGGTACCTTTAGCTCATGTCTGCCTCTCTTGTCCTCAGACCCTTCCTGCTACATTGAGAGCCTTAAAGGAAAGGCCGCAAGACAGTGTCTCAATGATGAGCTGGGTTTACATGTTCAGCAAAACTGGGCAATATTAGACCATCAACAGTTTGGTAATGAGGATGATGAACTGTACTCTACGGGTAACTTTTCATCCTTTCAGATTATCCTTCTTATTTGAGAATACTTTTTATTTTTGCAGGCAATTCTGTAATTATCAATGTAACAGGTTCTTGAGCCTTCCACACCTCATAAGATAAAGAGTCAATAACCATACCATTTCTTTTTTTTAACTTTTTATTTTATATTGGAGTATAGTTGATTAATGAAAGAACAAATTTAAAATAGGGCCTATAAGGAGAGTAACATCTCCTTTAAACAGACTGAAGAGACCAAGGCTCAGAGACAGTAAGCAGTCATAAGAAACTAATACATCCTGCACCAAGCAGTGTTCACTCCAACCATGTCACTGAGACTGCTTAAGCTGAGGTCACCAATGATCTCTGTTTGGTCCAAATGAAGCAGGCATATTTCAGTTCTTTTCCCTCTTGACTTCTCTGAAGTATTTGGCACTGCGAACTTCCTTCTTAAACACTCACTCACCCATATCTTGTTTTTTCCCAGTTTTCTATTACACAGAAGATTGTTTTGTGTAGTCTCCATCATGTGCACCTCTTCCAATGCTTGCCCCTGAAATGATGGGGCCTGAACTCTGTCCTTGGGAATCTGCCCTTCTCATTCAGTCCCTAAGGACATACATTAGCTTTAACCATGGGACGACCCCCAGATCTATATTCCCCATCTAGAATTCTCTCCTAAGCTCTAGATTCATGTATCAACTTGGATATCCACGGGTACATCAGGCCCATCATCTTTTCCCCACACACTTGGTCCTCATTCAGTATTTTCTGTCTTGGTGAAGGGCCTCATCATCTGCTTAGTTATTATGTCAGAAATCCAGACATCATTCTCAACTTCTCTCTCTCTCTTCCCACATCCAATCAAACATCCAGCCCTAAAAGATCTGTTTCTTTAATCTGTAGAATTTGTCTCTCCTTCTCAGTCACCCTACGTCCACCTTACTTTAAGCTCTTGTTATCCCAACTTGACCTATTATTATCTGCTCCAACCCTGTCTTCCCCAAATAATCTGCCACATTGCCACTTGAGTGATCTTTCTAAAAACAATCCCAACTCAGCTATTTCTTATAAAATTCTTCAGTGGCTCCTCTCCTCTTATAACTTTCAGAATAAGTTCATGATTGGTTTCCACATACATCTGTTGCCTCAGTTTCAAGCATTATCCCACAGGTATTTTTCACCTCAGCTCTACAGAATGAGTCAAAGATGCTTAAACACACCTACTATCACATCTCTTCACCAGCGCTATTCCTTCTGCTTGGGATTCTCTTCCTCATCTTGGTATATGTAACTTCTACTCAACTTTTCAAAACCTCAGTGTCAAAACATTACCTTGATCACATTGCTCTTCTTTAGCCCAGATTAAATTGTTTGTTAATAACAATTATTTTTCATTATAAAAGCAATACACACTCATTGTCAAAAACTTGGAAAACAAAAAAGCATAATTCTACTGACAAATAATAGCTATTATTATCATTTAGTGGAAGAGCTCAAAAGTTAACTGGTGGTTACAAAGGGAAACCATTGACAGCATATGAGATAGAAAAATGAAGTAGTAAACTCTGACCTTAGGGAAGATTAAGCAACAGCAAACATCAAATAAGATGGTTTAAGAGTAGGAAAGAAAGGAAGAGAGATTGGTTAGGCTACCAAGGGAGACTGACTAGTTTAGTCTTGGGGTAGAAAGGTGAAAGTGAGAGAGGAAAGAAGAGTAAAATGTGAGAGATTTGATAGAGGTACCGGGATAGAGGACATGCAAGCAAATACACTCAGTGACTAGAATATGAATTCAGGAAGGTAACACTGAGAATTGTGGTGTCATAAGCAGAAATGAATAGAAATAGCAGTTAGAATAACTAGTGGATCTGGGAAGAACAATACTAGTTCATTTGAGAATGGGGGGGCGGGATTGGAGGAATTCCGATGCTGTATTGGAGGAATTTGTGGAATCTCCCAGAATGGATATCAAGCTTGAACTAGAAAATTCAGGATTGGAGGCTGAGAGAGAAATGAAAGAAAGACCAAGAGTTATGAAAAGCCTCTGCATTTGCAAGTAGACAAGACTCATTTATTCAACCAGTTTTTAAGTGAGGACCTATTGATGGGGCCAGACATTGTCAGGGTACTGGGGTATGGCAGTGAGTCTAAATGTACCAATTAAAAAGACAGAGAATGTTACAGTAGATCAAAAAACAAGATCCAACTATCTGTTGTCTGAAGAAACCCACTTTAAATATAAAAGCATCTATAAATTAAAAGTAAAGGGATGGAGAAAGACACAGTATGCTAACATTAATAAAAATAAAGCAGGGGTAAGTATATTAATTTCAGACAGAGCAGACTTCAGAGCAAGGGGAGTTATCAAGGGCATTTATGTAATGATAAAGGTGTCAATACTCCAAGACAACATAACAATTCTTAATGTGTATATGCCTAACAATGGAATGCCAAAACACACGAGGCAAAAACCCACAGAACTGCAAGGAAAAGTAGATAAATCCACTATTATAGTTGGAGACTTCAACACCCCTCTATCAGAAATGGATAGATCCAGCAGGTGGAAAAAATTGAAGAAGAACTAAATAAATGGAGAGATATCCCTTTTTTGTGGATAGGAAGATTCAATATTATCAAGATGTTAGCTCTTTCCAACTTGATTCCAGAAAGTTATTTTGTGGATATTAAGAAACTGATTCTAAAGTTTACATAAAGAGGGAAAAGACCCAGAACAATCAACACAATACTGAAGGAGAAGTACAGTGTCAGAGGACTAACACTGCCCAACTTCAAGGCTTACGAATAAAGCCAAAGTAATCAAGATGGTATGGTATTGGAAAAAGAATAGACAAATAGATCAATGGAACGGAATAGAGAGCACAGAAATCAACTGACATGAATACAATCAAATGATCTTTGACAAAGGAGCAAAGGCAATACAATGGAATAAAAAGATAGTCTCTTCAATGAATGGTGCTAGAACAAGTGCACATCCACATGCAAAAAAATGAATCTAGACACAGACTTACATCCTTCACAAAAACTAACTCAAAATGGATCATAGACCTAAATGTAAAACACAAAACTACAAAACTCCTAGAAGGTAACCTAGGAGAAAACCTAGGTGACCTTGGCTATGGTGATGACCTTTTAGATATAACACCAAAAGCATGATCACTGGAAGAAATTACTGATAAGCGGGACTTCATTAAAATCAAAAGCTTCAGGACTTCCCTGGTGGTCCAGTGGTTAAGACTTCGCCTTCTAATGCAGGGGGTGCGGGTTCGATCCCCACGGGTTCGGGGAGCTAAGACCTCACACGCCTCACAGCCAAAAAACCCAAACATGAAACAGAAGTAATATTGTAACAAATTCAATAAAGACTTTAAAAATGGTCCACATCAAAAAAAAAATCTTAAAAAACTAAATGAAAATAAAATAAAAAGCCTCTGGTCTGTAAAAGACACTGTCAAGAGAACAAGAAGACGAGTCACACTGGGAGAAAATATTTGCAAAACACACATCTGATAAAGGACGGTTATCCAACATATATAAATAACTCTAAACAATAAGAAAATAAGCAACCCAATCAAAAAATGGGCAAAAGACCTGAACAGACACCACATCAAAGAAGATATATAGGTGATAAATAAGCATGTGAAAAGATGCTCAACATTACATGTCATTAGGGAATTGCAAATTAAAACAACAATATGATACCCCTACACACCTATTAAAATGACCAAAATCTGGAACAATGACACTACCAAATGCTGGAGGTGATGTGGAACGACAGTAACTCTTACTCATTGCTGGTAGAAGTGCAAAATGCAGTCACTTTGGAAGACAGTTTGAGACTCTCTCACAAAAATAAACATACTCTTACCATGATACAGCAATCACACTCCTTGGTATTTACCCAAATGTACTGAAAAGTTGCGTCCATACAAAAACCTGCACATGATGTTTATAGCAGCTTTATTCATAATTGCCGAAACTTGGAAGCAACCAAGATGTCTTTCAGTAGGTGAATGAATAAATAAAATGTGGCACATCCTGACAATGGAATATTATTCAGCAGTAAAAAGAAATGAGCTATCAAGTGATAAAAAGACATAGAGAAAATTTAGATGCATATTACTAAGTGAAAGAAGCCAATCTGAAAAGCCTACACTGTATGATTCCAACTATATGACATTCTGGAAAAGACAAGACTATGGAGGAAGTTAAAAGATCAGTGGTTACCAGGGGTTAAGAGTGGGAGGGATGAGCAGGCAGAGCACAGAGGATTTTTAGGGCAGTGAAAATACTCTGTATGATACCACAATGACAGATACATGTCATTATACTTTTGTCCAAACCCATGGAATATCCAAATCCAAGAGTGGACCCTAACGGAAACTGTGGACTTTGGGTGACTATGATGCGTCAATGTAGGTTCATCAATTGTAATAAAGGTACCACTCTGGTGGGGGAGTGTTGAAAATGGTGGAGGCTCTGCATGTGTGCGGGCAGGGGGTATATGGGAAACATCAGTACCTTCCACTCAATTTTGCTCTAAACCTAAAAAATTTTAAGTCCTTTTTTAAAAAGGTGGGGAAGGGGAGAGAAGAGTTCAGGAAGAGCCTGGAAAGGTAAGCAAGGATCCTGGATGTCATCATCAATGCAATGACAAGCCATTTAGGGATTTTGGTGGGAGGAGTGAAAAACTCTGATTTAGGCTTTAAGACAATCACTTTGGCTGCTATGTGGAGAATGAATCAAATGGGGACAGTGTTGGAAGCTGGGAGATCAGGACAGGAGGCTATTGTAGTTTAGGTCAGAGCTAATGCGGGGCTTAGGCTAGGAAGGAAATCAGTGGAGATAGAAATGGTGGATTCAAAAGAGGCTTTGGAGGTAGAACTGACAGGACTTGACAATGGATTAGACGTGTGGATTGAAAGAGAAGAATCAAGAATGAATCCAGGTTTTTATGGTGAGCAACTGGGGGCCGTTTTCTAGATGAAAAGATGTAGAAAGGAGAAACTAGTCTGAGGAACAAGACCACGGTTCGTCTAAGCGTATGAAGTCAGAGATGCCTGGCAGTGTCTGACACTTAGTAGATGGTTAGGTTCATTTGCTATTGTTACTACCATTTTTGTTATGAACATAATAGGGTAGATGGAATACTAGGCATTCATTATGTTTACAATTTTTTTTTCCAGTGATCAAAGGAATGGGGTGGAATCCTAACCTTTCCCTACTATCCCCATACTGTCTCAGCAACCTGTCATAGC
The DNA here is from genome assembly GCF_028564815.1 of Eubalaena glacialis. NCBI lineage: Eukaryota > Metazoa > Chordata > Mammalia > Artiodactyla > Balaenidae > Eubalaena > Eubalaena glacialis. The sequence goes on from NC_083717.1 coordinate 35,995,458, forward strand.
CCCCTGAATCCTCAGACCCATTACAAGCCGTGGGGGATTATACCTCAGACACACTCACTGCAGCTCTCCAAAGTCCACTCTGAAAAGTCTGCTGGAACACATTCATGCTAATTAATTAATATATGTCATTGCTCCCAAAGACCCAAAACAATGAATTAGTTTTAATAAGAAAGGTCAGAGAACCTATAAGTATTATCCTTCCAAAGCAATGATTCTCAAAGTGGGGTCCCTGGGCCAGGAACATCAGCATCTCCTGGGAATTTGTTAGAAATGCACATTTTCAGGCCCTACCCCAGACTGACTGGATCAGACACTCTGGCATTGGGGCCCAGAACACTGTGTTTTAACAAGTCCTTCATGTGATTCCGATGCACTTTCAAGTTGGAGAACCACTGATCTAGAAAAACCACAAGTCATATATTGCAATCTTTTGATTCTACAGGGGCAAAATTTACACTATTTTAAATAAGTAAAACATAAGCTACAGGTGAGTAATACTCCCTAAAAAATTTTTACATTAAAATGATCAAAGACAATATTTCATCTGCGTGAACAAAAGTGCAGAAGAAAAAGATTATTGACAGTGGTCGTGGCACATCCTTGAACCAGGGGTACAGGAAGTAGGTGTGGCTTACCTGACAGATGCCGCTGATACACATGTCCAAGGAGTCAGCATTGCAACGAGTTCCATCCAAGACCTTGGGTGCCAGCTCCACTACCAAGTTCTGTCCCTGTGCGTGACACTTGAGCGCGCAGGGGGCAGCAGGATCATTGTACTCTGGAAGCCACTCATAATAACGCCCCTGATACTGGACATCATTGTAGGCTGAACACTGCTGGGCTCTGAAGTCCTCCGCATCCGGAGGGCAGTCCTGGGGGCAGAGAAGAAGGGCCACATGCACATCACCCAGTGAGATGGGCCAGCAGAAGGCTGAACAAGTGTACCCGAGTCCCATTAGAGCAGACCCCAATTGCTTCTCTTCCAGAAGTCACTTCATTCCTTCACTTTTTTTTTTTTTTCCTTCAAAACAGAATCTGTAGTGTGGAATTCTACTAGTACCTCTGTGATAAAGGAGGGGATCACCTCATTATTCTGATTATTTTTCCACCCAGGTTGTTTTCTCCAGTTAATTAAAGCTTACCATACTTAAATGCCAAATTTTGCTCTATTTTAACCATACTGAATATAAATTTTCAAATGCACTACACAACCTCCTTCTTTTTGAGACAAGGGAAAATGGAATGTTTTTGATTTTTCCAGGTGACCTAAGGTCTTCATAGGAAATATTAATTATCTTCCATGCCTTTAGGAGCCATTTCAACATAAAGGATTGTTATTAACTGGCCCCAAACTGCTGTGCTCTGTGGGGACTTGGGTTTGTTTCATTGCTTTTGTCATTGTTATTTAGTTCATCACATTTCCTCTCTTGTTTTCAGACCCCCAGCCATCGCTCTTTACTGGTACCCAGTGCCTGCCTTCAACGGGCTCTAGAATGGAAAGAGATAATGTAGCTTTTTCAAATTCCCTCTACAACAAATAAATCCCAAATTCCCTCTACAGCAAATAAATCCCAAGTTAATACCCCAAGGAGCTCTCATAATAATAGGACAAAGTGTTTGTATAAGTCTTGATGACTCAAGGGTCTTTTTATTTAATTACTAATCAATTTCATCAGATATTTACAAAGCAAGATGCTAGATGATAAAAATGTTACTTTACTCTTCAAAACTGAGCACACTGTGATGACCTAGAGGGGTGGGATAGGGGGTGGGGTGGGAGGGAGGCTTAAGAGGGAAGGGATATATGTATATATATAGCTGAGTCACTTTGTCCTACAGCAGAAACTAACACAACATTTTAAAGCAAATATACTCCAATAAAAACAACAACAACAACAAGAGGAACGAGTCCTTGTAAGTTAGGCATAGAGAATAAAAATTGAGAAGCAACTCCAAAAAGCTGTAATGGCCATTCAGCAGTACCTAATAATGACTTCAAAGCTAGTTAAATCCAAACTAGAAAGTGATGAACAAGAAATAATGCCTACTCAATAGGGGGCTGCAAATAGACACAGGGGTAAAGTACTTTTGAAACTTTAGATAAGGGAGCTTATTATTTTTACAAGTTTCCCCAGAAGGACAAATCACCCCCGAAGTACAATAATGTTAGCTTAAAATTATTAGAAGACACTTGTTTTAGATTATATTATACTAATAATTGTTTTTCATTTATTTTTCCAAATAAGCCAATTAATTCTAAAAGCTCAGCAACAAACAAAGCAAAACAATAAGACAATTCAGCGTAAAGGTTATTTAAAATAGTCAGGGCTTCCCTGGTGGCACAGTGGTTAAGAATTCACCTGCCATTGCAGGAGACACAGGTTCGAGTCCTGGTCCAGGAAGATCCCACATGCCGCGGAGCAGCTAAGCCCGTGTGCCACATCTACTGAGCCTGTGCTCTAGAGCCCACAAGCCACAACTACTGAAGCCCACGAGCCTAGAGCCTGTGCTCTGCCACAAGAGAAGCCATGACAATGAGAAGCCTGTGAACCACAATGAAGAGTAGCCCCCACTCGCCGCAACTAGAGAAAGCCTGCACGCAGCAATGAAGACCCAACACAGCCAAAAATAAAAACAAATAAATAAATAAATTTATTTTAAAAATAAGAAAATAAAATATTCAGTATGCAACTCTACACACAGTTCTATTAAAATTTATAGAGCATTTTTTGCTATAAACATATCAAATACATTTATAAAATACAAAGATTCACTCAATATTAAACACATTGTTTACATTTTAGTATGCAAAAATACAGATATAAATATATATGATATCACCTGATGAATTTCCAGAGACTTAAGCTGAGTGAAAAATGCCAATCCCCCAAACTTACTCACATGATTACATCTATACAATGTTCTTGAAGTGATAAAATTATAGAAATGAAGAACAGATTAGTGGTTGCCAAGGACTAAGGATGGGGTGAAGCTGGAGGAAAGTGGGTGTGGCTATAAAAGGAAATGAGAGATCCTTGTGGTGATGGAGTTATTCTTTATCTTGCCTGTTTCAATATCAATATCCTGGTCCTGATACTGTACTATAGTTTTGCAAAATCTTACCATTGTGGGAAACTGGGTAAAGGCAACATGGGACGTCTATGTATTATTTCTTACAACTGTATGTATATCTACAATTATCTCAAATAAAATGTTCAATTAAAAAAAACAAAAACAAAACAAAACAAAAAAAAGTTGAGCACAAACTTCCCAATTAATGGGAATGAATTCATTGTATACAAACTTCCCAATTAAAGAAAATAGATACAGAAAGGCAATATATTATTTTTTTTCTAATTGCAAAAGAAATAAATGTTCATTGTAAAAACTCTGGGAATAGTTTCTATTCAAAAAAACAATAAATAACAAAGATTCTTATACATAAATCTTTGCACAAATTTTTGATTATTTCCCAAGGACAAATTTCTGGAAATGAAATTTCTGAGAAAAAGAGTGTGTTTCATGAGATTTTCAAAATATTATTACCACATTGCTCTCCAGGAAGGTCGTATTATTATCATCGGGCCATATAAGTTCCCTTTTCTCAGTACCTCCTCTCAGTTTGGATATTATAATTTTCTAAAATTTTTTCCAATCATAAGTGTTTCATAGAATTTCAACATTTTAATTTGCATTTCCTTCTTATTATTTAGGTTTAATATCTTTTCATGTATATTTGCTTTTTGTATTAATTCTTCAAAAATTTCTTGTTTTCTGTCCTTCATTTATCTATTGGAATGTTTGTGTTTTTATTATTTTTAACAGCTAAAGCTATTAAATTTCATAGTGAAGTTATCGACTCTTTGTCATTTGTATTAGAAATATTTTCCCCATTTAATCTTGTTTTTGGTGCTTTGTGAAGTCAAGAAGTTTTGAATTTTTATGTAGTCAGCTCTATTCATATTTCCTTTTAAGGTTTCTTTCTTTACTAATGAGATATGCTTTTCCCTCCCTGCCCTGAAAACAGATAAATACTTAAATGTATTTTTCTAGTTCCTTCATAGTTTAGCAATTATGTTTAACTCTTTATTACATTTGGAATGTATTTTGATCTATGGGGTGAGGTAGAAATCTAACTTTATTTTTCTGCAAATAGTTATTAACAAATTATCAGCCAGAATTTTAAAATATAATTTCTTCTATTTATCCCCTTTTTATTACTTAATTTTTGTATTTTACTGTGTTTATGCTTTGGGCCTTGATAAAGTGCCTAAAATCCTTTTTGGAAGTAGGTATGGAATAAGTAAAATATAATTAGTAGACTTTCCCCTGAATTTAGTTGTATTACTTTGCTGTGAATCATTCCAAAATCTTCTATTACATCCACATTTTTCTTTGTTTTCACAAAATTAATCCTTAACCTAGGTCACACCTATGGAAGAAAGTATCAAACTGCAGAAGATTAAAACTGGATGACATTTCTGTCTTGGAATGAGGACGTCTTCCATCTAGCCATAGAGAAGATCATCAGTGACAAAATTATATCACCTCCTCTTTCCTCAATCAGGGTCAATTTCTTCTGTATCTGACTCTTTGAAACCCAGAGAGTATAAGAGAGCAGGGTAAAAACAACTTCCCTTGCATTAGGCTCACTTAGCATCTTAAGCACACTTGAGGAAATAAAAGTGCTAGCTGTCTGACTCTTGAATGTCTTAAACCCCTCAAACCAAAGAAGTTTCACAAAATCAACTATGGTTAATTAACAGAAGCCAGCCTAAACTGAGCCCTTGCTGAAAGGGTGGCCAGGTTTGTATGTGTGACCTAGCCTCCTTGGCCACAGCTGATTATCAGAGGCAAACATCTGGTCCACGCCAGGTCAATATTTCCCAGGAATTCAGAATTGCAACAAAAGAGCTGGAGCTGAAAACTCACATCAGTCTGGGCTGGGCTAGCCATTTCTTTTACGTGATGCATGTTGAAGCAAAGTGAGCCAGTTCCCACAGCAAAGAGCAACGAATTAGACATGAAAGGTCAGATAATAAAACATGGGTTTCAGCTGAAGGAGTAAGTAACCTGGGCTTCACTTTCTGATTCCCCGGGTCCAGGCCCTCAAGATGTGCTTATTCCTAAATTCCGCTAAATATCCACTCATACATCCTGTGAATCCCACTTTGCTTGAGCTAATTTGAGGGGGTTTCTGTTCCTTACAAATGATGATCCCTGATTAAGACAGCCGTATATCTAGCCCATGCTTTCTAGTTTACCAGGAAATATTACTGACATTCTCTCTTCACTACCACCCTTTGAGCGGGGTAGGTCAGGATTATCATTACCCTCATTTGTATAAATGGAAAAAACTGTGATACAAAAAGTCTTTAGTCGCTAGCCCAAAGGCATACAACTAGAGTATGACAGAGCCAAGACTGATTCCCAAAGAAACAAGCATTCCATTATATGATACTGCTTTCTAGTAATCTTGGGGGACATTGACTACTTACATTAAATGCTTTCATTTACATGGCATTCTTCCACTGTCAACACTAAGTCTGTCTAGTCTGGTTCAGATGGGTTGCATGCCCTGGCTCAAGCCAATCTAGGGATTCTTGTGTCTAAAGTTTAGTTGACATTTAGGAAGCTTGGATGCCAAACATCCATCTGCTTTCCTTTCCCTGAGAAGCATTTCTTCATATTAGTTAAGTTCAAGACAACACTTATTTATTAAATATACTTTATGGGTTTTGCCTAGGTGACATGCTGTAAGGAACACAAAAGAAGAATATAATCCATCAGTTACCTAGCGAGCTTGTTATCTTATTGGAGATGTAGCATCTATGTGCATGGAATACACTGAAACCATGGGTTATTTATTACTGGTATTTGTAGACTTACAGTAGGACTTTGCAATGAAGGAAATAAAATTGTTATCCAAGAGTTAAATTTAAAAGTGAATAAATGGAGCTAATAAGGAAAGAGTAAATCTAATAAGGAAACAATAGATCCTAGATCAGGAAGACTTGACTCAGTCAGGAGTGGGTAGCCAGCCTGGGAGGCATAGAAAAGAAGAAGAAGGAGGAGAGGGATTAGGAGGAAGAAGAGGAGGAGAAGGGGAAGAGATAGGGGGAGGGGAAGAAGGAGAGGGAGGGGAAAAGGGAGTAAAGCACAGCAGATAACAACCAGCACCCATTCAAGGACCATTCTGAAGACAGGGGTCTCCTTTCCTCCTTAAAACCATGAGAATACATAAACCTGTATGGACAACTTAGGCAGAGAAGCCAAGACAGGAGGATTATCTAAGAAACTGAGTATTTTTATGCAAGAGAGACAGACCATTACCTAAGAGATGATTTATATAATAGGAGTGGACCAAGCTTTAATTTGGGTTAGGTATTTAATTTTCCTCCTAGATAAGCAGTGAGTAGGGACTCAGGAGAAACACGATTTCTGTAGAAGCAAATTTGAACATTTTTTCTTCATATCCATGTTATAGTATGAGTTAAATTTCGTGATCCTCTTATATAACAAATGCCAAATTTTCTAGCATAAAAATAAATTATTGTAGGTGGCTACTATCAGCTAGAATAAGCAAATGACGCATCATGAATAAGTGACATTTCAGAAGGGATCTGAAGGATGATGTGATGTGAATAGGACAAGATATGAGAAACGATATAAGCAAAAAAGAAACAGCAAAAATAAATTCAGTATCTATGAGGCACAGCCTTGTCCAGCCAGGGTGAAACTTGTGAGTTGAATAAGATGTAAATCTCACCATCTTTTGGAGGTCCTGAAATGCAAGTAAGGGGAATTAAAAGCAATAGGGATCCACAGAGGGGAGCAATATTAAAAAGGGACAGAATAGGTAGCATTTTAGGAGGGCCAGTATGGTAGCAGGATGGACTGGAGTTCTGCAGATAGATATGAGACGAAGTGGCCCTAGCCCAGAGTAGAAGAAATGGCAACGGAAAAAAAAAAAAAAAAAAAAAAAAACCTCTAAGAGAAAACTGTCAGAAATTAGCCATTCATGGGATCCAGAGTATAAAAGATCTTTCAAGGGTCACATCAAATGTCACCTCTTCTGGAAAGTTGTCAGGGAGCCCAGGGACCCCACTGTGCAGAATTAACCATGCCTCCCTCTGTGCCCATATAAAAAATGTGTTCATGCTACAAAAATACTCTTACCAAATTATGATACACTTATTTTTTAAAATATGTTCCCTTTGCTTTCTTCCAGCTTTACCTTTAATTTCATATACCTTGGTATAAAAACATACAAGCAGTGAGTGAATTCAGGCATTAGGCCTCCTTGCTGACATGCATGACTGCCCTTGGAACTTCTCCACTTGCTCTATATACCCCTGATAAGGATAATTCTTTCCTGAGGCCTCTGGGGCCCAGCCCTGGCTGGAAGAGCCCATGCTCAGTGTTGATCAGAGGGTCATGTCTGAAGATGGCGGTTACCTGGAGCCCCAGTACTGCACATAGGCATGTTCTATTCCCCTAACCTTCCCGGCCCTTCAGCCCAAAGCCCCATCTCCCCTGACAGAATGAATGCAGGGAGAGCCGCTGAACCGATGCCTGATTTCTCAGGGAGGGAAGTGTGGTCCTCGTTTCGTGGTCATGCCTCCCACTCTGCCACATGAAGCATGGGTTCCTGCATACCACGAGTGGAATTTCTTTGTCTATGAGCTCTGAATGCACGTCCCTAACACATCCAGACTCCATAACAAAAGAACTTTCAATCGTTCCTTGAATGCCTGGAACCTGCTTTTTTCCCAGGTTCCCTGTCTTCCGCTGACGTGGGCAGAGGTCAGAAATGTAGCTGTCAGGGTCGTCAAGCCAGATCCTCCCCTGTGTTGGGGATCCCTCCTGGGCTGCTGGAGCAGAAGGCCCAGGGGCATGGAGGACATCATTTCAGTTGCCTCTGCCTTCAGCTCCCTCCCTGCCCTCCTCTGACCTTTGTCCCTGGCCAGCTGTGAATATTCAGAAGGCCCTTCCTACTGTTCTTGGGGTTGAAGTTTCTATAATGGTATCGGAAAGTGTAATGTTCCGCCAATTACCTCTGCAATTCATGTGCTCCTGGGCTGTTAGAAGTGACCTTGCTATTGTCTGGGTGTCATGTCATTATCTGACAAAGCTCGAGACCTCTTCACACTTCTTTCCAAGAAGCATGATGGTGTAGCAGAGTGATCAAGAGCACACACTTCCAAGGAGCCTGGAACCTGACTGCCTGGGATTAAATTCAGCTCTGTGATCCTGTGCAGGTTACCTAAATTTCCTTCTCTGTAAAAGTGGAGACAAAAATAACACCTACTTTGTAGGGATTATGAGGATTAAATTTATTTATTCATGAAAAGGCACTCAAAACAATGCCTAGCATTTAAGAAGTACTTAATAAATCTGAGCTATTATTGTTGCTATTAATATTATTACTGATCTTGGTTAGGGGTTAGAAAGCTGATACACATGTGACAAACTCCATGGTCCAGTCCGGAGGCTGAGAGCCTGAGCCTTCAAATAATCACGTGGAGGAACAGAAGAATTAGCAACCTCGGGAATAGGACTGAATGTCAGGTCTCTGGGGCTCACCGGCGGTGACTTCTGCTTCTCCGTAAAGCACACTTCACCTCCCTATGTGGCCATTGATGGTGACATCCCTTGGATGGGAATGGGAGATCTTGCACTCCCATCAGATGGGACGCTCAGGTCCCCAGAAGAATAGGTGTGAGCATCTTTGAATCACGAAGCAAGTTTCCCTCGAAAGAGTGCCTGACCTGGGAATCACTAAAGGCAGCTTCCTTCGAAAGAGTGGGTGATGAGCCCCATCCCCAGGGAAAGGGGAGCCACTGACTAGTGAACGAGCATGGCCCATCTTCAGTGAGGCCATTGGAAGGCAGGGAGAAGCAACATCAGGGCTCACAACTCAGTTCTCTCCCCACTTGAGATAGGCTGCAGAATAGTTCCCTCTCCTGCTCTCTGGACTCCTTGCGGTGATAAGAGAGATGAAGATTTCAAGAGTCTAAATCCCTAACTAATAAAGCAGGAAGCATCTCCAGTAATTATATGTAAAAAAAGAAAAAACAAGATGTGACCATATTCATACACTGAGTTCACTGTGGTTACATCCACTTACGGCGCTTGACGCCCTTGAAACGTTTCTATGTTATATTCCACGGAATATACCCGTATAATCACTCCTGTAAAGGAACAGACTTCTTACAGATCATGGGCACTGCAGCTGGGACTGCCTTTATCCACATCTGGTCTACAGTAGGGCTTGAGTATCACGGCTGCAGACGCTTGGCGCATGGAGATGGAGGGGTGCCCTGAACACTACAGATGTGAAAGACCTGCCACAGGGCTCCCTTATTTCCCTGTAAGGAATTTTGTTGGAAACTCTGCACTTGCAATGGCAAGCATAGAAATTAATGTCATTTTCTTATGAAATCTCTCTACGGACTCTCTTAGGACTCCAACTCTGAGAAATAGAAAAGGGCGAAATTTACACTGCTGTCCTCCCCCACTAGCTCCCACCTCCTAAGCATCTATTTCTCACCAGCCTGGAGGTTTTAAAGGTTTCTGCAGACTCCTCTGAGGGACCATCAATTAGAGACCGTGTGTACTCCCAAGACCCTCGGAGCCTCAGGGGCATCAGATCTTCACTCAAGCGCACTAAAGTTCTAACCATTGCAACTAATATGCACCAATTTTAGTAGATTACATTTTTTTCTCTACATTGCATGGCTCAACACTCCTAGACCCTTATCACACTTGTGTTGAAAAGAGCTGCCTTTCTGAAACTAGCTAGAGCAGAGTCTCACACACACACACACACACACACACACAGAGAGAGAGAGAGGAGAGAGAGAGAGAGAGAGAAAGAGAGGGAGAGAAACCCTAGAATGAAATCTCAGAATGGAACTAGCTAGAGCAGTCTCTCTCTCTCTCTCTCTCTCTCTCTCTCACACACACACACACACACACACACACACACACACACAGAGAGACAGAGAGAGAGAGAGAGAGAGAGAAACCCTAGAATGAAATCTCAGAATGTAATATCTTGATCTGGACATTTAAAATGAATTCTCCTAGATAGCTTCACAGAGTATTCCTTGATAGCATACTGTTGTGAAATTTATTCTGGAATGACTGCAAGGAATTTGCCAGACCAATTTGTCTGAGAAGCCGAGCTGTCCCATTGTGTTAATCAGAATAATGCACCCTCCCCAAAGATGGTCACAACCTAATCCCTAGGACCTGCGAATAGGTTACCTTACATGGCAAAAGGGGCTTTGCCCAAAGCATCCTTTGACTAAGGTTAAGGACCCTGAGAGGGGGAGATTATCCTGGATTATCCAGGTGGGCGAACCTTGCTCAGCTGTGATCACAGGCAGATGTGACTACATAAAAATGGACAGAGAGATGCAATGTTGCTGGCTTTGAAGTTGGAAAAAGGGGCCACAAGCCAAGGAATGTGGGCAGCCTCCACAAACTGGAAAAGACAAAGAAATGGATTCTTCCCTAGAGACTCCAGAAGGAATGCAGCCCTGCCAACACCTTAATTTTAGCCCAGTGAGACCCGTATCAGAATTCTGACCTCCAAAACTGTAAGATAATAAAAAATTTGTATTGCTGTAAGCCAAGTTTGTGGTAATGTGTTGCAGCAGCAATTAAAAAATAAAATGTACCCAGGCAAAAGGTAGTAGATGGAAACGTCTTGTGTGTAAAACCCTGAGGCTGCTAATACATCCACGTGCTGGTGTAAGAATGAATGCTAGGGGACTTCCCTGGCGGTCCAGTGGTTAAGACTCCGCGCTTCCAATGCTGGGGGCACGGGTTCAATCCCCGGTCGGTGAACTAAGATCCCACATGCTGTGTGGTGAGGCCAAAAATAAATAAACAAAATTAATTAATTTAATTAAAAAAAAAAAAAAAGAACGACTGCTAAACTCTGCTTGTACCTAAATGCCAGCCTGTGTCTGTGCTCGGTCAACCTCTCTCCCTCCTTCATCCCCACCTGGATTCCAGCTCATTTAATTGTGCACCCACGCACATGTGTATCTCTCGATTCCTCAAGTCCATCCTGTCACAGGACATGTGAAACCTATTTGCTTTGTCTCCCAAAATCCCTCCTAGGACATAGTGGACACAAATCTGGCTACCTCAGGGCTGGGTGATATTGGATTTTGAGTGCCCTATAAATAAGCACGATTTTTCCCACCAAAGTTTGAGAGAGAAACATTTCTGCTTCGCCACTGATTAAAATAGACTGAAAACGTGGCTTGAGCTCCACAGACAAAAGGTGCTGCTAACACTGCCTATTTTCCACTCCCCAAGTCTAGAGCTTGAGGCTGTCCAATGAGGAAAAGTTTTGGGTCCATAGCACAGAAATGCTTACCCAGGACTGCTGTCTCACACTGGCCCAGGACAGAGAAGGAACAGAGATGGGCAGTCCCTCCAGTAAGTGAAACATTTAAAATAAATGATATAGCTAATTGAGAAAAACTGATTTTTTAATAAAAAACCTAAATCTCACTTAGATCTTCAGATTTTTAGAATTTCCTTTGAATTCCTGTCATTTTGATTCAGGTATACATCACAAACAACCAAAATGTTTTACGTGGAAAATAGGATTGGTGCTTTCTGACATTTTATCTTGCATTGCACATTTGTATATTTGAATTTTAGTTTTTGTTTGTGTTGATCACTGTAGAATGCGAGCAAGGTTTACAAACTCTTCCTCAGGTGTGGTTTTCTTGAGTCACCTACAGTACTCCTTAACACATTTTGCAGGGAGCGGGACAGGTGTTTTGGAGCAGGAGAAACAGCACTAGACAAGTTCAAGTCTGTACGCTTCCTATGCGGCTTTTGGAAAATAATTTCACCTCCCTCGGCCCCAGTCCCCTCATATGAAATAAAGAAATAACCACACCTCGTATGCCAACATCTCGGAGACAGTTGTGAGGGTCAGGTGAAATCCTACACATAGAGCACTTTGAACTTTGAAGGCATTTACAAGTATTATGTATTGTTTCTATGAATTCAGAAATTGTTAAATGCTTACCAAATTAGATCATACATGTGAAGTGGCCTAAAAAGGTAGTATAAATGGCAGGTATGAGATATACAAAACCTGTTGTCAATTAAATGAATATTCAAATTTTCCACAATGAGTACCAAGAGGCCATTAGCTTTACGGTACACAATAACTTCAAACATGAACATATTTTATGGGATTATAAATTTTTTTACATACAGAACTTACATGATTGCTGCATGTCTTGTATCGAATATTCTGCCCTTCACAATTCCTGAGGAAAAAAAAGAAAATAAGGATTTCATGGAAGTTGCAAGCAGGAAAAAAAAACAAGTGAAAACGAGGCACACGTAAAACTTTTATTAGTGCCCATTACCTCAAAGATTCAAAGTTTAAATTCTAAGAAATAACTTTCAAGGATCAGGAGGCCAAAAAGTCTCATGGAAGTGTCACATTAAATACAGTGAATTCTTTAGTTGAATTAATGTAATAATATTACTTAAGCACAATTTTTACCCCAGGGTCTATATAACCACTGAAATTAATGTATACTGTGTGTGTGTGTGTGTGTGTGTAATGTGTGCATATATGTTTTCTTTTTCTATGAAAAAGAAGGTAAAGCTACAGGCAGAAGTATTTGTGTAGCACGTCCCTGTAGGGGAATTTCTCTTCCTCACTCACTGAGGTCACTAAGTTAGCTGGGCCCTCTATAACCTCCCTCTCTAATCAGTACAATGGTCTCTGTCAGAAATTTGCCTGAGGCAATGCTTATATTTTACTTCAGCCACCAGCCTTATTAAACAAACGCTACAAAATAGTGTTGGGGTGGATTTCTTAGGACACCGATCCTCTAGGATCTGAAGTCATATACGCATGTATGTATATGCTTGAGAATCCTCCAGGGATGACCACACACTATCCTTCCCTCCAACCACTTGCTTTGGGACCCAGCCACTCATCTTCCAGGCAAGCTTTCCTTTTGGATGTTTGGAATTCCATCTGGCAGGTCCTTTCCTCAGTGCAGTGCTTGCTGCTCTGTATTTTACATTAACTCCTTAAAGATAATTCATCTGTGAATGGGATCTTTCCCAGTTTTTCCATGGAGTTATGTTTTTACCCTTTATATGTCCCTGGTCAATTCAATGGCAAATTTGGAGCAAGAAAAGCTAAACACAGGCTTAACTCGCCATCTTGAATTAAAAGTCAAGCGTTAATTTGTTTTAGAATAGTTAGTCCTGGAAGAAGAGAACTTTTTTTTTGGCTGTGTTGGGTCTTCATTGCTGCGTGGGGGCTTTCTCTAGTTGCGGCGAGCGGGGGCTACTCTTCGTTGCGGTGCGCGGGCTTCTCATTGCGTTGCCTTCTCTTGCTGCAGAGCACGGGCTCTAGGCGCGAAGGCTTCAGCAGTTGTGGTGCTCGGGCTCGGTAGTTGTGGCTCGCGGGCTCTAGAGCACAGGCTCAGTAGTTGTGGCGCACGGGCTTAGTTGCTCTGCGGCATGTGGGATCTTCCCAGACCAGGGCTCGAACCTGTGTCCCCTGCATTGGCAGGCTGATTCTTAACCACTGTGCCACCAGGGAAGTCCCTGGAAGAAGAGAACTTTTAAAAAGTGGATCCAAAGAGATCCTTTTTTGCTGGTGTGATTTAAATATGAGCCTATATGAAATGACTGAACAAGTCTATTTCAGCAGTATATAACTCACTGCACATACTTTCTGACGATTCTATTTTTATCAATTACAAAAAGAGTAAGTGAAAACTACTAATGTGCCAAGAAGTATAAAGGAGGAAAACCAAGCATTAAAAATCCCATCATTGGGACTTCCTTGGTGGTCCAGTGGTTAAGAATCCGTCTTGCAATGCAAAGGACACCAGTTTGATCCCTGGTCGGGGAACTGAGATCCCACATGCCTCTGGTCAACTAAGCCCAAGCGCCGCAACTACTGAGCCTGCTCGCTCTGGAGCCCATGCGCCCGTGGCAACTAATGAGCCTGCATGCCACAACTAGAGAGAAGGCAGCGCACCGCAACAAAGAGCCCATGCGCCGCCACAAAAGATGCCGCGTGCCACAACTAAGACCCGACGCAGCCAATAAATAAATAAATAAATATTTTTAAAATCCCATCATCAAGACCTTTACCCTTAATAATCTGGCATTTCATCTTCCAGTGTTTCTGCCCTGATTTATTTACCGTTGTGAAATCATACAGCCCATTCAACTTCATATTCATTTTAATCTAATATTATAGCCTTTTCCCATTTTATTAATAATTCCTTGGAAAAAAATTGTTTAATGACTACATAATAGTCCATAATACAGACATTACTTTTTTTGTAGTTTTGAATTTGAATTTTTTTAATTGTGGTAAAATACACGCAACATAAAATTTACCATCCTAACCATTTTTAAGTATACTCTTCAGGACTGTAAATATATTCACATTGTTCTACAGACATTACCTTTTGTGGGTATTTGTGCTGCCTCTTCTTTTTCCCTACTTTTAAAATTTACATACATTAAAATTCACTTTTTGGGGGTGCACAATTTCATGCGTTTTCACAAACCCATACAACTGTGTAAGCACTACCACAATCAACACGTGGAACAGCTCCATCGCCCCATAAATGCCCTCCGGTTGCTCCCTTGTAGTCAACGTCTCTCCACCCTCAGCCTCTGGCAACCACTGATCTGTTTTCTGCCCCATTAATTTTGCCTTTTCCAGAATGCCATGTAAACGGAATCATACAGTGTATAGTTTTTTGAGACTGACTCCTTTCACTTAACATAACACATATGAAATCCACCCATGTTGTTGCGTGTATCCATAGTTCGCTCCTTTTTAACTGCTGAATAGTATTCCACTGTGTGTATGTACAACAGTTTATTTACCCATTCACCAACTGGATATTTGGGCTGTTTCCAGCTGTTAGCAATTATGAACTAGAATGTTGTAAACATTCACATACAGGTTTTGTGTGAACATAACTTTTCATTTCTCTTGAGCAAATACTAAGAAGTAGGATTGCTGAGTCTGCTTATTTTATATAATAATCCTTTGCTAAACATCTTTATGCTTTCATTTTTGTTCACATGTAGGATACATATCTAGAAATGGATAACAAATGTCATTCCTTTTATCTTATGACTTCTTCATGTATGCGTTTTTAACTCTTGCTTGGCTAAGTATTATTTGATTGGTTGTTTTTTCAAGAAGGGTAAATGTCTCCCATATTATTATTAAACTTTGTATTTCACATAGGAAAGCCAATGCAGCAAGATATATTACTGTTTTCATGTTCCTTTTTCCTCAAAACTGTAGACGTGCTTTGACATTTAGACTCACAGAAGAGAAGTCTGATTTTTATTCTTTTGTACATGTGTTTTATTTTTCTGCCTGGAAGCATATAGTGTTTTGTTTTGTTACTATTTGAAGTAAAAATTATAGTCAGGGTGTACCTAGTTGTGTGTTTATTTTCATTGATTTTGACTAAAAATGGTTGGTCTTTTTGACTAGAATACTCAAGGTCTTTACTTGCAGTGCTGCATATTATTCTCAGATTATAATTTTGATTACTGCTCTTGTTCCAAGAATATCTGTAATTCTTAAGTTAGAGTTCCCTTTCTCTGTTCCTATTATTTCCTTATTGATCTATGATTTTCTCTAATATACATCTCATTTGTTTGACCTTCTCTTATACTTACAAGAAATCTCCTACAGATATCCCTCCACATGACTGATTTTCTTTTTCCTGTAGTGATTATTTTGTGTTTTATTGTCTGGTATGCTTTTTTTTTTTTTCGGGCATGCCACGCAGCTTGCGGGATCTCAGTTCCCTGACCAGGGACTGAACCTGCGCCATGGCAGTGAAAGTGAAAGCCCAGAATCCTAACCACTAAGCCACCAGGGAACTCCACTGATACACTTTTGGATACTGCTTTTTCTTTCTTTGCAATCCTTCTTAAACTCATCCTTCTCCATCCACATCTCATACCATCCTCACCTTACTTTCTGCTCCAATTGCATCATGTACCTCAGTCTCTTCATATCTGTTTTCTGGGAGGTGCAGTCCCTATTGGGATTTAGAAAGTATACAGGAGAAAGGCATTTTGGAGTGAAAAGAACAGCACTACGGCTGCCTCCAAAAGCATTACCTAAATGATACTTAAATTTCTGAACTGGAATACAGACAAAGTGTCCAATTAGTTGCCTCTTTTTAATATAGTTCTCTTGACTTGTAGTTTAGAACATCTTCCTAGATTATCGCAATAGTTTGACCCAGTCTTAGTATTTTCTAACACTGTATATTTCCATCTTTGTGACTCATCAGAGGTATAGGACTTTGAAATTTATTAAACTCTCAGCCAGGCTACATTAAATTTTAAACATTCCAGAAGCACCAAACTGGGAGTCTGGCAGGAAAAATTTATTAGGGTGGAGAAGTCTCTCTCTTGGTCAAGAGGATATGACTCCATTCTCCTGGGAAACAACAGCTATGCCAGTGGACAAGGTCATTTACTTACATGACTTATTTCATTGTGCTTATTATGTGTGGATAAAAGAAGAAAATAAATTACAGAAAATGTGAAAGGGTAATTTGAAGTACTCTGCTTTTTTTGGAAAAGCCCCAATTGAGGAAAGCAGCTAATAGGTTAGTCAAGTGATAACCAAAATCTTCTTGTATTATGCTGACTTATAACCCTAAAAAGCTTTTGATTCCAATTTCATGGGGGCAGGTAAATTACAAAAAACATGGATTAAGAGAGTATTTGAATTGATCTAAATACTGGAATACAAAAACTGTGGAAACTTACAAAGAATGACATTTTCTTTAAAAGTGTATTAGAACTTCAGAAATAATTTTTCAGATGCATTTTTACTAACTGTTTAATTTTAGTTATTTAAATGAAAAACAAAACCAATTATGAAAAATTTAACACTAAGAGAAAAGAACATATTTGCTGATGGCAGCTTGTGTCTCAGGCCTGCCGTGTAGACCATATGGTCGTAGTCTACACCCCACTGCCATCTGCTATGTCCTAATTGTGAGGCACTAACTTGCATCTTGAGTGTTGGGCCTGAAAATCTAAACCCAAAATGTAAGTATATCTCTACTAAAAATGCCACTACAACTGCAGCAAAGTGATATGAAAAAAGGAGCATTTCATTTCATGAATTCTCAAAATATAAAGTAGCATTTTGGACTCATTCCTTCTCCAATGACTTCTTATGGTGAACCTACTCTGTCCTAGGATGTGGATATAAAGATGCAGTAGGATTATCTCTCAATTCCCTTAATAAGTCAGCAGTAAGGTTTTTTTTTTAACCCAACCATCTGGTGGACATTTTCCATGTTCTACTTCATTTTGTCCAACCTAACACACTGAACCCACTGACTGGCCTCTACTGATGTGGAATGCTTTGGTTACAATTTAGTGTGAAAATGAATGGCCACTTTATGAAACAGGCATAAAATGAAATGCAAGTTATCTTAAAGTTAAGGACACTGGAGTCCTAATTCCCCAAGCAGGAACCTGCCAGCTTATTCTGGAAATAATTCCTTTGGCTCAAAGCAACTGAGCTGCAGAAATATTACTTCCAAGTTTTTAATTCCATTCTAATTATTATTTGCAAGAGCTAATGGTTATCAAAAGTATATGAAAATTCAAGAGCATCATTTCACAATTATGTATTTTCTATCCATTACAACATTCATAACACCCTGAAATTGAAGATTTTTGAAGCCATAAATTTATGAATATATAAAAAACATATGTTGATTCCACATGAGGATACATTAAAAACATTAATAAAATTTCCCTGGAGTTTATAGCAGTATAATTTATTGCATTCATTTGCTGATGTACTGACTCAAATACTAGTGTCTTAAAAACTAAGAAGCATGTGTTTTAAAGAATAGAAATATATTAATTTTTTAAAATAGCAGTTAACTTAAACCTGTCTTTCCCATGGCTGGCACTTGACTAGAATATCAAATTGCAAATTTCTGCGAGAGAAAGAGACATTCTGGCTGGCGTATGGTTTACAGTGCAAAAGAACTGAGTGTGTATTTAAATGTAATCAAATTCTGAAATAACTTTATCCACAAAGAAATAAATGAGCAAAATAGCCACACTCACCCCCTTTCCTAAATCATAAATTTAAAGGGGCACACTGATAAAAAGAGAAGGCATTGAAAGGCCTTCTAAAGCTTTGGGAGAGCTTTTTGTCTGGTTTTTATGTAACCACCTCCACATACCTCTTCCAAGAAAAATCGACCACAAAAGCTCAATATTTATGAAGAATTTAATGAGTCTCTAAAGCTGTTCAAGGATAAGGAGACCTGATAAGCTTTCCAAGGGAAGTAGGTTTCCTTCTTAACAATCACAGAGTACTTCCAAAATTACAGTGAAACGTCTCAATATGGGAGTGGGTATGTAAGGTTTGGGGCTGCCTAAAAGGTGGGGAGCAGGAAAGACAGAATTATTAACAACCCTACTGCCTTTCCTTTGAAGTAATCTAATTTAATTTTTATGCAGAGAAATAACGTTACTGTCCCTGTTTCTTATCAGAATCATGGAAAGAGTGGGTGCACCACAGGCCTGGCCTTATGCCAGGAACCAAGCTGGAGAACAAATATTGCCTCACCATACACTTTTCTTAATGTACATACCTCAGAACACACTATTCTCTCATTTAATTTTTTTCTTATATTTGGTTTAAGATCTTCCTAGCTTCAGATATGTATTCAAACTAGATGAGCTCAGGGAGCAAGCAAAAATTTGGAGATTCCCAGGCCTAAAGGTAAATTTTAAAATATAGGTTAAGATGTGTACATAAATAGACTAAAGAATACTGCGTAAGTCCTAAAAATGAAAAAGTCAAGCAAGTACTACTTCAGGAATGGTGACTCGAAACACAGTAGCAATATTTAGCATAGAGCTGTTTTGGGGTTCCTACAATTATTTTATTATGAAATGTTTTAAGTCCAAAAAAAGGTCAGGAGAATGATGCAAACTCATGTACACACCAGTAAGCATCATCATTTCTTGAAAGTTGTCTTCAGATTTATTTTTAAGACATGTGTCATTACAAATATGGTGGAAGCCCCCCGCCAAACCTCCTCAATCTTATTCCCCTGCCTCCCTCCCTTTGGTTAGAGGTAACTAAGTAAATGGTATCATAATCTACATAACCTTTCACAGCTTGATTTTTTTTTGTCCCAACACTATGTTTTTGAAAATATCCATGTTGATAGACGCATCTCTAATTCATTCATTTTTATGGCTCTAGAGTAATCCAATTTATAAATGTAGCTCAATTTATCAATTCTTTCTATTTTTTATTGATCAATTTTCCTAAAAGTCTATGAAGATTTAGGTTGGTTCTGCAATGAGCAATCTTATACAATCACCTAGGGTACATTTGCACACGTTTCTCTGGGATATATACCCTAGTGGGACTGTTCTGTTGTGCGCATTTACAGCTTCACTAGTACCAGATAATGACAAACTGCCCTTTAAAGTGGGAATACCAATTTTCACCCCCATTAGTAGCACAGAAAAGTTCTTGTTTTTACACATCCAGGGCAATATTTGGCATTTCTAAACTTTAAAAAGTTTCCCAGTCTGAAGAATATGAAATATCTCACTTTGTATTTTTTGCATTTTTTTTTGTTAGTGAGGTTAATATTTTCATTTGTTTTTGACTATGCAGGTTCCCCTTCTGTGAATTTCCTGTTCATATCCTTTTCCCATTCTTCTACTAGTTTGCTTTGCTTTTGTTTTATTGTATTTAAATATCTCAGACACTAATCCCTTATCGGTTATATTCATTATCAAGATTTTCTCCCATTCTATGCTCTTCTTTTGGTTTATAGTATATATTTTTACAATACAAAGCCTGCTTAAACTTATAAATATTTTCCTTCCCAACTTATGCTCTTTTTGTCTTAGTTAAGGAATAATTCACTACCCAGAGATCATACAGATATTCTCCTATATATTCTTCTTCTAAATGTTTTCAAGATTTGCTTTTCATAAGTAGATTTTAATCTACCTGGAATTTATTCTTTAATAGATTGACATTTTCTAATATTTTTCCTTTGGATATTAATAATCATATTTGAACCTCATGTATTGAATATTCATCTTTTCTCCACCATTTTTTAAATTGTGGTATAATTGGCATTAACATTAGATTAGTTTCAGGTGTAATTACACAAATTTTTCATGACATCTTGAAATCCTACATATGCATGTTTCTGTTTCTGGGCTCTTGATTTTGCTACATTGGCCTATTTGTGCCCATCCTACCACTATAGTTAAATTTTTTTTTTAATGTTAGTGTTTGGGCAAGTCTTTTGTTCTCCTTCAAGATTGTTTTTATTATCTTTGCATTTCCATATGACTCTTGAAATTACATTTAATTTAAATATAATTTAGGAGAAACTGGCATTTTTATGATATTGAGGCTTCCTAATATGAACATATTATATATCTCCATTTATTTAGGTGAGCTTTTAAATATTTCATAAAGGCCTTGTATATCTTTTACTGAATTTATTACAAGGTACCTTATATTTTTTAAGTAGCAAAAACGGTGTCCTTTTGAAATTTGCTTTCTTATTAGTTTTTCCTACTGTGTAAGAATATAGTTGTTATTTGTGCACTAACTTTGTTTCCAATAATCTTAATGAATTCTTTCATTAGTCCTATTATTTTATGTGTAGATACTCTTGGATATTCTGTCTAGACAATCAGGTAGTCTGTGAATAATGAGAGTTTTGCTTCTTCCTTTCTAATCATTATACTTTGTATTTCTTTTTCTTGCCTTATTATACTGACTAGGACCTCATGTACAATAATGAATATAAACAATGACAGTAGCCATTCTTATCTCATATCTAATGTTAAAGAAAATGCAGTAACATTCTATAGACTAAGAGAGTACATCTCTATTCCTAGTGTGAGAAGATTTTTCATTTCAATTATGAATGTGTTCATTTTATCAAATGCCACTTTTGCATCGATTTAGATAACTGTATGACTTTTCTCTCTTAAATATTCCATGCTGTGCCTGCTGGTGCTTATTCATTGTAAATATTTCCATGTGTATTATCTATTTTAGATTGCAAGCTTATCATAAGCAGGGCTCTATTGATAGGGATAGGAATCCTATACAGCCTGGCTTGGTGACCCGTCTCTCCACATCTTTTACTACTGCAGTAACCTCAGGGCTGTCAAGGGTAACAAGACTACTTTTCATATTAATTTCTCACCTCAAGGCTTCCACAATCAAATGGGATATAAATATCCAACTCAATATATACAACATATGTAGATCAATATGCATGCACCTCAAATTCTTGGGCGAGTAGGTCCATTGTTCCAAAGTGGAAAATTTTTTTCATTTGATGTTGAGACCAAGATATTTAAATTCCCTATGTTGGTGTATGGCTTTTATTTTTTTCCAGTCCATCTGTTTAGTAAGTATATAGACCTCAACAGTCCTGTCTTTAAATTAGGGCTGGAGTTCCTATACTGTGCCTCATATACACACAAGACTTGATCTCCTGTGACTGTGAAGGAATTAAAACTCAAAAGCCTGAGTTCTAGAGACCAGTAAATCCCATCTCCATCCCCAGGGTAGGGACAAAATCAGTTATGCACTTACTGGTCTGGCCCTCAGTTTCCTCTTTGTTTTTTGGCTCTGTAGATTTCATTTAATTTCTTGTATGTTCAACTTTACTGTTTTTTTATTAAGACAATTTTTTTAGAACAGTTTTAAGTTCACAGCAAAATTGAGGGGAAAGCACTGATATTTCCCATATATCACCTGCCCTCACACATGCATAGCTTCCCCCATTATCAACATTCCCCACCAGAGTGGTGCCTTTGCTACAACTGATGAACCTACACTGACACATCCTAATCACCCCAAGTTCATAGTTTACATTAGGGTCCATGCTTGGAGTTGGATATTCCATGGGTCTGAACAAATGTATGACACGTGTCCATCATTATGGTATCATACAGAGTATTTTCACTGCCCTAAATATCCTCTGTATTCCATCTACTCATCACCCCCACCCCCGACCCTTAACCCCTGGCAACCACTGATCTTTTTAATGTCTACATAGTTTTGCCTTTTCAAGAATGTCATATAGTTGGAATCATATAGTATGCAGCCTTTGCAGATTGGCTTCTTTCACTTAGTAATATGCATTTAAATTTTCTCCATGTCTTTTTATGGCTTGATAGACCATGTCTTTTTTTTTTTTTTTTGACCATGTCTTTTTAGTGTTGAATAACATTCCACTGTCTAGATGTACATTTTATTTATCCATTCACCTTACCGAAGGACATCTTGGTTGCTTACAAGTTTGGCAATTATGAATAAAGTTGCTATAAACATCTGTGTGCAGGTCTTTGTGTGGACACAAGTTTTTAACTACCTTGGGCAAACACCAAGGAGCATGAACACTCACTCATATTGTAAGAGTATGTTTAGTTTTGTAAGAAACCGTCTTACTGTTTTCCAAAGTAGCTGTACCATTTTGCATTCCCACCAGCAATGAATGAGAGTTCCTGTTATTCGACACCCTCACCAGCATTTGCTGTGGTCAGTGTTCCAGATTTTGACCATTCCAATAGGTGTATAGTGGTCTCTCGTTATTTTAATTTGCAGTTACCTGATGACAGATGATGTGGAGCATCTTTTCATGTGCTTATTTGCCATCTACATGTCTTCTTTAGTGAGGTATCCGTTAATGTCTTTGCCCAATTTTTAATTGGGTTGTTTGTTTTCTTATTGTTGAGTTTTACAAGTTCTTTGTATATTTTGGATAACAGTCCTTTATCAAATATGTCTTTTGCAAATATTTTCCCCCAGTTTATGGCTTGTCTTCTCATTCTCTTGACATTATCTTTTGCAGAACAGAAGTTTTTAATTTTAATGAAGTTGGCTTATCAATTATTTTATTCATGGATCATGCCTTTGGTGTTGCATCTAAAAAGTCACTGCCATACCTAAGGTCATCTAAGGTTTTCTCCTAGGTTATCTTCTAGGAGTTTTATAGTTTTGTGTTTTGCATTTAGTTCTTTTATATATTTTGAGTTAGTGTAAGGTTTGTGTCCACATTCAGTTTTTTGCATGTGGATGTCCAGTAGTTTTAGCACCATTTGTTGAAGAGACTATCTTTGCTCCATTGTATTGCCTTTGCTCCTTTGTCAAAGATCAGTTGACTACATTTATGGAGGTCTATTTCTGGGCTCTCTATTCTGTTTCATTGATCCATTTGCCTATCGCTTCAAGAATAACACACTGTCTTGATTATTGTACCTTTATAGTAAGTCTTGAAGTCGAGTAGTTTTAGTCCTCTGACTATTCTCCTTCAATATTGCGTGGACTATGCTGGGTCTTTTGCCTCTCCACATAAACTTTAGAATCAGTTTGCTGTTATCCACAAAATACTATGCTGGGATTTTGACCGAGATTGCACTGGATCTAAAGATCAAGTTGGGAGAAACTGACATCTTGACCATATTTAGCCTTCCTATCCATGAAAATGGAATATCGCTCCATTCAACTTTACCTAAAAAAGATTTATGTCCTATTTTACCTGGCCTTTCTAGGTGTTTTTTTAAATAAATTAAATACTTTATTTTAAAATAATTGTAAATCACATTGATTTGTAAGATAATGAAAAGAAATCCTATGACCCTGTTTCCCCAAATGATAACATCTTGCAAAACTATGTTACAGTAACACAACCGGGATATTTACATTAAAACAGTCAGAACACAGAACACTTCTATTACCCCAAAGATCCCTCAAGTTGCCTCTCACAGTCATACCTTCTTTCCAACCACCCCCAACTCTTCTTTAATACCAAGCAATTACTGATCTGTTCTCCATTTCTATAATTTTTGCCATTTTAATAATATTATATAAATGGGATCATATGGTATGTAACCTTTGGAGAATGGCTTTTTGTACCTCAGCATAATTCTCGGAGATTCATCCAGGTCATTGCCTGTATCAGTGGTTCATTTCTTTTTACTGCTGTGTAGTAGTCCATGGTATGGATATACTATAGTTTGTTTAACTAGTCACCCACTAAAGGGCATCTGGGTTGTTTCCATTTTTTGGATATTATGAGTAAAGCTGCTAAAAACATTCAGGTTTTCTGGGAAAACAAGTCTTCATTTCTCTGGGATACATGCCCAGGAGTACAACTGCTGGGTTGTATGGTAGTTGCTTGTTTATTTTTTTAAGAAACTGCCTGTGGCTGTACTATTTTACATTCTCACCACCGTGTATGAGTGATCCAGTTTCTCTACATTCTTGCCAGAATTTCATGTTGTCACTTAAAAAAAAAAAAAAGGTATTCTGATAGGTATGTAATAAATAATGTCTGATTGTGGCTTTAATTTGCATTTCCCTAACAGCTAGTGATAATAAGCACATTTTCATGTACTTATTTGACATGTGTGTATCCTCTTTGGTGAAATATCTGTTCAGGTCTTTTGTTCATTTTCTAATTGGATTGGTGTTTTTTAATTGTTAATTTTTTAAAGTCCTTAATATAGATCCTAGTCCTTTATCAGATATGTGGTTTGCAAATATTTTCTCCCATTGATCTAGGTGCCATTACCACCAATACCACAGTTGTGATTACTGTAGCTGTATAAGTCTTGATATCCGGTAGACTGATTCCTTCTACTCTATTTTTTTTCAGAATTGTTTTAGGTATTCTGTGGCTTTGCCTTTCCATATAAATTTTAGAATAATCTTGTTTAATCTACATAAAAAAATCTTGCTAGAATTTTGAGTGAAATAAACCTATAAATCAATTTGAGCCCAGCTTTCTTCCCCACTTGGTTCCTAGAATATTGGAATCAGAGGATCTTTGAGAAATCAGAGCAGCCCAAAGTAAAATACCTAAAAACATCATCAGGCAATGAGATAGACCAGCCACATCTCCTTAAAATTAAGCTAGCAACTCTTTTCCTTAAACATGAACAACAACAACAACAACAAAACAAAACAAAATAAGGATCACCAGAAATCTTCGAAAGGTCTCTAACATGAAATATAGTGACAAAAACAAAACAGAAAATAGTAATTTGGAAAGAATTGAGACTATGCAGGGAGAAGAAAACTCCCCCAAACCCTGCCCCACAAAAGTCTTTTTATATGCTCAGAGATAAAAGAGAAGATACTGCATCTGAGAATCAGGGACAGACTGCTTTTTTAAAAAAAATAATTCAAGGAACAAAAAATATATAAGAAGAAAATAGAGAAAGAGGAAAAAAGAGAGAGATAAAATACTTAGAGAATTGGAAAATAAGATTAGGCAAATCTCCCAGAAAGTAGGGCAAATGGGCAAAGAGAGGAAAACAGTAAGTCTAATATCTGAATAATATATACATAAACATCTTTTAAAAAATAATCAACAAAAATTAAAACTTTAAAAAAATATCTTCATCAAAAGTCTATATTCTCCAACATAGCTTTCAATATTCTTCATAAAATTACGCATCCTTACCTATCCCACAGACCCATACTGTAGTCAAGCAGGCTTTTTTAATCAGTCTTGGGATTTATTAATTCATTCATCTATTTATTTATGGAATAAAATATACTAAATTTCCTCTACACATCAGTAGTAATGTTGGACACAGAATAAAGAGAAGAAAGACACCATCTATGCCACCTAAAATGTTTTTTCAGTTGTGGAAATAGAAAAATATAAAAACAACACAATGAAATAAACACTCTGATAAAGGTATGTTCACAAGATCCTATAGAAACACAGAAGAACTGCACCTAACCTAGTAAATGGTAGAAACTGCCAACAAATGCTTTAAGGAAGAAATGGAGATTCAAAGGACTTTCCAAGGTCAACTATGTGTTGTTAACAACCAAAAGGAGAAAAAGGATGCTTTAGGCAGAAATAAGAGCATTGGCAAAAGATGTGAAGTGATAGGTGAGAACACATTCACTTATTTACTCATTCAATTAACAATGTGTGGGTCCTAATCATATGTTAGATGTTAGACCTTAGAGTGGTGAAGTACATGTCCCTTCCCTAAAAGGAGTATAATAATAAGAAGCACAAAAGAGGAACATCAAATTTAGACCAAGATGTCAAGACAGGTTTCCTAAATGAGGATGACCTTGAAGAATAAGTAAGAATTAACCAGATATCACACTAAAAAAAGACACAAAAGTATATGTGATAAGATGCAGATGATTAAGACAATAGGTGCACAAAGAAGGGCCAGGATTAAAATGAAGGAAAGAAGGTAAGGTAACAAATACACCACAGCAGCATTTTGAAACATCATTAGAAAATAAATCAGAGAAAAATTCAAGCGGCAAGGATCTTGAAAAGCACTCTTAAACACACAGGAAAATAAACAACAGATGAAAGTGACTAGAGTAGAAGTAGAAGACAAACCAATAACAAGTGTTCATGAAGAAGAGGACAGAACAAAGAGGCAAGAACCAACAGTAAATGATACAATAGAAGAAAATTTTTTCTACAATAAAGAAAGATCTAAATCTGTACAACAAAAGTGGCCACCATGTGCCAAGGAAAAATCAATGAAAAGAGACTGATAGCTAGATGCAACATTGTAAAACTCCTGAGGGAAAAATACAGCCTTCTATAGGCAGCCAGGCAGAACAAATAGGGTATCTACCAAAGAAGACAAAAAAATTAAGCCAGCTTGAGAGGTCTGTGAGCAACACTGTATACCAAACTTTATGGAAAAAGAACTTCTGAGTCTTGAGAGGGAAAATTTGTGTCTCGGGAATTTTATACCCAAATAAGCCATTCACTGTGTATGTGTGAAGTCAAGAGAAAGACATTTTCAGATATATTATATAAGGACTCATAAAGTATAAGACCCACAACTTCTTCCTGAAATTAAGAAGGCTATAAAGTCTTGCTGCTTGAAGTGTGGTCCATGGACAAGCAGCATTGACATTACCTGGGGATTCGTTAGAAATGAAAGATCCTGGATCCCACTCCAGACCTACTGAATCAAAGTTTATATTTTAACAAGATCCCTAGGTGATTCATATGTGCATTAAAATTCCAGAAGCACAGCTCAAAACACATCCCTTCCAACAAAGTGATGATTCAGAATTAAGAACTGAAAATACTGACAATGAACACTGAAATAATGTATGCACACAAACACAATTAAGTTTCAACGATAGTTTGAAATATGATTATGAAAGAAAAGCTATAAAGGGAATAAATGGTGCCAAGAAACTGAGTATAAGATCCCAGATTATAATAACAAAGCCCCGGAGAGTAGGAATGAAGAAGAAAAGCATAAAATACGCATCGGCTTACAAATAGAAATCAAAAGAAACTAGCATTTTATTATTGGCATTGACAGTTATAAAGCAATTATTAAAGTATGGCTTTCAAACATCTTAAATTTAATCATCAGTAATATAAAAACAGGATATATATATATATTTCCAAATTACCAGAGGTAAAATTTCAGCAAAAAAAAAAAAGCATAAAAGAAAAGAGAGAATGAAAGATTTTAAATAGTGATGGTTAGCCAAGCACATATATTGAACGCTTTCTCCCTTATAAATGCCTAGTGAAATGATCAACAAAGTATATTAATAGCTCAACAACTCTCCATCATAGCTGGAAATTCATACAGGCTATACACAAGCCAGAAACTTCAACATGCATGCGAACAAGACTAAATTAAAGGATGGTATACAAATATATTATTCACTACACACAAAAGAGAAGGCTGCCTTTGAAGTAAGTGGAACAGATCCACAGGAGAACCCACCAATACTCACTAAATCAAATTGACAGATGATGTAGCCAGAACTCCTGGCAATCAATGCCGTGGGAGTGGCCAGTATAAGACAAAAATGTAGATGCATATAAGATCCAACTGGATAGGGGGCCATGTGAAACACTCAGTGCCCGTATGGGCTGGGGTACTCTGGAAGGGTTAAGGGAAGTGTAGGTACTACAGAGACTATCTCCAAATAAAGGAAAGCCACAAAAATTCATTAGCAGAAAGGCAATGTTCCTTCCCACAAATGCCTTCCACTGCAGCTTCTATTCATTCTCCATATTGATACAAAGCTGCAATAGATTTAAAGCAATGATTCTTACCCAAACGCAAGAAAGGCGTTTTTCCCATGGAGAGTGAGAACTGAATTAACAAAGGACTTGATAAAACCCTAATTCTAATCTAGATCCCTGATATTTGGAGATAAACACACACACACACACACACACACATATATATACATACATACACTTAAGTATACATATAAACATACTAGTAGATTTTTTAAAAATTGCTCTTATTTCTTTAATAATGATCCTATAGGATCATTTTCCTTCGAATTATCTCAGTTTTTGTTTGTCTCAAAACATCTTTATTTCACCTTCACACTCGAAGGATATTTTTGCTAGATAGAGGATTCCATTGTAATAGTTATTTTCTTTCAAGATGTTAGGTAATTTCATTATCTTCTAATGAGAAGTTAGCAGTCAACATTATCTTTGCTCCTTTGATGGTAATGTGTCTTTTCTCTCTGGCTTCTTTTAAGATTTTACCATAATGTGTTTATGCATATTTATTCTGTTTAGGGTGTGCAGAGTTTCTTGAATTTGTGGCTTGATATCTTTATAGCAATAACTTTGGGAAATTTGGGGAAATTCTTGGTTACTATCGCTTCAAATAGTACTTCTACCCTATTCTCTATCTCTCTTTTCCTTTTAGGACTCCAATTATACATGGTTTAGACCTTTTCATCTTGTTCCATATATCCCTTATTCTATGTTCTGTGTTTTCCCCCCACCCTATAATTTAGCCTGGATATTTCTATATACTCTCTTCTACTGTTTCTAACCTGCTATTATGGCCATCTATTTAGTACATAATTTTAGTTATCACTTGCTTCTATTCTCAAATTCCCATATGATTCAATTTTATGGATTCCAGTTCTCTGGTGAAATCCTGTATTCTGTCATCTATTCTCGTAAATATTTATTACAGGGTTTTTGTTTTGTTTTTTTAACACACAGGTCCAATAACTCTAGTACCTGTTTCTATCATCTCTTTTTCATCTTGCTCTTGTATCATGGTAAGATTGGCAATGTTTTATTGAATCATTGGCATGATCTATAAAAACTTGTATAATCTTGGGTTGGTGTCATCTTCCTCCAGGGTGTCTTTTTTAAAGCTTCTTGGAGGCAGTTGGAATAACAACAAATTTTATTACTCAAATTAGGGTTGAGCTAATTCAAGACTAGGTTTCAGTCTTTGTAATATCTAGTCTATTTAGGATTGGTTTTCCCTTTCTCCTAGGGTATAGTCCTTCATGGATACAAACTGATCACCTGAGATGTTTACCAGGGCTTTGAACTCAAATTTTTATGTCCCAGGACTATGAAACTGCCAATAAATCTGCTTAATTTCTCAGCCTCTTAAGCAGCTGCTTTCTGCTTGGCTTTTCTGCCTCTTACTGCTTAAAAATTGGTGAATACTAGGATTAAAAATATGGCTCAGATAAAGTCATTTTTCTGCATGTCGCTTACTTGCAGGGATCTTGCAGTCTCAAGTTCTAAGTCCATGATTATGTTTTACTCCTCAATTTCTGGTTCCCAATTACCCATCATTAGATTGTTAATATCTGTAATAGTTTTTATTACATCCAAAGTATGGTCCAAAGTGAAGTGAGACAAATAAGGGCAAAAAAGTAAATTTTTATAAAGCTACATGAATTCAATTTAAAGGCAGGTCTTTCGATCTAAGATTATGTCCTACTTTTTAATGTTAAAATGAAAAGATTCTGATTGTAATTCTTTCCTGAAAAGTCTGTGATGGTAGACCATAGGTGAGTTTTTTGTTTGTTTGTTTTTGTTTTTGTCTTTATTTGACCAAATAAAAAACTGACAACCTATATTAGTTCCAAATATGCTTTTTTTGAACAATTTACTAGTATTTGAAATCCAAAAGTGTGAGAATCAGATTCTTTACCTTCTTCTTCAACATTGGCCCATTCTGCTTTCTCCCCTGTCTATTGTCTTTTAGGCATAAAAGCTGCTTTTCATTTCCTGCTCCAGCACATTTACATATGCTGGCCTCACTATCTGGATTTTATGTCCCATAACCCTCCACCCTTCATATAACTGACTTCCTCTCAGCAGTTGGGTCTCAGCATAGACCCTCGGCACAGAGGACTTCCCTGGATAGGTGTTATCTACCCCCTTGACACAAATTTTAATTACATATGATTTGATTACATACTTGTTTATTGTTTGTCCCCCTAGATTATAAGAACCATGAGGACAGGCTCTGTGTTAGTTTAACTCACAGTTGTTAAACTCCTTACCCACACCAAGGCATAAAAAGCATCTTGGAGCTGGAGACTTAGATAGTATAAGGATTTCTGAAGATTTCTTTGAGAAATCTATGCTATGATCCTACCCCTCACTCTGCTTCAACAGAAAGAGAAGGGATGAGGGCTTCAATCTGCTAACCCCCAATTGAGAGGACGAAATTTTAGGGACACCAGCTGACACGTGCCTCTTGCAGTTGGTTGGTGTCTAATCTACACCTGAGAAATTTAAGGGCTGAGAGCTCAGCTGCAGTGGGCTGTGTAAGCAGAGCAGGTGTTGCTGCATTGGCTCCTAGAACTGGGGAGTTTGTTTAGCAAAGTTCACAGGAGGGTTTCCAGTGAACCAGATGTGGGCCGCATGCAAGAGAGCCAGCATGGGATTGTCCTAGGAACGAACATACCAAGACAGCCGCTGAGGGGGTGAGTAGACATAAACAGGAAGAAGCTGGGAGTATGCCTCGGTGTCCAAAATTAGGAAAGACCAATGTTACCATGTCAGAGGATTGCGAATACCACATCGTAAGCGAATTGCAGGCAAGGATCCCAAGGGACTGGGGGGAAGGAGGAGACACTGTCTCAGAAAGATCCATCAAAGTGCTCACAATAGATGAAGCTGGCTTTAAACACCTAAACCAGAGAACATCAATACCTGGTCACTAAAGTCAAGGCAGAACTCCCCTCCTCCTTCTCCTCTCCTCTTGCCCAAATCTCCTTTTCTGAGTAAGTACAGAGAGGGTAGAAGAGGCTGAGCAGTAGCCTTCCTACCCCAAAGGCTTTCCAGTAGCAGCCAACCCCGGTTAGGAAACAGAAGACACAAATGCACACACACACTGAGATAGATCACTTGGCAAAGTCATATTCTAGGCAAAATCAAAGTAATTTTTTAAATTAATAAAATAACAGACATGGAAGCATTTTCGTTGTATGACAACAAGATGAAAGTGGCCATTAATGGTCCTTAATATTGATATATTCCTCTAAATCTTTTTAACAGATACAAGTTCATACCATCTTTTTTTAAATTTTGCCTTTATCTCTTTTGCCAGTGGATAAGTAGAATTTATGGAATTTTTGCTGTTTAAGTGATGCTTGATGCTGAATAAGGAACATTTATACCGGTGATTCAAACAGAACCTTGACTGAGCTCAAAATTTTGAGCTTAAGTAGTCTCATCCCTTCTATTACTCCTAATAATTACCTTGCCATTTATCACAGGATATGGATTTTTATATTTTGAGGGCAGGGCATGAGGGATGAATGTCAAGGAATCATAAAATGCTCTAATATGAGGGGTTTGGCTTTTATATTTAGTTGGCGACTGGGGAGGTACATACCATAAAGAAAAGACAAACACAAATAAACCCCACTCTTTTCCCACCTGAACCCTACCATTCATTGCAAATTATTCAGATCCCTCAGATTTGGATTGAGATGCCAAAATCTCACCTTCCCATGCCAGTCTCCATGCTGGAAACCTCTCCCTCAAATGACTGACCAGCGGTGGGTAAGAACTTGCTCCCTACCTAAGAAGACCCTCCCTGACCCTTGCCCACAGGAGCACAGGCCCCCTATTACAAGCCTCACCAGGATAAATACATCCCAGTACAACGCAACATCCCTATGGTATGACACACTTAGAGGGCATTTATTTCCTCACCAAGGTAACAACACAGAAGAAGCAGCTATACCACTTTGGTCATTGTGAGACTAATCC
Source organism: Eubalaena glacialis (assembly GCF_028564815.1). Lineage (NCBI taxonomy): Eukaryota > Metazoa > Chordata > Mammalia > Artiodactyla > Balaenidae > Eubalaena > Eubalaena glacialis. The sequence continues at coordinate 36,027,611 of NC_083717.1, forward strand.
CCGGACTCAGTTCTGCCACCATTTACTTAGGGTTCCAAGCTCTGAGTCAGAACTTGCCCTAAGATAATGACACCAACACTAACTCCAGCAGCCTTCCCATGCTTTCCTGGAGTGGACTCAGAGTCCTCCTTCTCAAAGGCCATGTCTACAGTCTCACATCTGCCCTGCTCTGTGCTGTCTCAAGGAAATGAGAATGTACGTGGTCACTGTTTAACATGCCATAAAACAGTGACCTTGATGGAATCCAGAGCATTTTTGCTCTATACCTTACACATTCAGGGAACGTCCATTCCCTCTTTCACTGGACAACATCCCCAAACTGAAGTTGGCTGCCATGATCTTGGAGTCTTCTTTTGTCCAGAACCAGCATATCCGGTTCCATCCACTTGGGGTTCTGTCTTACCTGAGAGCTCAGGTAAAAATCCTTGGCTAGGATTGACACTACCCCGTGAAGAATTACCTCAAATTGTCTCAAGAGCAATGATAACTGTGGGTTTCTTACAATGTATGTTTATTTTTTAAGAAGCTGATCTTACATTTTAACAAATGTTGCTTAACATAAACATTTCTAAGATAGGAGCACAGACCTTGCATTACCTTCTTAATCAATGGGTTGCTCAGAGAAAGTGAACCGAAAGTGATTAAAATGGCAACAACTCAAGGGTGGAACACAGAAGACTTGACCTCTTACCCCAAGTCTCAACAACTTTGGGCCAGTGACTTATCATGCCAGCCTCCCCTCCCTTAAATCCCAAAGTGTGTAGTGCCCCAGCTGCTGCGAGCTGGGAGTCTCATGTGGAGGGGTATGGCCACACTCATGAAAATGCGGCCATTACTATTTAAATATGGTAACTTGAGGTAACTTAAATATGGTAACTTGGTAACTTACACCACCATCATGGTACCTTCCAAAGCCAAGAAGCCCAGTTTTCTTCCCAACCTTACCCATCCAAAGGCGCTGACACCCCACAGAGAAGAACAGGAAGAGCCACCACTTACCTGCCAGTCAAACATCTCCGCAGAGAATAAGACGCTCCTCCCCCACAAGTCCGGGAGCAGTCACTCCAGTCACCCCAAGCATCCCAGTTGCTATCTTTGTCTTCATCCGAACGAGTGTTTCTTGAAGTCTGTAAAGTGAAAAAACGCAATAAATTATAGACAAAATGCTAGAAATATCCCAAAAGCTTTCCCAGTTTTTCCAGAGTCTTACTCTAAGCTGTTCACAAAGACTAAAGTTGCCTAAAAATGCGTTGTTTTGGAATGGCTACATTAAAACACACACACACACACTAGATAGTTTTATATGGAAACTTGTGACACATGAGTACCTTTCCACCTTACGAAGGTTTTATCCAGATGGCTTCCAAGCTCAGTTTTAAATTTGAAATTTTATCATTCCAAAATTTAAATAAATTGGCTAAATATAAATAATATTTATTATTATTATTTTGTTTTTATAACTTACATAGCAGGGTCCCAGCTTGTACCTAAGAAATTCTCTCCATTGTCTGTCATATAGACTGGTGCTTACTCCAAAGAAACCTTTTTGCATGAGGATTTGTGGAACCTCCTGAGAGAGGCTTCACCCCAAGAAAACAAAGTAGATAAAGCTTCAGGGTCCAAGAAAATAGAGAAAGTTCAATTATGAATGCTGTTTGGATTAATTTGTCTTCTGGACTTGCCACCATTGACTAATATCAAGATACTCTAAAGAAAAGAGAACAGGGGGAGTTAAAATTTTTTAAATATATAGATAGATATAGATATGAAAAGAAATGATGTACAAAACATTACGAAGAGGCCTAAAGTAGACTCGAATAAATGGAGAAACACATAGTCCTAAATAGCTGGACTCAATACTGTAAAATGTTAATTCTCTCCAAATTAATCTATAAATTTATGGTAACTCCAATCAAAATCCCAAAGGGGATTTTTTTAGACCCTAACAAAATGATTCTAAAGTTCATCTGGTGGAGCAAATGTCTACAAGAGCCAAGAAAAAACTGTACAAGAAGGGAAATTAGAGGGAAATTGCCTCAATTCAAACAGTATAGAATTGGCATAGCAATAAGCATTCAGATTTATTAAGGTTAGAAAAAGAAGAGTCCAGAAACAGACCCAAGTATAAGGACATAACATAGAACCACAAGTCGGTGTGATGAATGGTTTAAAAGAAAATAATAGATAACTTCTTCACAAAAGACACCAAAATGAATTCAGATATACTCCAGAAATTAATATTTTAAATGCGGAACCCATAAAATACTAAAAAAGCTATAGATTAAAAGTCATACAGGCTTGATGTAGCAAAGAGTGTCCTAGATGTGTCAACAAAGGTAGAAACCCCAAAGCAAAAGACTGATAGATTGAATTACATTAAAATAAAAACACACATAGCATTTTCTCTCTCTTCACCTATAGATAAAGGAATAAGTGCATGAACATCCACACGAAAATGCTGTAGTAAAAGTACAAGTATGTGGGCTGGAAGAAAACCCACCAAATTGCCTCTAAGGATGGAGGGAGCAGGACTCGGCGTGCACGCTGTTGGGGAAGGACACAAGAGGAATGCCAACGGAACGCTTTATTCCCCTCCCAGCCCTCCCCCAAAAGATCTGAAGCAACTATGACAGAACATTCAACTCGATGAAGCCAGGTGGTGCTATAATAGATGTTAGTTTTACCTGAACTTTTATGGATTTTGAAATTTCTTTTAAAACATACTTTGAGGGGGCTTCCCTGGTGGCGCAGTGGTTAAGAATCCACCTGCCAATGCAGGCGACACGGGTTCGAGCCCTGGTCCAGGAAGATCCCACATGCCACGGAGCAACTAAGCCCATGTGCCACAGCTACTGAGCCTGCGAGCCACAACTACTGAGCCCGTGTGCCACAATTACTGAAGCCCAGGTGCCTAGAGCCCGTGCTCCACAACAAATAGAAGCTACCACAATGAGAAGCCTGGGCACTGCAACAAAGAGTAGCCCCCGCTCACCGCAACTAGAGAAAGCCCGCGCACAGCAACAAAGACCCAACGCAGCCAAAAAAAAACAAAAACAAAAAAAAACACTTTGAGGGTAAAAGGCAATCATTAGAGAAGAATGTAAGCCTATATCATATTTAATACAGGTAAATGTGTACATGCCTAGGGAAATGAGTAAGAGGTTAATTAAAATGTTAGCAGTGGCTACTTCCAGGTGCTAGGAAATTTATAATTCTTTTGCTCTTTTGTCTCTGAATTTTAAGTTTTTTTTTTTAAGCCAACACTTCAATATTTTAATTGAAAACAAGCAAGGAAACAAACAAAACCACATCCTGTTGACATACAGAAAAGCTCAAGTCAGACAGGACTTAATAGGTGAGTTCTAAGTTGGAAACCAGGAGAGTTTATGAAGGAAACCCTGACATACTAATAAACCGAAGCATGGGACTCAGCTAGATATTGCACAGATTTCCTTAAGCCCTTAGGCCAAGTTACCTCATCCAACCAAAAAAAAAAAAAAATTAAATTAAGAGAGGGATCTGTAGAAAGGACCTTCAAATGTGAAATGAATAAATAATGACTGGAAGCAAGGAGGAGATTTTCCAATAATTTTCACCCACATCTCACCGGTCAGTGGGTTTCCTGGCTTCTTACCAAGCTACCTATTTATAGCACAGTAAGCAGCCCTACTGGAGGCAATATTTCAGCAACAGTCAAGGGAAAGGAAAGAATAAATACCTGGCAACTGATCAAGTCTGTCATCGGGAATAAGGGCTAATTAAACCCATACTATTTACTGTTCTAATTAGACCACTGTTCAGTTCGATTTTCTACACTAAACGTCACCAAACAGAACTGTGTCCTGTCTATAATTTAATATAAAATAAAGTTTTAATTCATAAAAAATACAATAAGCAGTTTAATACACTCATCTGGGCTTTTAGGTTGGTGAGTCCAAATCATTTAGGTAAACGTTTAAAATATACACAGCTGAAATTGATTTTTCATTTTGTCACTCGATATACTGATAGGTTGAATGTGAAAAGTTGAAAACCATCATCATATATATTTTAAAATGAAAGTTGAGAGTTCTTTGAAATATTGTTTTAATTTGTTTTTATTCCCACTATCCCATCTGTTCAGTTTATAGTTAGAGTCAGGTTTCTTTCCATAACTTCTCCACCTTTACTTACAAAAAAAAAAAAAAAAAGAATCTTGATTCTAAAATAACCAAAATAGGCAAGTTATAAATGCAGGCATTTGGTTTCTTTGGTTGAATCAGTAAGATATTTTTCCCCTAAGAAAACAGAGAGAAACTGACATCTCAAGAGGGATCCTTGAGTTTTTCTCCTCTCCTTGGCCATGAAGATGGTCAGATTTTGCTTTGAAACCCCACTGCTATTTCCTACCAGCCAGTCCTCCTGCCCTTCTCATCATTCTTCATTTTCCAAAGAGTAGCAATAATATCCCCAATTTCTACCCAGTTCTCATCTCTTCCCTTTGATGCCAGCAGCATGATGATAACACAAACGTTCAGGAAAAAAAAAAAAATCTCATTGGAGCTGAGCAAAGAGTCCCCAGGGTCAGTTCTGAACATTTATATTTGTATATTCTTCTTTATAGCGACACAGAACCTGCTTCCCTGGAACTTACATCCTCTAGAGCAGTGGACGCTGAGTCTCCATCCTCTTCTACAGAAGAAACCTTTTCAAACTTTCTTCAATTGTCCCGGCTCTCTCCCGAATATCTCCTCTCTCTGCGCACTCTGCAGTCTGCACATTTTTTATTTTAAAATGTAGCATCCAGAACATAACAATGTATATGAGAATAATAGACTACATAGTGTCCCTATTACCCAGGTTTCTTTGGATGAAATCTAAGTTTCCATCTCTCTTTCTTCCCTCCTCTCCTCTTCCTCCCTTCTTCCCTTCCTTCATTCCTTCCTTCCTCCCTTCCTTCCTTCCTTCCTCCCTTCCTACCTTTTTAGTCACACCATTTATTGGATCTCATGATGGAGGCAGTATCACATAATGGTTAAAAGTTGTGTGACTCTGGATAAGTTTCTTAACCTTTCTAAAACTCATCTATAAAATGGAGATGATATTTTTACTCCAACAGGATTTAAGTAAAATGCCATCTATAGAATGAATCACACAGCATCTCAGTAAATGTCTCAATAAGCATAAGGTATCTTTCTTCAAAATAATGTCTTTTTCCAAACAATGACAGGAGAGCCAGCTCTCTTCCATTTTTACTTAGGCAAGGCTTCACATTAATCACTACTGAATTTCCTCTTGTTGGTTTTGGCCCAGAATACCAGCCTGCTGAGATCTGTTTGCACCCTGATCCTGTCACCCCATCTACAAGCCACTTTGCTCAGCTTTGCAGCTTCCATGCTCCACCCAAGTCCCTGATAAACATACTGGACACAGCTCCCTAATCTTACAGAATTCCATATGCACATTTCTGCTTTTTTAAAATAGTAAGTGGACCCTAATGCCAAGTAAGCAGCCAACTAATCAGACTTGGAATCAGTGAACACAGTTTAATGTTACAATAAAAATATGAAATAAAAACCAATCACCATCACCAAGTGTTAGGAGGCAGAAAGAGTGGTGGGGTGGGAAGAAACCAGCCATTAGGAGGAACTGGATCAGGGACCGTAGGGTGGGGTCTATAGTCTTGGGCTGCATGGTGGTGGTGAGTCTCCCGAGAGAAGAGATATTGTATTTAGCAGCCCCACTTTGGCCAGCCCCAACTCTGAAACCTAGTGACAATAAAATATGGTTGACTGATATCAGCCCCATGTTTGACCTGATGGTCACCCTGCAGAGGCAACTTCTATGTTTGTAAGTTGGGTACCACTAATTCCCAATTCCTTCTTTTCAGACATCCTCATGAGCTGTCTTAAGTAATGATTTAAACTCCAAGTTATTAATATTTTATAAGGTAAGTTGTTATCTGAACCCTATCTATAGACTTCTTCCCCCAAGTCTGAGTCAACCGACATCCTATCACTCAGTGACCCCGTTCTGGGCCAGACTCTGAAGTGGGCATGGAGAAGGAACTGAAGAATCTGGCCCCGCACAAAGCAGCGACCATGTCTGTACAGAGTGAGCACCCTTGCCAATAAGTTTCCTACATTCTTTCTAACCTTCTCAACAAACCCTTGAGGTGGATATTACCAATCCCCGTTTTATAGCTGAACAACTGTAGCTTCCAGAATGACGTGTCCAAGGTGTGGGGGAGCCCGGGCAGAACCCCTTCCTGTCTGACCCAGACAAGGCCTGCCTTTTGCTCATGGATGCTCCTCCCCTGCCCTTGTGGACCAGGAATCCAGTCAAGTGCAGCAGCCAACCTATCATCACTCGTAGCTAGCATTTCACATCTTGGATCGAATACAGCTGCTGCTGTGATTCACTTGACCGCAACATTCTTTTGATATCTCAATGAAGTCGTTTTACTTTTTTTCCCTCTCTATATTGCAAGCAGAACTACACTTCTGTTTTTCAAAAAATATTTGATTTTATCTAAGTTATTCCACGAGGAATACGCGTTCTTGACCGACATTCACAGACTGGGATGCATTTGTTAGTTTTCTCACACAAACGTACACCAACGGCTTGCAAAGTTCAAGGCTCGGGGAAGATGAGCCTGGATCAGGCCCTCAAGACAGTGAGTAGCAGGTGAGAGAGGCTGAAGGGTTGGGCAGAATCAGCCCTCAGTCACTGAGAGCAACAGACACAAGGACACAGAGCAAGGAGATGCTGAAACAGAAGCAATTTCTACCTCGGTTAGGAATGCCGGGGCACATACTTTCCAGGGAACACACTAATTCTGCTGGAAGCACCTGGCAGAGCCTCACAGGTCCCCATCAGCTTCTCCATGTAATGGGATTGCAAGTGCATTCTTAGTTTTGATTCTTCTTTATTTTCTAATTGTAATGGAATTACAACACTTTCCTATTTTCTTCCTTTTGCTCATCTATATTTCCCAGTTTTATACGATGAACATGTATACTTTATGCAATAAAACACCGAATAAAAGTTCTTTTTATAAGGGGTGGGGGGAACACTAAAGAGGAACCTTATGAAAATATATCCAAAGAGGTAAAATGCACTTTGTGCTGTTTGGTTAAAACTATCAGGCTTAAAGATCTCTTAGGAAGTCATATTTTCCTAAGTAAAGTTCTAGCTAGGGAGTATTTTGGATGAAAAATTCAGAAAAGATATTGTTTACTCATTATATAATAGGACTGGTAGAAGCCAAAAATATTGTAGGAATAAGTGTGCTCACATTCTCATAAAGACTCGAGGACTTCTTGCCTTCTTGGATCCCCATGCATAAATCAAATCATAAAATATTTCCCTGACAGCTCTTAAATCTGTGACTTATAATGAACAGCACAGCTCTACCAGTCTTGCAAAAACGTTAGCAATTAAACACAGATTTCACATATAAGGTCACTTATCGGAAATGCTATATTAACAGGTCCATATTAAAAACAGCTCAAAATAAAATAGGTTCCACTGGGATGTCACTTCCCAGACATCAAATAAAGGTTTATTCCAGCATTACCACAAAGGTTATTTAAGGAAATGACAAACAACCCAGATTTTAACAGTAAATACATTCTTTCAGGTCAATACTACCTTAAGATCTTTAACAACAAATTTTTTTCAATATGAATTAGGTAAATGACATAAAATGTCACTGAAGCTGTCACAGAGACTCAACAACTCAGTGCAGCCAGAATACCTAAAACACTAACATAGCTAAAGCTATGTGTTAGGCATACAACTCTGTCTTCTTGGTCCATTCTATCCTCTACTGGAAGGTACATATATCCACACATCATTACCCTGATGGTCAATGACCACTTGCTAGGATTTGGTCTACCCTTTCCTAGCCAATGTGTTACCTATTATTTTACCACCTTCTTAAAGCCCTTCACTGATTCCTCAGGACACATGTTCTGTACGTCCAGGCTCTCCATGACCTGCTCTGCCTCATCCTCCAGCTCTATTCCCTGCAGCTCAGGCTCACACTGCATCCCATATTCCAAGCACACGATATTTCTCATTATTCCCCAAACACAAACACGTTTGCTAAGTCCTGCTTCCTTTGGCAAACCCCAAAACAACACCAAGACCCTCCTCTTGGAGCAGCTCTATTTGCAGGTGACCAGTGAGTGAAGATACAGAAGTAACAAGCCCTGCTTCCCTGAGGCTGAGGTCAGTATAGTCCAGGATTGCTTCTGAGAAAGCATCCTGCTCCCTGGATTTTTCCTGCCAGCCCCACTACATAGGAGGCTGGTCCCAGTTCTGGGATCCCTGACCTCCTTAAGTCTCCTCCCCTAGTTAGCCAGGCATAGACTGACCTGGTTATGTACTCCTGGTTATGTACTCCAGTCACCCTGGCTCTCAGATTCCTGGATTAGAGATTGATTCCGCCTATTGTTCTAGTGAAAGAAAAAAAATCTCCCACAAATGTTATGAAGAGGTTCCAAATCATGGCAACCAAGTCTTCTCCACATCAAGATGAAGGAACACCAACTAAACACTCCAGACTTCTGAGAGTGAGACAGGCTTTCTGTATACAGCAATCCAGTACATCATATTAGGTCGGAGAACTAGGTCCCAGGGGGAAAGAGGGCAGATTCAGATGGGGATAATTTGAGAAGCATTTTAAAAACACACTTTGCTGTACAGCAGAAATTAATACAACATTGTAAATCAACTATACCTCAATTTTAAAAAAACCCACACACACTCTTTACTAAGATGAGAACATGGTACAGGGAAACCACAGGGCTGGTGCAACACACCGGGGCTGGTACCAGGCAGGCCCTGTGAATCAGACAATTCACATTATCTGCCTGGGCCTTGTCTGCAAGATGCAGCGAGGGCAGGCAGAGGCTGTAGGTAAAGGGCTGGTTGACAGAAGCTAAGGCCTTTGGTCAAGAATTACAGCCCACAGCAGCCTCACCAAGTGGGAGCTGGGGAAACAAATACACTTCTCTCCTCCCTCTCTCCAATCCCCTGCAGTGCTCACCATTAGCCAAACCCGACCAGGAGCCAGAGGGCAAGGGAGACCACTGATGCAGTCCGTACAGGTCAGCCCCCCCGGGTGGGGCCAGCACAGGGTGGGGAGCGGTGGAGAGTGGATCTGGAGAACAAAGGGAAGCTTTCCGACGCAGCAATTTATTGACTTGCTGGAATATTTTTGAGCAGAGGAGTGACTTCGGCAAACTGTATTTTGGAAAAATTACTCTGGCAGGAGTGTGGGGAAAGATTGAGGGAGGAGAGTGCAGAGCTGGAAGGCCACTGTATAGGACAGGCAAGAAACAAGAGCCCAGGCTAGACACTGCCAGTGCCTGGAAGACGAGGACATAGACTTGTGGGGTTTTGTTGTTGTTGTTTATTTGTTCAATTTTTTTTATTGAGACATAATTCACACGTTAACATTACATTAGTTTCAGGTGTACAACGTAATGATTCGTTATTTGCACACATTGAGAAATGATCACCATAAGTCTAGTTAACATCCATCACCATACATGGTTACATTTTTTTTTTTTTCTTGTGAGGAAAACTTTTAGACCTACTCTTTCAGACATGAGGTTTTAAGGAGCTAGAACCAATAGGACCTGGGTGCTGACCAGATGCAGGGAGAAAGGAGGCGCTAGGATGACTCTTGGGCTTCCGGATTAAGTGACTTGTGGGAGATGTTCATCTCAGCCTCACAGCCATCCTCAGCGCCACCCTTGAGGTGAGATGCTCAGTGCCCTTGGGTACAGAATGCGAGCAGTGCCTAGATTACAGCTAAGATAAAGGGAGCATACTGGTGGTCCCAGGAGGAATCTGGCCTGTGGGTCTGATTCATCTAACTATAATTGTATGGTTTACCAAAAAAAAGGAATTATTTGTTAATGTTTAAAGATATAGAGATTTCACATAAAAATCTAGATTTCTGACTTCTTGGGAAAAGGAAAGAGGAAATCAATATAGGTGCCACATCCCAACATGGTAATAACTCAAACTAAGGGTGGCCACACAGTTTTGAAGGGGCATATGCCCTCCAATTTGTACAGTCTCTATCCAGCCACTATGAGAATTCACAGTATCTGCCTGACCCCCAGGGGTCCAACTGGGAGCTTGCTGGTGATGAATGACTGTTGGTTTGAAGGTAATCAAGAGACATGTGTATTTGTACTGATGTCAGATTATTCAGTCTTGCTACAGAACATCATGTTCTAAAGAGTAAGAAACATACACACAAGTAACAAAAATAAAGCAAAACAGGATGCTTTGTTGTCTTCACTGGACACTGAGTTCAGCCATGTGCACACAGAAGCAGAGTTTAAGAAGTTATTCCACAGTGCTCAGTGTCTAAACTCTACTCCCTTTGCACCCCTGGGCTTCGTCTCTGGGGTATTTCAGATATAAAATATTAGTGTATTTAAGAAGCTCAAATAAAAATTCCCAAAGCATAGACAAATCATATTCTAGAACACGCCTGTGCTATCACTAACACACAGATCGTCACTGTCCCCAGGGAGCCCATCCCAGGAATTACACAGACCACCTCTGTACAGCACCCCCCGACAATCCTATATTAAGGATGAGAACATCTAGGTTACTTTTTTTCCATTAGTGCAATGTTCCTGGCTACTAGACAAGTTAGGAAACAACCACAGCCTCCAATTGTAGCAAGAGGCATAAATAAAAGTGACCTAATACAATTGGGTTTAGTTTAGTTTTGTTTTGACTGTATTTTTTTGTTAAAAAGAAATTCCTAAATACAAAGCTACTTTACATGAAGACATACTTAATAGGATATTATCGATGATACTTTGGTAAGTCATCATGAAGCATGTACAGCACAACATCAGGTAAGACTGAATAGAAAGGAGAAGCAAATGTTGCCAAATATAAAAGTCTGACGGAGAGTAATGGTAGGCTGGGTAATATGGACCAACCATCCCACTAAGAACAACTAGAAAAGCAAAAATATCCTCCATAAATGAAATAAAGACGTTTTCAGACAAACAAAAATAGAGAGAATTCACCATAGGCAGACCAGTCCTAAAGGAAATACTAAAAGGCGTTTTTAGGGTTAAAGGAAGCTTGGAGATACGGAAAGAAATGAAGAGCAAAAAATAAAATGGTAAAGAAGAATGTGGGTAATTCTAAATAAAGAGCAACTATATAAAACAGCAATTATCGTGGCTTGTGGAGTTTAAAATATTTATATGGCATTAATATATCTGACAACAAAGGCATGTGAATCAGAAGAGTGATAAATGACATTAAAGTACCCTAAGATCCTTGTATCACCTAGGAAGAGGATAAAAGGACCAATTAATATTTGACTTTGATAAGTCAAGAATACATGTTTTGCTAAAATAGAATTACCATATGATCCAGCAATCCCATTCCTGGGCATATACCCAGACAAAATTACAATTCAAAAAGATACATGCACCCCTATGTTCATAGCAGCACTCTTCACAATAGCCAAAACATGGAAACAATCTAAATGTCCATCGACAGATGAATGGATAAAGAAGATGTGGTACATATATACAATGGAATACTACTCAGCCATAAAAAAGAATGAAATAATGCCATTTGCAGCAACATGGATTGACCTAGAGATTATCATACTAAGTGAAGTAAATCAGAAAGAGAAAGACAAATACCATATGATATCACCTACATGTGGAATCTAAAATATGGCACAAATGAACCTATCTATGAAACAGAAACAGACTCAGACATGGAGAACAGACTTGTGGTTGCCAGTGGTTGGGGGGAAGAGAAGGATTGGGAGTTTGGGAATAGTAGATGCAAACTGTTACATATAGGATGGATAAACAACAAGGTCCTACTGTATATACAGGGAACTATATTCAATATCCTGTGATAAACCATAATGGAAAAGAATATAAAAATAAGAATGTCTATTTGTGTATAACTGAGTGACTTTGCTGTACTGCAGAGATTGGCATAGCATTGTAAATCAACTACACTTCAATAAAAAAAATTTTAAAAAAAAAGAATACATATTTTGATCTCTAGTGTTACCACTAAAAGAATAGAAAAGAGTGTACACTTCCAAATGAATAGGTGGGAAAATATACAATAAGGACACATATTCAATCAATCCAACAGAAAGCAAAAATGAAGAGGGAAATAACATAGAAATGATGGATAAATTTTAAAAGCACATAGTAAAATGAAAGATTTAAATGCAAATATAACAATAATTGCATTAAACCCAAATAGAATAAATTCACCAACTAAAAGACAAAGATTATCAGGATGAATTTTGAAAATTCAATTATATTCTGTTTAAAAGAGACATTCCTTAAATATAAAGACCACAAAGATTGAAAATAAAAAATTGAAAAAAAATGATACCATAAGACTACTAACCAAAATAAATCTAGTTTAGTTGCACTAAAGTAGACTTAAAGATGAAGAGACAAATAGAGACGCTTTATGATGTTGGAAGTTTGAATTCACCAGGATGGAACAAAAATTCTAAAAGTGGATGTACCTTATAACATCACCTCAAAATATATAAAGCAAAAACTGACAGAACTATAAGAAGAAAGAGAAAATTCCACAATCATGGTGGGAAGTTTTAACACATTAACTTACCAAAGAGATGAAAAATCAGTAAGCATATAGGGTATTGAAACAATTCAATTACAAATAGAATGAATACGCATGTATAGAAACCTATAACCAACCACTACAGACTATATACTCTTTGTATTTATAAAACATTTGTAAAAATCGATCATAAGCTGGGCCATATAGTGAATCTTAAGAGTTCAAAGGATTGAAATCGTACAAGTATTTTCTTTGCCCACAAATCAAATAAGCTAAATGTCAATAAAAAACTAAAAAATTTCTAAATAATCAGAAATTAAGAGATATTCTTTTCTTATTATTTTTAAAGAGCTTTATCGACATATAATTATATATCATAAAATTCATCTAAAGTGCACAGTTCAATGGTTTTTAGTATATAGAGCTATGCACCCAAATCATTTGTTGAAAAGACTATTCTTTAATTGTTTTGATACCCTTATCAAAAATCAGTTGACCATAAACATGAGGGCTTATTTCTGAGCTCTCAATTCTATTCCATTGATCTATATGTTCATCCTCATGCCACCATCACACTGTTTTCATTACTATAGCTTTGTAGTAAGGTTTGAAATCCGGAAGTGAGTCCTCCAACTTTGTTCTGCCATTTCAAGATTGTTTTGATATTCTAGGTCCCTTGTATTTCCATATGAATTTTAGGATCAGCTTGTCAATTTCTGCAAAAAACCCAGCTGGGCTTTTTTAATTGAGTTATAATTAACATACAATATTAATTTAGTTTCAGGTATACAACACAGTGATTCAATATTTTTATACATTATGAAATGATCACTGCAATAAGACCAGTTACCATCCATCACTATACAAAGTTGTTAAAATATTATTGATTATATTCCCTATGTGTACATTATATCTCCATGACTTATTTATCTCATAGCTGGAAGCTTGTACCTCTTAATCCTCTTCACCTATTTCATCAGTCTCTCCCCCTCTCCCCTCTGGCAACGACCAGTTCATTCTCTGTATCTATGACACTGTCTTTGTTTTGTTTTGTTTGTTCATTTGTTTTGTTTTTTAGTGTCCACATATAAGTGAAATCATACAGTATTTATCTTTCTCTGTCTGACTTATTTCACTTAGCATAAAGCCCTCCAGGCCCATCCATGTTGTCACAATGGCAAGATTTCATTCTTTTTATGGCTGAATAATATTCCATTGTATATATATATACCACATTTTCTTTATCCAGTCATCTATTGACAGACACTTAGGTTGTTTCCATATCTTAGCTATTGTAGACAGCAGTGCAATGAACATGGGAGTACTTATATCTTTTCAAATTAGTATTTTCATTTTCTTTGAATAAATATTTAGAAGTGGAATTGCCGGATTGTATGGTAGTTATATTTTTAGTTTTTTGAGGACCTCCATGCTGTTTTTCATAATTTGCTGCACCAATTTACATTCCCACCAACAGTGCACAGGGTTCCCTTTTTCTCCACATTCTCACCAACACTTGTTGTCCCTTGTCTTTTTGATAATAGCCATTCTGACAGGTGTGTGGTGATTATCTCATGATAGTTTTCATTTCCCTGATGATTAGTGATGTTGCGCATCTTTTCATGTACCTGTTGACCATCTGTATGTCTTCTTCAGAAAAATGTCTATTCAAGTCCTCTGCCCATTTTTTTTAACATCTTTATTGGAGTATAACTGTCTTACAATGTTGTGTTAGTCTCTGCTGTATAACAAAGTGAATCAGCTATATGTATACATATATCCCCATATCCCCTCCCTCTTGCATCTCCCTTCCACCCTCCCTATCCCACCCCTCTAGGTGGACACAGAGCACTGAGCTGATCTCCCTGTGCGATGCAGCTGCTTCCCACTAGCTATCTATTTTACATTTGGTAGTGTATATATGTCAATGCTACTCTCTCACTTTGTCCCAGCTTACCCTTCCCCTTCCCCATGTCCTCAAGTCCATTCTCTACGTCTGCATCTTTATTCCTGTCCTGCCCCTAGGTTCATCAGAACCTTTTTTTTTTTTAGATTCCATATATATGTGTTAGTGTACGGTACCTGTTTTTCTCTTTCTGACTTACTTCACTCTGTATGAGACTCTAGGTCCATCCACCTCACTACAAATAACTCAATTTCGTTTCTTTTTACGGCTGAGTAATATTCCATTGTATATATGTGCCACATCTTCTTTATCCATTCATCTGTCGATGGACACTTAGGTTGCTTCCATGTCCTGGCTATTGTAAATAGAGCTGCAATGAACACTGTGGTACATGACTCTTCTTGAATTATGGTTTTCTCAGGGTATATGCCCAGTAGTGGGATTGCTGGGTCATATGGTAGCTCTATTTTTAGTTTTTTAAGGAACCTCCATACTGTTCTCCATAGTGGCTGTATCAATTTACATTCCCACCAACAGTGTAAGAGGGTTCCCTTTTCTCCACACCCTCTCCAGCATTTATTGTCTGTAGATTTTTTGATGATGGCCCTCTGCCCATTTTTAATTGGGTTGTTTGTTTTTTAATATTGAGTTGTATGAGTTCTTTATATATTTTGGATATATTATCAGATATATGATTTGCAAATATCTTCTCCAGTTCAATAGGTTGCCATTAATAGCGCTTCTTTTAAATAACCCACAAGTCAAAAAAGAAAGCATCATGAAAGTTAGAAAATATTCTTAACAAATGAAGGTGAATATATTACATATCAAAGCTTAGAGAAAGCAGTTAAAGCTGTGCTTAGAAAGAAATTTGTAGTTTTACATATACACATACTTGAAAAGAAGAAAGGTGAAAAAAATCAATGATCTCAGTTATTTCAAGACATTAGAAAAATGGCAGCAAACAAAACCCAAAGAAAGTAGAGGAGGAAAATAATGAAAATAAAAACAGCAATTATGAAATAGAAAACAAAAATATAAAAAGGAAGATCAACAAATCTAAAAATGGGTTCATTATGAAAACAAGTGGCTAAATTCTTTGGCAAGACTACTGAAGAAAAAAAGAGAGAGAAAATCAATTCCAAGAATGAAATGTGGAACATCACTACAGATTCTGCAAGCACTGAAATGCTAAGAGGATGAAAGCCAATATCTTTATGGTAATGTAGTTCAGACTTTAGATTCAGGCCCAGCTCCCCAGCCTTGAGGCAGGGCAAACTCTGCACAGTATAATTTACCCTCCAGTGGGCCCCAGAGGATAAGGCAAGGCTGGGACTTCACTTGAAAACCCCCCATTGGCTGTGCTCTTTCCCTTTCCCCTTCCCTATCTTGCTTCTCCCACTCCCTAACCGGATTCCACTGAAGATGCTTCCTGAATAAATCACTTGGATGTGAATCCTCATCTCAGCTCTGCCTCTCAGAACTCAAGCCAAGTAACTTCTAAGACTCTACACACATAAAATACTGATAAAAAAGTACTGTGACCCAAACATGACAAAATACTAGCATTAGTTAATTCTGGGTGGTGGATATATATGAATCTGTTATACTAGTCTCTGCATTTTTCTTTTTCTTTACATATTTTTTTCAAATTAAAACAAAAAGTAAGCACTCCTGGGAGGATATGGAGAGGGAGAATTTCTGAGGCATTCAAGTAGTGACAGCAAGTCATTTGCAGGGGAAAAGTCTGCCTTCTCTACAATAACATTTAATGACATAAGACAGGGAAGCAATCCCTAAATATTACAAAAAAAGAAAGAAAAGGAAGGAAGGAAGGAAGAAAGGAAGGGGGGAAGGGAGGGAAGGAGGGAGGAAGGAAGGAAGGGAGGGAGGAAGGAAGGAAGGGAGGGAGGGAAGGAGGAAGGGAGGGAGGGAGGGAAAGAGGAAGGGAGGGAGGGAGGGAGGGAAAGAGGAAGGGAGGGAGGGAGGGAGGGAGGAAGGGAGGGAGGGAGAAAGAAAAAAAGAACCATCTAAGAATACTGTATTACACTCGTCCAAAACCTATTCAAGAATAAAGGCACTTTACCAAAATTTAAACCTTTTGTGCATCAAGGGATACTATTAACAGAATGAAAAGGGAATCCAAGAAAGGCAGGAAATATTTACAAATCATATATCATATAAGGGATTAATATCCAGAATGCATAAAAATAAGTCAATGACCAAAAAAGAAACACCTCAATTAAAATTGGGCAAAGGACATGAATAGACATTTCTCCAAAGAAGATATACAGATGTCCAATAAGCACGTGAACAGATGCTCAACATCACTAACCATTAGGAAAATGGAAATGAAAACCCACAATGTGATAACACTTCACACCCACTAGGTTGACTATTATTAAAAACAAAAACAAACAAACAAAAAAAAACAAGTGTTGAGGAAAATGTAGAGAAATTGGAACACTTATGCCTTCCTGATGAAAATGTAAAATGGTGCAGCCCCTGTGGAAAACAGTCTGGTGGTTCCTAAAAAAAGAATTAAATAGAATTATCATATGATCCAGCAATTCCCTTTTGGGGTATATATCCAAAAGAACTGAAAGCAGGGACTCAGACATTTGTTCACCCATGTTCACAGCAGCATTATTCAAAATAGCCAAAAGGTGGAAACAACCCAAATGTCCATCAACAGATGAATGGATAAACAAAACGTAATACATACATACAATGGAATATGATTCAGGTTTAAAAAAGAATGAAATTCTCATACATGCTACAACATGGATGAAACCTGAAGCCCATTATACTAGTGAAATAAGTCAGACAAGAAAAGGACAAATACTGCCTGATTCCACTTACATTAGATACTTAGAGTACTCTAATTCATAGAGACAGAAAGTAGAATGGTGGTTGCCAGGGGGTGGGGGAGGGGAAATGGGGAATTATTCTTTAATGGGTACAGAGTTTCAGTGTGGAAAGATAAAAAACTTCTGGAGAAGAATAGTGGTGATGTTTGCACAACAATATGAATGTACTTAATGCCTCTGAACTGTATACTTAAAAATGGTTAAGATGATACATTTTATGTCATGTGTATTTTACCAAAATAAAGTAGAAAGAGTAAAGGCAACACTAACATTTTCAAATGCAGGAAAAAACATTCAGGAAATGGAGGCTTTCTTTAAAAAAACAGATGAAGAACTCTAACCAACCAAGAGATGATTCAAAATTTTAAAAACAGAATTATAGAAGTCACATAAAAGGAATGAAGGTGTGTATTTAATCGATTCAAATACTGAACCATGAATAAACAACAGAACATTAAGGTTGTAGAACAGAATATGTATTATATTAAATTAGTATGCATATAATAAAAATTGGGAGGTGAAAGAAGGAAAGTTGCAAGGAAGTCAAGAAATAGTGACTAAAATTTAAACATGAAATTTGAAAACATAATAAATAACTCCAACCTCCAAATGTTTTTCATAATCTTTTGTCATATTCTAAGAGATATCTTTGAGGAAATAATTTATCATTATTCTGTGAAGGAACATTCATCCCAAGTTTGGCAAGTCCTTCAGTTTCACTTCATTTCCTTATTATCTATTAAATTCACAAAAATTAAATACTTTAAATATAAAATGGCATGCATCATGTGATGGCATTGTTATCCAATTATGTCAATTTATTTATCCTATCCAAAATCCTATTCATACATGTGTGTGAAAATGTCTAGGAATGCTCTTTACCAAATATGAACACTAGTTATTTCTAGAAAGTGGAATATAGGGTGATTTTTAGTTTTCTTTGTAGTTTTCTGTACTGCTAGATTTTTTAAATAACAAAATACATTTTTTTTAATGTTAATTATTCTGATAAATAAATAAATCCAACCTGCATCCAAAGAAGTCATTCCACTGTGGCTTCAAAACCCAAGGCAATTGAGGGTCTCTCTGGTTAATGCTTGCCAAGAAGCCTGCATTGGTGTCTGGCATTCCTGTGAGCAATATTTATGGAAACTGTCTCAGGGCATCTCAAGGCTGAGTGAACAAGGCCTGCAGTCAGAGGCTATGGATTATTAACTTCCAGCCTTAGACATCTCAACAAATGTTCTAGAAGTGAGACAGGCTGGGACCTGGGACCTCGGACACTTTGCTGCAGTGCTGCAGTGCTTGCACCTGGACAAACATCTCCTAGAGCAACAAAATACCAAGAAACTATAAGGGACTAAAAATAACTGCGTGCATGCACAGTTGGGGCAAATTATGGACAACAAGATACAAAAAGACCAAAAACACCCAACCGGCACTTCTGAAGAGCTGGGAGCAAAAACAGCGTGTCACCAGCAAAAGCAGAGTGCTGATCATGCCCCCTGCACTCACCACCAAAGGGGTGGGCAAAACACCTAAGCCACCCCTCCAGCCCGACCCCTGGACACACCCCTACCCTCACGCCATATAAGGAATCAGCTCACCCCCCCCACATCAGGAAGCAAGCAAGGGAAACTGTTACTTGTTTATCTCCCTCCTGTGGCCGCAGGAGCCCCAATAAAGCCTTGCCGGAATACCTTGTCTGGCCTCTTATCAATTTCTATTGATTGGGGAAGGCCAAGAACCCTGGTCGGTAACAGAAGGATATTTCTCAGTTGGGCACTTTTATCCCCCAGGGGCATTTGGCAATGGAGACATTTTTGGTTGTTGCAACTAGGGCAAGGGGGTTGCTACTAGCATCTAATGGATAGAGGCCAGGGATGCTGCTAGATATCCTACACTACATAGGACAGCCCGCCACAACAAAGAATTATCTGACCCAAAATGTCAACAGTGGCGAGGTTGAGAAACCCATTCGAGAAGGATGCATGTCCATACAACCCAGATTCTTTACTCTCATAATGTCTTATACTGGTTAAAGTGAAAAAAAAAAACCTATTTTCTAAACCAACTTAACAACCAAGCATCATTAAAATCCTCAAACTTCAGCTAGCCTTAACAATGCAAAATGCTTTACTTTCACTCCCCACATTGTAACAAAATAATACCCTGCATATGTATAATGCTTCTTACCGTTTTAAAGCAGGTTCATGAAGATTACTTTATATATTTTCTTGCCCTACATTAAGAACCGCAAACTAGTCTTAAGGAGCTCCTAATTTCAACATACCTCAAACCATATTCAAAGCATTCATATTTGAAAATCCACAGTAGACTTTTCTTTCCAAGGAAAAAATAAGCATAGACTTTCACGTTTAATGATATCAAGTATTTAAAAAATTCTTTTTTGACTTTTCTCAGTGATTTACTTCCATCCATGGTTAGCCATTTCACATAGAAAAACACAGGTTTTGTGCCAACAACTCATCAAGAATATTGCCCAGACCACATTTTAGGGGCATAGGCTTGAAACAAACTCCCACAAGAAATATTATTTGACAGCTACAAAAGTAAGTAATAAAAGAAGCCAGCATGTTGTTTTTATCTCATGCCTCTCCTTCTGGGATTGGCTGGTGGTCTGCATGTCCTGAGCCACCTGTGGTCACCCCAGGTAAAGAGAGAAAACTGAGACATTCTGCATATCTGAGATTGGTGGCCCTGTGACTGGGAGAGATGACAGCAAACTCCTAATTCCTTCACTAAAAATGGTAGGAGAGTCTCCCTAGTTGGACAACAATGGCCTTGTGTAGGTCACTGCTAAATGGTTGAGGTTTGGATCCACTGAATTTTCATGAACATTAGCCAGAGTTTGGGCAGGTTTAGCAAAGTTAAAATTTTTTCACCCACTCAACAATATTCACCAAGTCCAATTTAGTCACTGCCCTCAAGAAGATTCATCTAGTTGGAAGATAAAACACATACACATACACACACACACACATATATGGATTTATAATACAATCTTACATTAAATCAATCATTTATTTGATTTGATCGTGTGTTTAATTAACTTTAAAAATATCCAGTGGGAATTTTTAATAATAGAACTTAAAATTTCAGAATCACCAGAGACAATGAACTCAAGCAAAATATGATCTGTAGAGCAAAGTACCAAAAATAAAGAAACATATCCCAGATTTGGGCTGTACCCAAAACTATGAACATGATAAAGAAATAAACCAAAAGTAACAGAAATGAGAGTAAGTATAAACAAAACAGGGCATTTTCTTTTCAGCATTTTTATTTCTTTATATGCTATGTCATTGATTCTGTTTTCTACAATTTCAATTTTGTTCTTCTTTTGTTCAATTTTGTTGCTTCTAATGCTATCGAAATCCTGCTGTTGCATCATGTTTACATTCTTTCCTTAACTTTTAAGTCCTTTTTTCATCTCATTTTGTGTTTTCATACACTCAATGTTTTCTTCAATTTTATCAATAGCCAAAGCAAAGGTTAAACTATTTGTTTCCTGCAATAAATTACCTTCTAAGTATTCCTACTTTAGAATATAGTTTTGTGTTATGATGCAGAATATTTTCACATTTCTCATGTTATTATTATTGATTTTTACTCATTGTACAAGGAAAAATCTATTCTCGGCTGGTGTTGCCTCAGAAAGTTCTGGGGCAGATTCTTGTTGGATGGACAGATTCCCACTTCTTACCTGGACACTACGGGCAAATTTCTTACACCTAGGCTTAGGTGATACATGAGAAGTAGGTAGTGAATCAAGACTAAAAGTGATCCCAAAGAAAGAATATCACCTCTGCATCACATTAGTTACAGTTACCAAGATATGGAAGCAGCCTAAGTGTTCATCAACAGATGAATGGATAAAGAAGAACGATAAAGAAGATGTCATATATATATAAAATGGAACACATTTATATATATATATAATGGAACACTACTCAGCCATATAAAAGAATGAAATTTTGCCATTTGCAGCAAGGTGGATGGACTTGGAAGGCATTATGCTAAGTGCAATAAGTCAGACAGAGAAAGACAAATACTGTATGATATCACTTATATGCGGAATCTAAAAAATACAACAAACTAGTGAATATAACAAAAAAGAAGCAGACCCACAGATATAGAGAACAAGCGGTGATTACCCGTGAGGCGGAGGGGCAATATAGGGGTGGGGAGTGGGAGGCACAAAGTATTGGGTGTAAGACAGGCTTAAGGATGTATTCTATAACACAGGGAATATTGCCAATATTTTGTAATAACTGTAAATGGAAAGTAACCTTTAAAATTGTAGAATTTTTTAAAATTAAAAACCTTTAAAAGTAAAAAAAAAAAAAAAGATGCTGCATCAAAGAATGAAATTTCCATATGTAGTTTCCTGTTCATACCAGTCTCCACACCATATCAAGTGAACCTCCTGGCACAGCTGCTCACCTTCTTAGAAAGGACCCAAACATGTTGGGGAAAATCTACATCAGAGAAAGGTACAAATACCCACAGGTTTATGTTTGGCGTGGCTCCTTTTGTGCTTGATTTACCTGGACCAGGAGCTTCCGAATATTAACTCACAACAGCCAACAAGGTTCCAAGAGGAATCATATCTGTCTCCCTGTCATTTGAGACTTTATTTCAAGGCCACCTTAAATTTGATTCTGCTTCTAACCTGCTGGATGACCCCCAACACTTGGTTAAGTCAATATATTAGTTTTTCCCTCTTTCCCATAATATAAAATGCCAAAATTTTAATGATCTTGAGGTTACATTCATCAATGACTCAAAGCTACAATCCAACCTCACCTAGTTAACTTAGTCCTTCAGTTCTCAGCTCACTTGTCACTTCCTCAGAGGAACCTTACCTGACTTCAGTCTGTAATTATAGAGCAAACCATGTGATTATTTGATTAATGTCTGTCTCATCAACTAGACTGTAAGCTCCATAAAATTTGGTATTTGATCTGGTTTCATCTGCCAGTGTATCTCCAGAACTTAGCATGGTACCTGACATACAAGAGGCACTTAATGAGAGTATTTACTAAATGAAGGCGTGAATTAATAATTTAGTTAATAAACAAACAAGTGCATAAAGTTTCAATCATAAATGTATTTGGATAAAAATCATGTTTTGAGACAATAAATCAGGGAATTAAAATTTCTCCAATACAGAAAAATTTCTCTATGAAACATTTTGAAAGAGAAGTGGGCCACAGCCCTGACTGGTGAATTTATCTCTTTTGTTTATTGTCTGACATTTGTCCTTCTCTAAAATAGCTGTTGATTCTGGTCACAACACTAAGCTATGCCACAGAATCCACAAGGGAGAAAGAAACATATCCTACCCATGTTCTCACCAAGAATGGGCTCAGACTGGCTCGTTTCTTTATTGCCAGTGTTAATCCTCTTTTCATGACTAAGCAGGAGCTTAAGGAAAGCTAATTCAGTTTTCTGTGGAGCTGGGTTGAGTTAGCAGATATGTTCATTGTAATTGATTAAGAAACAAAACCCTCAGGCTTGTAATAGCTGATACCTGATTCTGGTTCGGCTTAAATCCATAATCCATTGGCTTCAAAATTTGTGTGGAAATATGGGGATTTGGAAGGCCATGAAAGAGGAGGAACCAATTAACATACCAACATCCAAACCGAAGCTTCCAGAAGTCTGGTTTTACACTAAACGAGCCTTCAACATCTTTCTCAAGGATACAATGAAGGAACACAAATGAATATCGATAATTTAACGTGGAATCACAAAGTGTTAGAGCTGGAAAGGGACCCTCAGGCTTATTACTTTTACATATGGTAAAACAAAGGCCCAAGTGGAAAAGCTACACAGTCAATCCAGTGACAGAGGGCTTGGATGAGAATTCGGTTATTTCCTCTTGCAACCCAGGACGCTTGCTCACTAAGCACAAAGCTCCCTTTCATGAATTGCTACTCTACCACCATCTTCCCATCTTTTACCTTCTCCACTCTTCATCCTAAACATCTAAGCCAGATGTGTCCCTTTAAAGCATCATTTCACATCTGTCACACCCACTCACTGCTCAAACTATTTAGTACCCACTACCCACATTTTTTGTCCTACCCACAGGACAAAATCCAAAGTCTTCAGCTTGGCCATCACGACCCTCCCCTTCTGCCTTCCACCGGCATCCCCATATTACCTCCCTCTATGCTTCCACATGTAACAGCCACTACATTTCAATTGTTCTGGTCATCACTGATCATCATGCTGGCTATGCATACATTTGCTGATGCCATTCTCCCTATGGTGACACGTTGATGGCTGCCCAGAATCCCTGTCAGCGAACTCTTGGGGCCTCAGCTGCAGGAGTATGTTATCAAAGAGCCTTCAACCTTCAGTCTTTTCAGGAATTGACTCAGTTACAGAAAAGCATCTCTCTTAGGGCCATGCCCCTATTCAGGGGCAGCCCACATCCAATGACTAATCAAAGAATTGATATAAAGTCCTGGCCATCTCGGTCCAACTTGGGGCAACTCTAAAAGCTTTACTTGCTCCAGAGTTCCTGGAGGTGGGTTGAAGCTGTGTTTGGGTCTGCATTACAGCTGAACTTCTCCCTCTGCACATCCTGCTTCCTCCCCTCTCTTCCATGGGTGTCAATCCCAAGGGAACTCCCAAATACACATCTTGCATCCTAAACTCTGCTCAGCGTCTGCTCCCCAGGAAACCCGACACACAGCATTTCATCTCCAAAAATGCCTTCCTCCATTCTCCTTCAAGAATGGAGGCCACTCTTCTTCAGAAATTCTATAGCACATATAGATCATTTCACTTATTTTACATTAATATGAACCACGGCACACCGTTAATTATATCCTAGGCACTTGAAGTTGAAAGCATCCACTATGTTTTACACCTGTTTGTATCCCTAAGAACTAGCACCATGGCATGTACACAGTGAGTGATCAACCCACGATGACAGTGTCAGTGATAATGAAGATGTAACAAATCTTGAGTGGACAATCCATTTCAACTCATGTGTCATTCTCCTTCCCCTACTTGACAAAATTCCCAGAGAGCAGAGTACTGCTATCCCCCTAGGCCTCTTATGGCAGGCATTGAATAAATGTCCAGCACAACTCTGATGCAGTACTCTCTTTAAAATGAAGGAGAATAAGTTTGCTCTTGTATTCTCAGACATGAGAGGGGAGGTTAGGGAAGGAGGAGACATGTTTTGCTTAAGGGGAATGACATATGAGGAATGTCATACAAGGTCTTTCTTCCAGGCCTAGAACACTCCAGAAGATGCTGAGCAGACACTTGCTGAGAGCTGCCGCTCTGGTGCCAGGGAGTCTGGGTCTGCCAGATCTGATGACCGCCCCACCGCAAGCTGCCTTCATCCATCTAGAATGACCCATAGTCTGAAATAGGAGCCTCTTCTCCATCTTTGAAACAGCCAAGCAAAACTATTCTTTTTGTCTCCTTCTCCTGGAGAACAATGGATGTTTGGGAGCCATGGGTTTGCTTTAATTAAAACAAAACTGGATCGCAGTAACTCTTACGAAGTAGACAAAAAATAAACAAAAACCCATTATGAGCCGTTAGAGCCGAGGCTTGAATTTTGTGATATATGAGCATGTTCTGAAAAGGAAAGAGAAATCTCCTATCCTCCAGGAGAAATCTTAAAAGCTAACCTCGGAGAAAGTCCTCCAGCCAAGGTCACTGCCACTACTGCTCTGAAAATGAGAGAGGCACAGCATCCAGCCTTCTCTTACACGCGTGGACAGATCTGGCCGGGTACCTGACAGGAAATCTAACACGTGGAAAATGGAAAAAGTTATTGAAACCATTTCTCCTGCTGGGGCAGAAACAGTCTAAAGTGGGGACAATACTACTGCCTTGAAGTGCCAAATAATGAAATGTTGTTTCAATGCTCTTTCCAAGTGAGGAAAGAGGAAGTGAAAGATGAACAGCAGGGGAAAGCAAAACAGGAACAGGATGCAAGTGGAGAATCAGGGAAGCAGAAAACCTCAGGAATGACCAGAACTGGCTCTTAGCTGACAGGGATTTCAGAGGCTTGCAGCAAGAGGGCAGCCCAATACTTCCTTATAGAACTTAATTTCCAGATTACACCTAGACCACATTATGTGGGCAGCGTCCTTTGAAAGCCAATCTAGACTGTCACTTCTGTGAGCTTTGGACATTTTCTTGGTGTCCAAACACAGATAAACTATGAGACAGTTCCAGTCCTTTTATCTTCCCCCAGAAAAATCCACAACAAAGCTTTGTCTTACTGAAAATTATTTATTCCATTGCATGTTAAGTAAGAAAAATTCCTATTTTACTTCACTTTTTTTAAAAATGAGAAACTACTTTAAACCTGAAGTCTACTGTTTTCACCTAAGGCTAGCTTCATCGTGTAACCACCATTGTAAATATCATCCACATTACACAATGCCCTTCATAAAATGACCCTGGTTTACTAGGTAATAGTTAGGAGCATGGGATTAAAAGTGAAATAGACCTTGGTTGATGTACTGTCACACAAGAGCTGGTGGTTTTGGCCCAGTTAGTTATCCTATCTCAATCTAAACTTGCCCATGGGTATAAATAATACAGGACTTGTGTCAGACACTAAGATTGACCCCCAATATCCATGTCCTCCTTCTTTTTTGCTAACAGAATCCCAACTGGTCAATCATAATTCAATATGATTAAGCCTGTTCCCACTTTCCCAGCCTCCCTTGCATTCTGGGTGGCATGTGACCCAGTTCTTATCAATGACAGGTAAGGGGACATCTGCTCTGGGTGTTCTGGGCAAACACTGCTTTCTTGATTAATGGGACATCAGTGGTCCCATCCCTCTTCTCCCCCTTCTTTCCTCTTTGGAGCTCAGTGTGGTATCTGAAGCTGCAATAACCATCTTGCAACGATAAGAGGAACGGCCAACACACTGAGTACAGAGAACAGAAGAAAGGGAGCCTACATTTTTTATTGTGGCACTGAGCTACTGTACCAGTCCTATTTGTTTAACAACTATTGGTGTGGTGTTATGTTCCTTGCAATTGAAAACCCTCATAACTGATAAAGGTTGTTGTGAAGATTAAAGAAAATACTCTATGAAAGTCTCTTGGTAAAGCGTCTGTTACATCTTAGATTTGTCTGGCTTCAAAGCCTGCTCACTGCCATGAAAATTACATTTATCCTTAACATATATTGCCCAGTTACACTAGATATATCGTGTCACTCTATGTACTTTTTGTTTCATTTATTAATGCAAATAATTTCATATAAGAAGCAAACACTCTCTTTTGACATTACACAAATGCCTTCTCTAGAAAGGCATATATAGGAAATAACGAGCACTAAAATCTTGCTGACAAACCACTGATTGAAAATTAATGCTCAGAGACAACATTTACTTGAGTGTCCATGAGAGACACATATGGGATATCTAATGGAGGTGGAAAGAATTCTACCTTACACAGAGTGGGAATGGAGAAAATCATGGAATCTGAAGTATTCCAAAGTATGTAAATTTGAACAAAATATTTTTGGTGTCCTTGGCAAATATTAAATCATGAATGTGGTTTAATCTTTATATGGCAGTGCTCTGCTTTTCTAGGATGATTAGAATGAACTGTGCTACATAAATGAACTTTCCACATGAAAAAAGTTGTTTACCCCTTTTGGTATTATTTGAATTAAAGAAATCTTTTCTTGTTAAATCCATTATTATTATAAACAGTAATTATTACATAGACTGAAATGCAACACTTTTAGTAACCTCATCCAATCTCCTCACACAACTATTATAAAGTTGGGTGTTATATTTTCAGGTCAGTGTTAGTTAGACTCTAGTAACGCATATCTACTTTTTAATTAGTTTCCCTTCCCCTCAATCATGACAGACAGAGAGATTAGATAGTTGTAAACATTAAACTCATTACACAAGTAGATGCTTTTGTGCAGGGAAAAAAATGAATATATTACTCAAAAGGCAAAGGAAAGTACACTTTTTAATAAATATACTAAAATCAAAAGAGGTAAATGTTAGATTCCTGTTTTCACTCATGTAAATTCAAGGCAAATGGACACAATGGTAGAAGAGATAAAAATGGAATGATGAGGTAACAAACGCTTACCAAAAGGAAGATGATATACATAAAGTTAGATGTAAGGACAGTTGCAATACCATAGGAGAGTTAAAAACTAAGTACAAGAAGCAACAAACAGAAGAGATAATTCATAAATAAAAATCCCATAAGGAGTAGAAAAATTTTAAAGCATTTCCCAGAATGCTGATGAAAAGGATAAGGAAATTCAAACAACGAGAGAGAAAATAATACATGTGGAGATCAAAGAACAATGTTCTAACACGTAACTTGTGTTTTTAATTGTATAGAGAGAGACTTTTCTGAGCTGAAGTCAGATTGCCACACCAAGGTTGCAGAGGTTCATTTTAGGCAAAATCATTGAAAAGCACCACTTACATAAACACATCCAGGCCAGTTGTCTGAAGTACAAAGACTTAGAACTAATCCTACAAGCTTCTAGACAGGAGAAACATACATGATTACAAACTAAGAAAAATCCTACTGGCCAAGAATTACTTTATTATTTTTATCTGTTATTCTACTTTGTTATTCCAAATTTTGTGTTATTCCTCATTTCTTTTTTGCTAAGGCTAACCAGAGGTTTATTCATTTTATTGCTGTTTTTTTCCAAATAACCATGTTTAAATTTAGCCTTTCAAATGTTTTTAACTATTCTAATTAACAAAGTTCTGCTTTCACTTATACTAAATTTTTCTTCTGAATTCCTTAGGTATATTTTGCTTTTCTAATGTCAGGAGTTGAATGTTTGTTTAGTTCCCTTCCATTCATTCTTTCTTATGAAGTTTCCTCTAATTACAGCTTAGGCTGTATGTTTCAACATAACACATTATTTTTATTTTTCATTTTCATTATTTTCCAGATAACCTACAACCATGGATTTTATTTCATCTTTGATCAAGTAATTATTGGCTTAGGAAAGAGGCTTATTTCATTTTGCATATGACTGGACTTAATTTCTACTTTTTGTTACATATTTCTAGTTTTATTGCATTGTGATAAAAAATGTAGTATATATTCTAATATGGGACATTTACTGACTTTTCTTTGTGAGCTAGTATATTGTATTTTTGAACTGACCCCTGGGGTTTTTTTTAAAAAGAAGACATGTTTTCTGTTTGGAAAGCATAGGGCTCAATATACATCTATTAGATTAACTATGTTGAATATATTTCAATTTATATCACCTTGCTGATTTCACCTTTCACTTTCAATAGTTTTCGAGTTGATTTTCTCAAATGTTTAGATTGATCATAATTTCTTCAAATAATTATAGTTTTGTCTCTTCCTTTATAGTCTTTATACCACTTATTTTTCTTTTCTTATTGCATTGGCTAGATATTTTCATTTAATACTTAGTATTTTTATATGATTCTTTTACACCTTCCTTATTTCAATAAGATGTTTTAACACTAATAGGATGCTGGTTGACAATATTCACTAACATATTTTCCTTACAGTACTAGTGAGCTGAAAAAAATTTTATTGGTATTCCATATTGAATACATCACATCCCTTTATGACAACTTTTGAGACAATTCCTCAGTCTGTTAATGACTAAATTTTTCATCTGATAATGACTGAAATTTAAACTATTTTTTCATTCCTAGAAAAACTACACTTGGTCATGATGTAGAAAAAAACCAAAAAACCAAAAAAACCCTCCTGGATTTCATTGATTAATATTTTATTTAGGATTTTAGCCTTTGGTTCATGAGATTAAAGTATAATTTCCTTCTCTGTGCTATCTTTGATATTTCAGTATTATACTAGTCTTTTAGAACGTTTTCTATCTCTTTCTACACCCTAGAATAGTTTATATTACATAGGAAATACATGTTCCCTTCAATGGTTGTTAGAATTCATATAGAAAAATATGTTGATGACTTTAATAGATAACTGGCCGCTTTTTCAACTTTTCCAATGGATATTGGTCTATTTATATTTTCTATTTTTTATTTTAGGAGTTTGAGTTTTAAGATTATCCATTGTATTCAATTTTTCAATTTTGTTATAAAATTATACATAGTAACTGCTCATAATTTATAATCCTTTTTGTATCTGTGATTCTGTTTCTGATATTTATTTGTGTCTTCTTTATTTCTTAATCAGACTTGTCAAAAGCCAGTGTATTTTACTGGTTTTCTCAAAGGCAGAGTTTTTAGCTGTATTGATGAAGTATATTGTTTTGTGAATGTTACTCTTCTATTTCAATGTTTTTGCTCTTTACTTTCTTTGTGTTACTTTGACATCCTTTTATGTGTTTGAGTTGAACATGTGTTCATTTATTTATTTTTTTAAATAGATCTTTATTGGAGTATAATTGCTTCACAATACTGTGTTTCTGTTGTACAACAAAGTGCGTCAGCCATATGCATACATATATCCCCATATCCCTTCCCTCTCGAGCCTCCCTCCCACCCTCCCTATCCCACGTCTCTAGGTCATTGCAAAGCACCAAGCCGATCTCCCTGTGCTATGCTGCTGCTTCCCACTAGCTAACTATTTTATATTTGGTAGTGTATATATGTCGATGCTACTATCACTTCGCCCCAGTTTCCCCCTCTCCTGCCTTGTCCTCAAGTCCATTCTCTATGTCTACGTCTTTATTCCTGCCCTGCCACTAGGTCCATCAGTACCTTTTTTTTTTAAGATTCCATATATGTGTGTTAGCATACAGTATTTGTTTTTCTCTTTGAAAAAGGAACCCTCCTGCACTGTTGGTGGGAATGTAAATTTCTTTTTTTTTAATTTAATTTTATTTATTTTTTTATACAGCAGGTCCTTATTAGTCATCAATTTTATACACATCCGTGTATACATGTCAATCCCAATCGCCCAATTCATCACACCACCACCACCACCCCCCCGCCGCTTTCCCCCCTTTGTGTTCATTTATTTTTATTTTAAATCTTCCCTGCTTTTTAAGCCAAAACATTTCTCTCAGTACTGTTTTCACATGGGGGTTAATTTTTTAAATATAATTATCTGACCATTAGATATTCTACATCTTCCATGGTGCAGCTAATCATTGGGAGGACCTCAATGCCAGGATTGATAGAAAATCCAATGTAATCCCAGCAGGATTGCTAAAGAATAGAAGGACTGCTTTCCCCTATTATGGATACTAGATTATTATGCAAGATGATATGTCAGATAAACCTGAGGGAAATTTTTGCCAATATTGCTAATTTGTGCCTTAGCAATATAAAGTTTAGTCAATTTTGCATCTTCCTGTCCTAAGAATGCCTACTGCAGATCAAGTCAAAAGGGAATATTTCTCCCTTGTTCTCACAATATGCATAGCTTCCCCAAATCCCTTCTGCCAAGTAATTAGATCAAAGTAAGAGGGACTGAGGCACTTGCAAACTTTATTGGTAACCTCTTTCTAGGCAAAGACTCTTTCAAATTCTACTGTACGCCTTAAAGGTGAGGCTTCCTTCTGTCACCAGCAGATTATGAATAACCCAAACCCGGTTTAATTTACTAAGAGTCCTTTGGTAGCTGGTTTGACAAACACTGCTCAGTAGCAAACAAACAAACATTTAGGTTATTGAGATGTAAAAAAACATACATATGTTTTAGTTTATGAAAAATCTCTCATTGACCCCAAAAATGTCCTTATAAATCTTATAAGAAGACTCTTAATGGGAGAAGCTTCTGGAACATAATCATTCATATGAATCTGGTAAGCAGATTAAGGAAGTCCAACATTGAAATGCTTCTTTTTCAAAGTCAAATATCCTGATCTTTGTGGACTAAAAGCTACTTTTTTATAAAATCAGTAGCTTTTTCCATCTTATAGTAAGGAATATGTTTTTGCTCCTGAGAAACACTGTTAGTTTATTATCTTATGGACCCTGTGAATTGTGTAACTGATTGGGTTTATCCCTCCAAGTTGGCTGCTGGAAAGTTCAGAATTATCAATAAATATGTACCCCCTCCTCTCCTGTAGTAAGTATGTAGACCTGTGTGGTGTGCATTTTTATTTTAGTCTTATTTCTGGCTATAACATATTTATTTTAGTCTTATTCTTGGCTATAACATATGCCTTTATCCTTGTCTTTTCTTTGTCACCTACTTCTGGTTTATTTCATATCAGATTTTCTATCTCTTTACGGGTTGCCTTGTTTAAAATTAGATATAATTTAAAAAAAAATAAAAACCCTTATTCTGCAACATTTGCATAGTGAGGCTGCCTGATACAGTCTTACTCCCCACTAGATATATATAATTACAGGTGAAGCTCAGAAAACAGCATACTCAGATCCGAAAACCAGTATGGGGAGTACAGGCTCCCCACCTTCTGGAGACATTCAAAGAGAAGCTGGACGACCTCATAACAGAGATGTAATATCAAACATGACATGTTTTGCCCTCCCTACCAGCAGAGGAGAAGTTGGAGAAAAGATACTTCTACCATCTGCAGCCATCATTCCCTAGATGAGAATGGGGCAGGCTGCCCCTGATGCTTTCTGGGGTCTGAAAAGGAGACTCCTTTCTCCTCAGCTCCAACAGTGATTTGTGCTTGCATGGTTTGGAGGAGAAATGTTCTAACTCCTTTGTGCCTTGGTGTGTTCATATCTATAAACCAGGAGACTATTTGCTGAACATCTCTTCCTCCCAGAAATAGCTACACCTGTACCTGAGCTGGCAGGTATAAATGAGCAGAGGCAACTTGTCACAAAACAGGCACACAGGTGTTGCGATGCTGAACAGTTACAGCAGTTTGGTTAAGGAACTACAATATGAACATCTCCATGGCCAGGGAACCTGGACTCCCATCCCCGGCTTTCCTAGCTCTGCCCTTATTATGCCCATAATAACTTACTGACAGCTTGAGGATGAAAAATAATTTAATTAACAGAATGGTTTTTTTTAG
The DNA here is from genome assembly GCF_028564815.1 of Eubalaena glacialis. Lineage (NCBI taxonomy): Eukaryota > Metazoa > Chordata > Mammalia > Artiodactyla > Balaenidae > Eubalaena > Eubalaena glacialis. The sequence continues at coordinate 36,059,978 of NC_083717.1, forward strand.
GCTGTGATTCTTGCCAATGCCATTAATTATGGAATAATCTCTACAAATCCAAATTAGCATAATAGGTGACTCAATAAAATCCTTACAATTGCTATAATCACTCAGATCACAAAAACTCAAAAGAGAATTCTTTTTTTTTCCTGCAAACTGCAAAATATATGTCGAAAACTTTTTCCCCTTTAAAGAACTCACCCAGATGCACCATAAATTGTTGCCATGAAAATTACTATCTGGACTTAATATCTTTATGAGTTCATAGTCTATATTTTATAGTTAAACAGTTTCAAGTTATAAAGCATTATTATAAAACAAAAAATATTAACAATTTTTGTTTCAGAGACTCACTATTCCCTTTATGCTAGGAGGCTCACCACACTTCCCTCCGGTCTGAATACCAACCTTTCATTAAATGTCCGCCTGCAATGTCTATTCCTCATATACCATTCCAGATGTCTATACAGTGGGAAGGGGTCCCTGGGCCGTTTTGTGGTTGATGTCCGAGTTACTTTCCTGCTTTTACTGGGCACTAAGCCAAATAAATGATCTAAAGCATTCAAAATAGACGTCAAAATTAATAAATTTTACTCATATGAAATTCAGGATCATGCACCCTGTATTATGAAGTATGAATGCTGTCAACAAACTAGAGGAGATTTTTAAATAAAGTCATCCCCCTGTAAATTTAATCAACACCATTTTCTCCAGACAGTGAGATAGCTTCCATCAGACAAAGCATAGCGAGCATGGCACAATCATTTGAAAGATTTGCACTAAAATGTAGCATATTGCCAAGCAAGTTATTTTCCAAACCTCTAGACCCACGAACTTTCTCTGGTGAGTTAAAATGACATTAAATTCCACTCATATGTGCGCAACCCACAAAAATGCCAAAGGACAATGAACTTAGCACCAGCCCCAGAATTCCAATCACATTTAGAAGCTGTGACTCACAGTTTCTCTCCATCAAGGTCAGTACCTAACATGTAGACACCCACCTAAGTCCCTCTCCCCCAGGAAGAGAACGTTCCTCTCTGCTTCTTTGCTTTCCATCAACACTTCTACCATAGCATCACATTAGGATTACTTTTGACCATTTGTCTCCCCTGCTGGGCTATGAGCTAGCTGAAAACAGAAACTGTCTTGTTATCATTTTATCACCGACAGCTGCTGTATAGTAGGTGCTCAACTTGTTGGATTGAATAAAAGATCCAGTTCATTTTTGTTTAAGAGGGTTTAAGGAGACATTTTACATTACCTTCCCCATTTCAGTCTTGTGATTACACCCAGACAGTAAATTTAATGAAATGCTGAAGATGGAAATAATGTGGCAGGTCATAATAAATGCCAGCTCAGGAATTCCTTAAAAGTGTGTTTCCCCAGTACAATGCAGTATTGTGCTCTTTCCAAGGGCCATAATTTAGCCAACCCATTTTGACAGATTCTAATGAACCAAACGTCATGTATGACAATATCCATTACCTGTGCTCACTGCAGTCTGACAGCAATCACATTCAGAGAAACACTGTATCCTAAGCTGGCTATTTCTAAAGAAACATACCCCTTTAACAAACACAAAGAAAGATAAACAGGAATGTGTGATGTTCTGATGAAAATCTAACCCGATCTAAGAAGCAGAAAGATAATCTAGCACAAATGAGGAAAACTCAACAAATTCTGTGAAATGTCAATGGAATAAAAATAACGGCTTTATGGAATATAACGAACTGGTTAAAACAGAGCTGAACATTGTTTATATAGCTTCTAATACAGTTCTACAGTATTTCTTGTAATTCACACTTATTATCAAGTGTAAAAGCAATAGCCCTGGTATATATTATTGCCAATTATTCAAACAGAATAGAATTTTCTTGGAAAATCCATTTTTAAGGAAGAACGTTGATCCCAACCTGTTCCTTTAAATCCCAGTTTTACTCATATGTTTTGATCTGACAAAGGAAGCATCTGTTAAATGGATAAAATATACAGAGATGACTCATTTATCTGACACCATTAGGGAAATGAGTAATTTTCCAGGTAAAGAAGGATGCCCTCCACAGTATCATTTTTAGCTTAACTCTTTTTAAATGGAAAGCATACATTAAAGCCTTTAAATTAGGGACCTAGAAAATAATTTTATACCTTCTTGGTACTCAGCATTATTTCAGGGAATATGCATTACTATAAAAGCAATGGGTCAGTTTGTGTGATTCTAACTGCTCCCAACCACTAAGCTTTTGAGCCCTCAAGGCTGGTTGTGAAACTGAGCTATGATTTTTCAAACCCCAATCTCCATCCCAGCTTCTGACCCCCTTCTCCCTTCTTTCCCCTTTGCCACACAGAGTGACCTAGGCACCATTCTGAGGCGGATGCTCCAGCGTCAGTCCTTAGTTCACCATTCTAGGCTTCGGATGGCATTTCAGATTCAACTCTGCAGGCTTTATTCCTGGAGTT